>NC_089646.1:4763800-5066400 GCF_037042795.1 Molothrus aeneus | reverse complement strand
TGGCTGGAGGTGGCCACAGGGCCACATTCAGTGCAGGAGTGTTGACCCCTGCCCTCCCTGTGCCCCTCTCTCCCGCAGGCAGACGGGCGTGGGGCTGTGCTCGACCATGGCGAGGGTGGCTGGGATCCTGGCCCCGCTGATCATTCCCCTGGCCCAGTACCACCGGGCCATCCCCAAAGCCATCTTTGGGAGCATCCCTGTGCTGGTGGCCCTGTTCTGCATCCTGCTGCCCGAGACCCGCGGCGTTGACCTGGCAGATGACACAGGGAACCAACAACCACTAGATGAGGTGGGTACAGGGAACTCTGAATTTAAGGGAAAAAAAATACCCAAAACAGCATTTTTAAGGCAAGGAAATTATCAGAATCAGGGATGAATACAGTCTTGTCTTCTCATCTTTCCTTCTTATCTTCAGGAACAGAAAACTGAAGTCTCTCTCTGAGACACCAGAGATGATGACAGAGACTTGGAGAAGGATGTCTGCAGATGCTCAGAGAGCAAGCAATGACTGGACAGGCACCACTAACAGCCAAGTCTGAGTCCATCATTCTTGAAGCAGACCAGGGAGGCATTGCTGCCTGGAAACTGGTCTTTCAGATGATGGACACAATATCCATGGTCACAGGGAGAGGAGATCTATGTCACTCTGCCTTTGAAACAGATGCACTTCCAAGTGTCCCTGAAACCCAGTTTGGTCATGCCTGGCTGGCCTGCCAGCTGTGTTCCCCAGTCCTTTGCAAGCTGGTACCCGTGGAACCATCCCTGTCGTGTTTTACAGCAATAAAGAATCACCTGTAGAGTGGCTGTACTGGGCAAAAGCAGGTGCTGGGTTTGTCCCTCCTGCTCTCAATCCCTTGGGTCGTTGGGCTGCACCTCAGCCCAAGCCTCCACGTTTGATCAGGATGTCACTGCACCCCTGTCACACACGTATTTAGCTTTTCTTTCCATGTGGTGTTGAAGTTGAGTTTCTACATGAATAAAAAAATTATGCTCTGAGTTTGATAAGAGACACTTGTAATGCAATATGTGAATAATAAATGGTGTTGACTTTTTTTTTTCCTACTGTTTCACAGTTGGCCTTTGTAACTGCTCTTGGCTCTGGAGTGTGCTCCTGGAAAAAGCCTGCACTGAGCCTGCAAACCTACCAGGCTGCAGGCAGGATGGTGCTCAGGGGTCAGGAGGGAGCAGTGGAGAAGGGAAGATTCTTACCTGGAATCACCTACACCAAGCAAAGAGAGCAGGGGTGTCCCTGGCCCAAGGACAGAGAGCAGAGAGGCCCTGGAGACACTGGGGATGGGGATGTGCCTGATGGGAAGCAGGGTGGGAAGGTGTCCCAGAGAGTGGCTGCAATCCAGCAGGGCCAAGCCCAGCTGAAGACAGGACCTGCCTGTGCCTCCCTGCCTCCCTTCCTGGAGCCTGTGAAAGCCCTGCCTGGTGCCTCACTTGCTCCCCACCCCACACACCAAAGCACTAAACCCAGCCCCAGGATGTACCTGGGGGGCACAGGGGGCTGCACTCTGGCTGCCACAGAGGTGCCAGTGACACAAAACAAGGTCTGTGGCTCACTGAGCACACCCAGTGAAGGAGGCACAATCACAGATGACAAACCTGAGCAGATCACAGCCAGCTAGCCAGTTTGCCAGGAATAAAGACACAAGCCACTCAGGGAGTCCAGCCAGGAAGCAGCTCAGATGTGCAGCAGAAACCAGGTCAATCTGCTTTTCAAGTGACATCAGAACCTCAGGCAAAGCCAAGCTGGTGTCATTTCCCAAATCCTGTGTGCTCTGAATGTCTCTGGGTGTAACCTGCTCTTTTCCCTGAGGGTACTCTCTAAGCCACGTCTATTTTAGGATTATCCCAAGAAACTGTAGTTTAGATCTACTTTTATGATTAACCAGTGTTTCTACAAATGAAAACAGAGAGCTTGGGACACAGCTCTCAAGAGCAAGTCTATTGGACTACCAGACATATTTCCTGCCCCAGAGGGGAAGTGTTCTTCTGCTTCTCTTCCATATTCTCTCACATATCTCTGTCTCCAGGATGCTCTCTGTAGTCATTAAACCACTAATGGGAGCAGCAAATTTACTCTGTTTGCATCCCCACCCCCAGCAAAATTAACCCTCATTTGCAGAATCCCAGCTTCACGCCTCAGACACAAAACTTGAGCTGCAGCTCAGCCGCCTTCAGGAGGCCTTGTGACACTTGTCAGGCTGGAGAAGGACAAGATGTCACTATACCATCCCCAAGAGTGACAGTGCTCTGGCACCTTTGATCTCTTCTCCAGAGCAGGGAGGGAATGGCTGGTGACAAAGTGCAGCCTGGAGCACTGCACTGTATCATCAGAATGGACTGGTGTGCCAGTGCAGGTGCTCATTTTATCACACTGGATTAGGGCTTTAGTGCTCACACAGTTTAAACATTAATATTTGCCTATTTAAGCCACAGGCACCGGCGCAGCCTGGCCACAGAGGTGCTCGCCATGGCTGAGTTTGGGGATCTTTTAAGGGCTCTGGGGGAGTTTGGGCTCTATCAGAAACTGCT
The DNA here is from genome assembly GCF_037042795.1 of Molothrus aeneus. Lineage (NCBI taxonomy): Eukaryota > Metazoa > Chordata > Aves > Passeriformes > Icteridae > Molothrus > Molothrus aeneus. The sequence goes on along the minus strand of NC_089646.1, from coordinate 5,063,859 downwards.
GATCCTGCTCCTCTCCCTGCCACTACTTCTCAACCCTTTCCAAATGGTTGGCCAAGTGTTCATGGTGGTGGAAGTGCCTCACCACTGTGACACCAGCTGGATCCTCGCCGTCGGCCCCAACCTGACGCAGGAAGAGCAGCTGAACCTCACCCTGCCCCGGGGCCCCGACGGGCACTTTGAGCAGTGCTCCATGTTCTCCCCGGTGGACTGGGACCTGGATTCCATCCTGGCCTATGGACTGAACCACACTGAGAAGTGCAGCAGTGGCTGGGTGTACCCCTCAGAGCAGCCACCGTCCCTGCTGACCGAGGTCTGTACCTGCTGCTGGATCTGCTGGGATGTGGAAAGGAGGGATGGGAATATCCTGGCCTGTGCTTTGCTCAGCCAGTGACAGCTGTGCTGCAGAAGAGCTGTGGCTGTGACTTTCAAAATAATGTCTTTAGTCAAAAGTCAAAAGCCTTATTCACTTCCCTCTATAGTTATCCGGTTTTCTTTAGACAAAAATTCTTCAGCGTTCTTCACTTCCCTCTGTGGTTCTCCAGCTTTCTTTAGTCACAACTTCTTCAGCCTTATTCCCTTCCCTCTATGGATATCCAGCTTACTTTAGTCAAAGTTCTTCAGCCTTATTCCCTTCCCTCTATGGTTATCCAGCTTACTTTCTGCAACTCTAAAATATCTGAATTATCAGTGGTTCCAGTAATTTCTCCACTGTAAATGTCTGGATCTGCAGATTCCGGGGATCCATTTTCAGTTTAATGTTGGGCACTTTTGTTGACATTTCACCTGGGTACAAAACAAGAGAATTGCAATAGGCCAATATTAACCATGACCACAAGCCTCATTGCCTTCTGGCATTGCCTTCTGGGAGGGGGTGGAATATCCTGGCCTGTGCTTTGGCCAGCCAGTGCCAGCTGTGCTGCAGTCAGGCTGAGATTTACTGCAGGGTTTTGCCTCCATCACACAGATGGATTCCCTGGGAGCTCGTTGCATCAAGGACATGGTGAAGATGCCTGGGGAGAGCACAGGCAGGGACTGTGGGGGTGTGAGTCCAGGACATTTCTGCCCACCATCCATCCCCTTTCCACTATCCAGACCTTTGACTTCATGATGGATCTGCCTGGAGGGATCTTTTGGCCATCCCTGCCACAGTAGCCCCTGTTCTTCTGCCTGCTTCTACTCACACCATCTCCTCTGTGAAAGACATTCACCTTCCAAGTGCTTGCATTGATATTTCTTGGGCCTCCAGGAACCTTCAGGGCTGCAACAAGACATGCCAGGGCCTTGCAGTTGAGCAAAAGCCTTGTTTATCAGCAGCTCAATTTCTCCATTCTGCCTCATCTCCCACCTTCTAGTTTACGTGGTAGCAGTCTTTGAAAAGTTGTACTTGATGTTCTTGGAGTTCTTTCCCAACCTAAATGGTTCCATGATTCTGTGATTCTCCCTCTGTGGACCTTTTCTCCTTTCTCACTTTCCCTCAGTCCTCCTCCCTCCTTTCCTACCTGCCAGCTCCAGCACTTTCTCACAAGTACCTTCCATGGAGCTGGGACACAGGAGAAAGTCCAACCTCTGGCATTTGCAGAAGCTCCTTGGTGTCCCTGGAGCACCAAGTCCATTTCAGACAAGGCTTCCCTGCAGGTGTCAGCAGCTGCATCCCTTGCCATTCCTCCTTTATCAGTAAAAAGCACTGCTCTCCTCCTCTTTCCACCCTGCCCTGCCTTTTCAGCCAGACAAGAAAGCTGATACAGCTCTCACCCCAAGGCCACACTTTAAATAAAAGCTGACAACCAGAATGCTCCCTCAGGGACCTTTGGGCTGCAGGGGAATCCTGCAGATGCCAGCACCCAGCAGAGGGGCACCAGCCCCACCACTGATTTGTGCCCTAAGTGCTCACCATGAAGGGCTCAAGCCCTCCTGAGGGCTTCTCTGCTCCCAGGGGCTGGAGTAAGAGCTCAGGCACACAAATCCTGCATCCACCACCAACCAGAAAGGCTGCCCAAGCCCAGAGAGCGGCTGGAGTCTGTCAAAACCAACAGCTTCTGTCTTTTCCTTCCTCCAGTTTGACCTGGTGTGTGACAGGGCGGTCCTCAATGACATCTCCCAGTCCATCTACATGGCTGGGCTTCTCATTGGAGCCATGATCTTTGGGATGCTAAGTGACAGGTGAGGAAACACAGCTCCTTCCCAGAGACTCTGCCCAGCACCCAGGGACAGCCCAGATCAGGGGGCAGACTGTCCATGCACTGAACCTTCACAGGATGCAATCCCCTTGCCTGAGATTGGGCATCTGGGCCCACCTGAGAGGTCTGGAAATGTCTGAGGGTTGAAAAGAGAGGCAGATACAGCCTTGTGGGGGGTTCCTCACAAATCACAAGTTGAGCCCCTGCTGGTGTCTCAGGCTTTGCCAGAACCATGATGTGTCAACACTGGAGACACTGATTTTTCTGCACATTGTTTCTTGGGCTGTAAAGAAGAGCTATGTTCACATGGATGTCAAATCTCCTCTGGTTTCCAAATCACTTTGCATCCCTCCTGTGCTCTTCCCTCTCCCCCTGGGGTCTCTCCAGGTACTGACTGGGTCTTCCCTCTCCTTCCACAGGATTGGCAGGCGGCCAGTCTTTCTCATCTGCATCCTCCTGCAGGGCGTGTTTGGCCTGGCAACTGCCTTTGTGCCCCATTTCTATGTGTTCATGGCCTTCAGGTGTGTCGTGGGAGCTGCAGTGTCAGGAATTATGATTGCAGTCGTGTCCCTGGGTGAGTGGGACTCCCTTGCCCTGAGGGAGCAGACTTGGCCTCACAAGACACAATAACAAAAGAGAGACCAAAACAAAGCCTGAACCTTTGTTTTTCCTCTTAGCTACAGAATGGGTTGGTGTCTCCCACCGGACAAAGGCGCTGCTCGTCACTCACACGGCTTTTGCCATCGGGCAGATGTCAGTGGCTGGTTTGAGTTATGGGATTCGCCACTGGAGGCTGCTGGAGATTGCAGGATCTGCTCCTATGTTTGCCCTGTTCTTCTACATCTGGTAAGGAGAAGTGCAGAGCTTCTGGAAGACACAATCCCAGGGCTTTAGCCTTTCACAGTGACCCCGAGATGTGTTGGAAAGTCTCTCTTCCCAGCCTGGCGGTTGAAGGAGTCAGAGCTCTTCAGTTCTCGGTCTCACCGTTGTTTATTGTTTCTTATCTATAAAATTCTTTCTCCTGGCCTGCAGAGGTCTGTCCAGCAGGTCAGACAGAGGCACTCTGTCTGCCCCCGGGGCTGTGTTATCTTTTTATATTAAAAACTACGTGTACAATGTTTACAATTACTTCCCAATACCTATCACCTACGTTAGACAGTGAGCTTCTCCTCTAAACCAATCTAAAAGTGCTAACACCATAGCAGAAGATGGAGGCCAAGAAGAAGGAGAAAGGCTGGACATGCTCAGCTTCCTCCACCTTGCCCCCTGAACCCCCATTCTAAAAACCACAAAAATCTATTTATCCACCCCGTGACAAACTAATTATTATTCTACTTATACTTTTGTGGTTTGCAGATCTTCATATAAGGTTGGTAACTTGCTCCATGGGTCATAATCAAAGTCACAGGCATCTTAGGCTCTGTGCCAGGGTCTCTGAGACCCCTGGCAGGGGTCTTGGCAATCCAGGAGAGACAGAGAGATGTTCTGAATTCTGACAACACAGCCCTGATGTGAGGGTGTGAGTGAGGAGGAGGTAGCAGCTCAGAACCAAGCTGGGTCTTTCCCATTGGAGTGCAGGTGCTGGAGGAGCTGCTGCAGAGCTCAGCACATCTCCCTGGGCACTGCACTGCTGACAGCAGCAGCTGCTCTGCTTCAGGTCTCCAAATGTGGCCTTTGGAGCCTAAATTTAGGGTACTTAGACCCATTGATCTCATGGGCCATTCCCTTTAGAGCTGGGCTTGATGATCCTTGTGGGTCCCTTCCAAGGCTGAAGGTTCTGTGGTTCTGGGATCTGGTCCTGTGGTGATTCCAAGGCTTGCTGGACATGGTCCCAGAGAAAGGGGCTGTGGGGGAGCTCAGCAGGACACAGCAGCATGTGCTGGCCTCCTCTCCTGGCAGGGTGCTCCCAGAGTCAGCTCGCTGGCTGGTGACCAAGGGCAGAATCGAGGAAGCCAAGAAGGTGCTGCAGAAGGCGGCAGCCACCAACAAGCGCAGCCTCCCACCAGAGCTCCTGGAGCAGGTACTGGGGGTCCTGGCCTCAGACACTGCCCTGGGCCTGGCAGCAGCCCCTGGAGCTCAGCTCATGCCAGAAACATCTCTGCATTCCCACTGGGGCTGGGCTGGCCATGGGCTGTGGGGGACTCCAGCTCCAGCTGAGTTCCACAGGGACGAGGTCAGCGAAGAGGCCCAGCCTCTGCTGAGGCTCAGCCTGGAGCTTTCTGGGGTCCCCCTGGGGCTGTGGGAAGGGTTGAAATGCTTCCCTGGCTTTTCTCCTCTGAGGATTCCAGGAGTGTGACTGATCAGCACAGAGTCTCTCTCTTTAGTCTCTGGGTTTCCTGGCAGAAATGCCTGAAGGGGAGTTCCCTCCTTGCCCACCCCAAAGTTCCTCCACTGGGCCAATGTTCATCCTGAGCAACCTCTCAGTCACCATCCCCTGTGCTGGGCACCCTGAGGGCAGTGGGCTGCCCTCCCTGCCAGAGCACTGGGGTCACAGACCTGCCCCACTGAGGCTTCCCATGGTCTGCAGGTGGGAAAGGAGCTGGACATGGGTTTCCTTTTCCTGCTCTGACTCTTTGTCTTTCTGTGTTTTGAAGTTGAAGCCTGAGAAAGAGGTCAAGTCTGGAAGTTTCCTGGATCTCTTCAGGACAAAGAACCTGCTGAAGGTGACTTTAATCATGTCATGTGTCTGGTAAGATATACCCTCCTCCCCTCTGTTAAAACTACTAGTGAAAGAGAAGACGTTGATGGTTGACAACTGTACATTAATGTGATTTTTCTGGTAATACACACGTGAATGTCTTGACCTGCTGTCATTCTATACTCCAAATACATGGTAAATACAGATTTATCATGTCTGGGCATGGGAAGATGATGATTATCCATGATACTGTGGGTTGTGTTAGAAAGGCTTGAGTAATTCCAGCTTTGGCAATCCCTGGGCCCTGGAGGAGTTTTCTGCTTATCTAGAAGCTTTGGCTTCAGTCTAGAATCTGCTCTCCATGTGGGGAGCCATTCTGCTTAAACTCCTGCAACTATGTCCCACATAACTTTCAAAGGTGCTGACTAGAACCAAAACAGAGATTGCTGGGAATTTAAGTAATTTGCATGCGTTCTAACCTTTCTAATTTTAGGTTATAAACCCCCAGAAAACATCTGGTGACATGTTCTATCCTGCTTTACTTGAATCTCAGGTTTGCAGACAGCATTGTCTACTATGGGCTGAGCCTCAGCGTGACAGATTTTGGTCTGGACATCTACCTGACACAGCTGGCCTTTGGGGCAGTGGAGCTTCCAGCTCGAATTTCCTGCATTTTCCTGCTGGAGTGGTTTGGGAGGAAGAAAGTGCAGGGCATTCTCCTGCTGCTGGCTGGCCTGATATGCCTCATCCTCACCGGCATCCCTGAAGGTGAACCTTCCCAGCCTGTCAGCAGAGCTGGGCAGTGCCCTGCACATCCCTACCCTTGCTCAGAGCCATCCTCCCACCCTGCCAGACCCACGCCCACTTCCACAGGCTCAGCTGCTCCCTCTGTCACAGCCCCCAAGCTGCTTCATCCCCAGCATTCTGGCTTCTCCTCACCTTGGATTCCTTCTCCCTCAGGGCTGTGCTGGTTCTCCCACAGCTCCTGGCCCTTGGCAGGCAGGGTCCATAGGCCACCACCCACCCACTAAGACACCACCACCCCCTGGCAGAAAGCTACAGCAGAAGTGCTTTAAAAGCTACCATGTCTCCCTTTCTTAGATGAAGAGAAAAGGCAAATGCCCACTCCCCCTCATCAGTTTGCATCAGTTTTTGCCTCAGTCCATACCCCACCCTACCTACTGTGCCAGGGCTGTGAGTGAGACTGTAGGTAACAGTGGAGCTTCCCAATGCTTTCCAGGTCAGGGACATGGCACTTGCAACTAAGCACTGCCCAAACACCTGTGCTGGCTCAGCAGCTAACTTCAATTGCACATCTAGAAAATGCCCAAGGCCTCAGGAGAAATCTGGGTTCTCTTTGCCAGAGGGTATGTCCCAGGTAAGGGTATGCTGGGCATCATTTCCAATGGGTTAGATGGTAACTTTGCTTAGCAAGTCTATTAGAAAGGGCTGTCCCAAGAAGTCCCACTGCAAAGAGTTCTGGTCCCAAGTGAACCATCCCCCTGCAGGTTACAGTGGTTGTTTTTCCTCTTCCCCTCAGAGCAGCCTGTGGTAATCACTGTCCTGGCCATCATTGGCAAGTTCACAGCCACGGCCGCTTTCTCCACCTCCTACGTCTACGCCGCTGAGCTCTTCCCCACCATCCTCAGGTGAGATGTCCCCACACATCAGAGCTTCCTTCTGCCATGGCTGGAGGTGGCCACAGGGCCACATTCAGTGCAGGAGTGTTGACCCCTTGTAGGAGCGTCAGGGGGTAGGACGGTTGGGGTGGATGGAGACAAGAGATCTCTGAGGCCAGGTCTTGGAACTCGGGGTTTATTGCAAAGGGCCTGGGTGCAGGGCCCTGCTGGGAGCTGCCAGACACAGCTCAGAGCAGGACTGAGAGAAGAGAGGGGTAGAGAGGATGAGAGGGTAAGAGAGTAAAAGGGTAAGAGTGTGAGGTTCCCGTTACAATGCCATAAATCTTCTTCTGTGCTGAATATTCTAATTCTCACTAACCAATCTAGTACAAGATACAAATCCTATAGCATTTACATACAGCCTGTAAGAATCATTACATTACCATACTGCCTTACATTTTAAACCCTAAAAACTCCTCTTTGGGCCCCTTCTGCCAAGCTGGCAGGGTCTGCTCTGACCCTTGGTCCTGTCTGCAAGCAGAGGGTGTTGTTTCATCAAAAGGGGATCACCTTCAGCTGGCCACACCATTGTTTTCCAGTTGTTCAGTAACTGAGGTATCTCAAAGCACGCTTTCCTTTCAATCTCACTTATAGTTTCCATATTCTCAAAATCTTTTGCCAGGCAATCATATTTATAAGGCTTTCCTGTTTCATCTTCCCCAACACCCCTGCCCTCCCTGTGCCCCTCTCTCCCGCAGGCAGACGGGCGTGGGGCTGTGCTCGACCATGGCGAGGGTGGCCGGGATCCTGGCCCCGCTGATCATTCCCCTGGCCCAGTACCACCGGGCCATCCCCAAAGCCATCTTTGGGAGCATCCCCGTGCTGGTGGCCCTGTTCTGCATCCTGCTGCCCGAGACCCGCGGCGTTGACCTGGCAGATGACACAGGGAACCAACAACCACTAGATGAGGTGGGTACAGGGAACTCTGAATTTAAGGGAAAAAAAATACCCAAAACAGCATTTTTAAGGCAAGGAAATTATCAGAATCAGGGATGAATACAGTCTCGTCTTCTCATCTTTCCTTCTTATCTTCAGGAACAGAAAACTGAAGTCTCTCTCTGAGACACCAGAGATGATGACAGAGACTTGGAGAAGGATGTCTGCAGATGCTCAGAGAGCAAGCAATGACTGGACAGGCACCACTAACAGTCTAGTCTTAGTCCATCATTCTTGAAGCAGACCAGGGAGGCATTGCTGCCTGGAAACTGGTCTTTCAGATGATGAACACAATATCCATGGTCACAGGGAGAGGAGATCTATGTCACTCTGCCTTTGAAACAGATGCACTTCCAAGTGTCCCTGAAACCCAGTTTGGTCATGCCTGGCTGGCCTGCCAGCTGTGTTCCCCAGTCCTTTGCAAGCTGGTACCCATGGAACCATCCCTGTCGTGTTTTACAGCAATAAAGAATCACTGTTGCAGTAAAGACACATGTTTCTTCATCCACCATAGCCAATCCTTAACCTTCACAGCTCATATTCATATGGTTTTCTAAAGGCATCCTGTTTAATTCTAATTGGTTAGTAACTTATTGCAACTCACTTCATTGGTTTGTTGTTGCTCATGTCCATGCATGATAAAGGCTTACTTCTTTACAGATGTTTCCTTTTTTTCTTCACTGATTCTCATGAGTTCAGACTTCTTATTTTCACAGGTGTCAGATGGTTCTCACAGGTAAAGGCTGCCAGGCTAATTCTCAGAGAGACCTGTCAGGCCAGCTGTTAGCTGTACCCAGCAGAAGCAGTAGGCCTGAACTATGATTTTACAAGGCCTTTCTTTTGTAAGGTTTTACCCAAATGCAACAAATCACCAGTAGAGTGGCTGTACTGGGCAAAAGCGGGCGCTGGGTTTGTCCCTCCTGCTCTCAATCCCTTGGGTCGTCGGGCTGCACCTCAGCCCAAGCCTCCACGTTTGATCAGGATGTCACTGCACCCCTGTCACACACAGCTTTTCTTATTTAGCTTTTCTTTCCATGTGGTGTTGAAGTTAAGTTTCTACATGAATAATATAAATTATGCTCTGAGTTTGATAAGAGACACTTGTAATGCAATATGTGAATAATAAATGGTGTTGACTTTTTTTTTTCCTACTGTTTCACAGTTGGCCTTTGTAACTGCTCTTGGCTCTGGAGTGTTTTCTACACAGAAGTTGTAAGTCTGTAATTTAACATGCAGATGGAAATGAGCTTTGTTTCCATCAGACACAAACAATGCAAAAACAGAGTGTTAAAGCAGAGTGGCTGACTTCAATAAGGACTTTTTTCTTTTTTCAGTCTTCCAATGAACAATCTGCATTTATTTTCTCTACTAGCAGCTGTAGAAGTTTTCTGAATTGCATGGGAATGCTGCAATTTGATGCCAAATTGTGTGGGCATTTGGGCAGTTTTCCTCAGTCATGGTGAGCCTTTCACAGTGACCTTCAGTTGGCTGCTGCCAGCTCAGTCATGACATTTTAGTGTCATCTAGAGTCATGCAAAAGGAAGAGAAGGGTGGGCTCCTGTCCTCTGCTAATTTGTTTGCCAGCATAGGATGTATTTCAGTGCCCTCTGATGAATCCGTCTCCTCAAGCACATGACTACTCTCAAAGAAGGAGAAGGCTGCTCACTCAGATGTGCTGCACCCTTTGGTTTCCAGCCTCTTTGTGCTCTAGTAAATGGTGTTTTGAGGGCTGGGGTGTCCCAAGACCAGGCCACATGTGCCTGGAGCTGATATTCATTTTTTGCTTTGGCTTTGGTGCACAAACCACCCCAGTCATGTGGAACTTGGCCATGTCTGGAGATGGGATCGGGAGTTTGCAAGATCTGGGCTTTGGCACTAGAGGGAAAGGAACTGGGGAAGGGGCTGGAGCACCTGGAGCCACTGAGGGAGCTGGGGCAGCTCAGCCTGGAGCAAAGGAGGCTCACGGGGGACCTTCTCACTCTTTTCAAATCCCTGACAGGAGGATGCAGCCAGGAGGGGGTCAGTCTCTTCTCCCAAGTAACAAATAACAGGACAAGTGGAAATGGTCCCAAGTTGCACCACGGGAGGTTTAAATTGGATAATAGGGAAAATTTCTTCCCCACAGGGTTGTCCAAGACTGGAACAGGCTTTCCAGACCTCTGGTGGAGTCACCATCCTTGGGGGGGGGTATCTAAAGACACACAGGTGTGTCATTTAGGGATGTGCTTTCATGGTGGATCTGGGATGATGGCTGGAGCCAGTGGTCTTAGAGGTCTTTTCCACCCTAAATGAACCAATGATTCTATGGCTTCTTGCACAGTCAGGAGAGCAGCTTCAATGCTCATCTCCTCACCTCCTCAGCCATTCCCTGCTGGGTCCCTTTTTGCAAGGTTTGCTCTTCTCATGCACCTGGGGCTTCCCAGCATGGGGTCAGGTGAAAGGAGAGGGTGATGTCCTCTAGGTAAAGGGAAAGATCCAGAATGCTGACACCTCTGTCCCACAGCCAGGATTTCAGCACAGTTTGTTGGTGTCACTGACACTGAAAATGTGCTGATTATCTCAGTGGTCCCTGTGGGGCTGCTCTGACAACAGGAGCTGTTTTGGCCCTGCTTCTGTGTCTGGGGGTGATTTTATGATGATACTCCACTCCTGATCATCTCCTTTACATTCAGAAATGGCTCCTGTACTTTAAGGTTGGTCTGGGGGATTGCTGGGAGCCCTGGAGGCTCCTGAATGGGCTTTGTTCAAAGACTCATCCAGGATGTGCTGTGTGCAATGCAGACTGGATGTCACTTTGCTGCTGTCTTGGTTTAGAGACAAATTTAGGAGAAAACACCTTGGAATTAATGTTTCCTGCAGAGAAGGGCTTCAGTAATGCCTTTTGCCAATGAGAGAAATGAATACCAGTAGGTGAAAGTGAAAAAAAAACCCTGTTTATTAACAAATCAAGGTTCCCACGGGGCACAGAAAAAGATTGAATAAATGCTAGATATTTATTTTCAGAACCTTACCCTGCAACCAACAAAAAATCTCAAAATGCCCAGGGAAGAAATAAGCAGGCTGGGAGGGCAAAAATGGCAGTGGCCCCTTTGTCTCAGGGAAGAGAAAAAAAAAAAAAAGAGTTAACGTAGCAGCCAGATGGGAACCTGCTGAACCTCTGGCATTGGTCTCCTCCTCACAGCAGATGAAGTTGGTGGATTTTGGTGTCCTTTGTCTTGTTGGTTCAGCTTTTTTTTCTGAGGTCTCAGCTCAGAACAGCTCCCACCAGCCCCCTGCAGGTCCTGGTCCATCTCACTGATAGTCTGATTTCAGACCAAAACCCAAGCCAAAAGTGTTCAAGAAAAAAAACCTGGAGGATTGATGCAGCAGATCAGGGGAAAAGGTGGGGAAAGAAAAAAATAAACTTCTTGCTTAAGCTACCAAAAAAAAAAAAAAAAAGTTAGTTAAGCAACAAAGTAGCTGCCAATGACCATGGCAGAGCACTGAGCAGGCCTGGGAGCGAGCCTTAAATCACAATGCAAGATCTGGCTGGGGCATGCATTCTATTGCCATCTGTCAGAGCTGGGGCAGTTCTCTGCTGTTCATGGGGCAGTTTTTTCTTTCTCTCTCCCCCAGCCAATCCTCCCTGCAGGAGATCTCTGCTGTCCATGGCCACTGAGTGTCCCTGCAGGGCTGATCCAATCCCAGCATCCCATGGGGAGATGCTCCGCCCAGGGGCGGAGCCAAGCATTCCTACCTGGATCCAATCTGAGGTGCTGGGACAGCCCAGCAGCCTTTGCCCAGTGCATTGCCAGAGGAGCAGCTTTCTGCTGCCCTGCATGGCCAGAGGGAGCCCAGGCCCATCTCCAGCAGCCCTGGAGCTGCAGAGGAAAACTCCCCCCTTGTGCAGGATCCCTGCTCCAGCAGAGCCACAGCTGGCACTGCAGGAGGGCTGAGCCCCCATGGGATGGGGCTGTGCCACCCCCTGACACACAGGGGACAGGGACTGCTCTCACTCTGGCAGTGGTTTGTTTTCTATTACTGCATTTTTATTTTTATTTTCCTAGTAAAGAGCTGTTATTCCTACTCCCATCTCTTTTCCTGAGAGCCCCTTAATTTCAAGAGTATAATAATTCAGAGGGAGGGTGTTTACATTTTCTATTTCAAGGGAGGCTCCTGCCTTCCTCAGCAGACACCTGCCTTTCCAAACCAAGTCTTTGAACAAAGCCCTCACCGGGGCTCCCAGGCTCCTGATCCCCCCCCCCGCCCCAGATCCATCTTAAAGGTACAATGTTTTATGCCATTTCTGGGCATACAACAGACAGGAAATAGAGCATCATCATAATATCACCCCAGGACAGTTGCTTGGCTAGCTTGGTTTATTCTTAGTTTAAGCAAGAAAGTTTTTTTCCCCTTTTCCTGGCCTGAAGGGACTGCAGCAGCAATCCTTTGGTGACTTTTTGGGTTTTATTCTTTAATTATTCACCTTGGTTTTGGCCTAAGATCTGACAATTGCCAGGAGCCAATCAGGCAGGAGCTGCTCTGCCTGGCCTGAGACCTCAGGAAAAGTTGAACCAACAAGAAAAAAGACACCAAAATCCACCAGCTTCATTTGCTGTGAGGAGGAGACCAATGTCAGAGTTTCCACAGGTTCCCATCTGTTTTGCCCAGGCTGCTGCATGAGCTTTTTTTCTTTCCCTGAGACAAAAAAGCTGGTGCCATTTTGTTCCCCCTGCCACTCAGCTGGTCTGTTTGTTTCTTTCCCTGGCATTCTGGGGTTTTTGTTTTGCTGTAGGGTTTGTGCATGTGTGTGTGTGTGTTGGGGGTAAGTTTCTGATGGCTCAATATCTAGCATTTGTTCAATTTTTTTCCTTTGCCATGTGGGCACTTTGTCAATAAACAGTTGGGTTTTTTTTTACTTTCACCCACTGGTATCCATTTTCTCATTGACAGGAAAAGGAATTACTGAAGCCTTTTCTTTAGCAGAAACACTAATTCCAGAGCATTTTCTCCTAAATTTGTCTCTAAAATGAGAAAACCTCCTCTTCCCAGATAAACCTCTCTACCCCCATTTTGTCCTCATCACCTTGTTGACTTTTTGGCTCCCATCCCTCAATATGGAATCATCCTCTTTGCCTTGGTTTTTCCTTAGGTCCCATTTTACCCTTTGCCCATGGCCTCACAATCATGAGAGCCCAGAACTCCCCACTGTGTGCATGCAGAAGTGTATTTGCATTCCCACAGGTTTATGTTTGCATTCCCACATGTTGTTCCAGCACCCCTGGCTCCACTTTGTGCTGTCACCTCTGCTCATTACAGTGCAAGGCCAGGTGTGGGCTGGCTAGGAGTGACATTGAGGCGCTGCACAAACATTGGACATCCTCCCACTTGTGCTGAGCTGGGCAAAACGTGAGTCAAGCTGTTCAGGTGCTCTTCAAGTGCAGGGGCATTCAAACTCACAAGATTCAGTGATCCAGAGAAGAGCAGATAAAATACAATACAGAGCTGTTGGAGTGAGTCCAGAGGAGGCCACAAAGATGATTAGGGGGATTGAAGAACCTCTCCTATGAAGAAAGTTTGGATTGTTCTGCCTGAAGAAGAGAAGGCTCCAGGGAGAGACCTCAGAGCCCCTTTCATTGCCTAAAGGGGCTCCAGGAGAGCTGGAGAGGGACCTGGGACAAGAGAATGGAGTGGCAGGACAAGGTGGAATGGCTTAAAACTGACAGAGGGGAGATGTAGATTAGATGTTAGAAAAATTCTTCCCTGTGAGGGTGGTGATGCCCTGGCACAGGGTGCCCAGAGGAGCTGTGGTTGCCTGTCCTAGGGTGGCTTTATGATGCTTGTATCCCCAGTTGTCTGTTCTGTTTATGCTGGACATTAAGTTCTGCACCTTTAGACTTGTTCAGAGAGCAAAGGGGAGGAGAAGAAGAGCACAGTTTGTTATCAGAAATTGCATTTGCTCCCCCACATCCTTCTCCTGGACTGTGTTGTCTGCAGCACGGACAGTGGGAGAGAGCTCTCTGTCATGAACATATTTTATGAAAAATCCTTTTGCTAGGATTTTTTCTCCTGAGAAGCTGAGAGGCCTCAGAAACAAAATGTAAACAATGATTATCTGCTGCTGTGGAATGCAACAGGTGCATCTTTGATTGGTCCATGTTGGTTGTTTCTAAGTAATGTCCAATCACAGTCAGCTGGCTCGGACTCTCTGAGAGTCACAAGCTTTTGTTATTCACTCCTTTCTATTCCTTTCAAGCCTTCTGATGAAATCCTCTATTCTTTTAGCATAGTTTTAGTATATAATTTTCTTTTAATATAATATATATCATAAAATAATAAATCAGCCTTCTGAAACATGGAGTCAAGATTCTCATCTCTTCCCTCGCCCTGCGAACATGACCACAGCTCTCTTTTGCTTTTAGTTAGTTTTTAGCTAGCTGAGGCAGAAATGTTCCTCAGGCTGTGTTTTTTCTTTTTCTTGGAGCTCTTCTGCCCTTCTCTGGACTGAAAACCCAGAAGAGCACTGGGAGCTCACACCTGTGGCCCACAGGGGCCCAGGATGTGGCATTTCCAGCACAGGAGGGACTGATAAGAGACTGAGTGAACCAAGTTACCCCCCACGACAAGGACTTTCTGAATTTGCCATCTCTTCAGAACAGCAGGAGGTTTTATTGTTTAAAATTATTCATTTTTTGTGCTTGTGAATACTTTACTTGTTAAAAAAACAGGTTTTTTTCCACTTTTCTCCAAGGAAATCTTTTCCTGAACCAGTTGTGGGAGAGGCCACTTGGGTCTGCTTTCTAGAGGGACCCCTTTGGAAGTTTCATCCCAAATTTGTCCTAAACCAGGACACTGCCCCATCCCTGGAAGTGCCCAAGGCCAAGTTGGATGTGGCTTGGAGCAACCTGGGATAGTGGAAGGTGTCCCTGCATGTGGCAAGGAGGGATTGGAATGAGATGATCTTTAAGGTCCCTTCCCACCCAAACCACTCCAAGATTCCATGAAATGGATCTTCAGCCCACTGAAGGCACAAATGAGCTGGAAGCAGAAGTACATCAGCTGTGCTTGGATGCCTTTATTTATGAAATGAGCTAAAACAGAGAGTCTCAGAGTACAATTTCCAAAATGGTTCCTCCAATAACTGTACATTTGTCTCCAAGCTCTCCCCTCAGCCTTTACCCTCAATGGCCTGTTTTCCACAAAAGCCTGAAGGAGGCACTCCCCAGCCTTTTCCAAGGAAAGGACAAAGGACTGAACCCCTTTGTTCTCAGGGTACTGAAGATGAGCACCACAGCTCTGAAATCCTCTGAAAAGCAGTGCCAAAAAGCAGAGAAAACTGCACCACAGCCAGTCCCTCCTGGCAGGACAATGTCACATGGCACTGATTTTATCCAAAACTCTGTCTTGATCAAACTGAACATCCATGAGGTACTTTGGTCCATGGAAAACATGTAGGCATGACAATGGAGAGAAGAAATACTGTGGTTTAACATTTCTTGACACTACCAGAAAAAAACCTTTGAGCTGTACAGTCAAAGAGGAAGAACCACCACGTGCAGCTCCCAGGCTTCTTCTGTACCCATCCAGTGGGAAAAGAAAGATGGATTGAGGGGCCTGAGATAATACGAAAGGAAGCACAGGAAAACCACTTTTTTTCGTCACAGTATAAGACAAAAGCAGTCCTAAATCTTTTAAATACAAAATGGATCCAGCAAAAAGGGAATAGATTAGAACAGAGTAGAAAAGACTTGACATTTCCCAGAAAAATTTGTACTTTTTTCTAGGAGACCAACTGCCACAACATCCCTCAGTTTCCTGGAATGGACAGATCAATTTGGTCCCACACTGCAGCCCAACAGTACCATTTTCCATGCCCAAAGCATCATGACAGGCATCAATTCAAAGCCACCAGCACTGAAGGGAAAATTCTGCTGCCTGTTAGACATCCTTGCTCCCTGCATGCTGTTTCTCCCATCACTATTTTTTTTTCTCAGCTGAGTATCTCAAATTAAAAAAAAAAAAAAAGGAGTGTTTTTATGACAGAATGGGATGATCTTGCTAGACAGTCATGATAAATCACTCCTTGCAAGTGTGAGATTATTTTCAGTGCTGCATCTGCTCCAGCTCTCCTGTTAGTGAGCCCAGTTCTCTCTTGCAAGTTTATTCAATGCTCTAGTGGGTGTCTCACTGGACAAAGTTTACAGTCTCACCTTCCTGGAGACATAACAGGAAAAACGAAGAGGAAGTGTCTCCATTCTAATTCTTGATTTCTTTCCTTTTTCCCCTCAAGTAAAAAGCACCTAATTTTCTCTGGTGAGAGCACTGCTGGACACCAGCAACAGCCTGCAGTGCCTGAGGACAAGCTACAGAGGGAGATACAGGAAGGCAAAAAAGACAAGGAAACCCAAGAACTGGCAGTGATGGCCCAAGCAAAGGTGGTGTCCTGTGGAGGAGAGACCCTGCCTGTCCTCAGTGCCCACACAGCACTGGGCTGCCTTTATCCACAGCCACCTGCAGAGCCAGCTAGAAGTACGTGGTCTTCGTGCTCTCATTGTCTTGGCCAGCACCTTTTCCTTTCACCTGCCCATTCTGAGAGCTGCTGGTGGCATTTTCGCAAACCTGGTGAAAGGGAAAAGGGTGTAAAAGCAAGGAAAGGTGTGCAATGAGCTGATGGCAGCTGTCCCTGAGACAAGCAGCCTTCAGCAACTTGGATCCCACTCCTGACTGTTCCTGTGGACACCCTTCCCCCAGCAAGACAACAGAAGTATTGAGGTGCAATTCCAGCTGGTCCCATGGGGAATGAGGGCTGGGAGCTATGAGAGGGTGAAAGCCAGAGGATGGGGCTGCAAGGCACCAGTGCTTCCCTGAGGAGGGCAGAGGGAGGAAAGCTGAGCACTGGCTGTTGTATCCCATGGACAGGAATGAAGGGATGTGTCACCCTGATTTTTTAAGATTTTCTAAGCCTTCCGATGTTTACATTCTTGTAACGAACTTTCTCAAACACCTTACATAAATAACTTATTGTTTTGCATTCTTTTGTGGAGAAGGAGAAATTTGATGGACTATTGGTTTGTCCAGTGTCATTGGAGAGGTGGCACTGTCACCCTCCAATCCTCTGTCACTTTTGGAAAACTATAAATGTTGGAGTCTGAAAATAAACCTCCCTTTTTCTTCACCTTGAGAGCAGCGGTGTGTGCGTCGTGTTGTTTCATGTCCTATAGCAACATGGATGACTTCCACATGCATTCCATTCCCTCCCACGTCTGTAATTCCTAAAGAAACTCCCAGCACATCCCAGGGGCTCCCCCAGCGCTGGCTGCCCACATCCCCACCCCAGAGGCAGCACCAGGACCCACCTGAGCTGGAGGGTGGCCGTCCCCTGTGTCATCTGCCAGGTCGGTGCCGCAGGTCTCGGGCAGCAGGATGCAGAGCAGCCCCCCCAGCACGGGGGCACTGCCAAAGATGGCCATGGGGATGGCCTGGTGGTGCTGGCCCAGCAGCCGGACCAGCGGGGCCAGGATCCCGGCCACCCGCGCCGACACGGAGCACAGCCCCACGCCCGTCTGCCTGCGGGACAGAGGGAGCTGTGGGCGGGGGTCAGCACACCCAGGCCACCACGGGGATGAGCCATGGGGACAACTCCTGCCCCACTACCATCACTGCTGGTCACCCCAAAGTGTGGGGAGAGCTCACCTGACGACCGTGGGGAAGAGCTCGGCAGCGTAGACGTAGGAGGTGGAGAAGGAGGCTGAGGCAGCAAACTTGCCAATGGTGGCCAGGACGGTGGTTGCCACGGGCTGGTCTGAGGGGAGGAGGAGAGATGGCTGCTGTGGGATGAGGGAGGGCTCAGCACCACTCATGGGTGGCGACTGGGGATTGCAGGGACAACTGTGTCACCTGCAGGGAGCCATGGCCTCCGACTGTCTGAGCATGGGCCAGGCTGCTCTGGCCTGGCAGCCACTTTCACTGCACTCTGCATCCATCATCTCACCTCCCCAGGGGTTAATTTTCCCAGAGCACAGCTCTGTTGACAAGGGGCCCACTGGGCTCAGCTCTGCCCTCTGCTACTGATATCAACAAGAAAAGTTTTGGTTTGTGCCCTGTGGGTTCAGGCAGGCCTGTGTGGCCAGGGTCAGCTGAGGCCCAGAGGGATCTGAACCACCCTGGCTGGGAGGACAGAACAGCAAGGGAAGGGTTGGGGCTCTGTGCCTCCCTCCCAGAGGATGTCCTCTCCGTGTGGGATGAGGTCATTCACCTTCAGGGATGCCAGTGATGATCAGACACACCAGGCCACTCAGCACCAGGAGAACAGCCTGCGTTTTCCTCCTCCCGAACCTCTGCAGGGTGAAGATACAAGCAAAACGGGCTGGGATTTCCACTGCTCCAAAGGCCAGCTGAGTCAGGTAGATGTCCAGGCCAAAATTTGTCACGTTCAGACTCAGCCCGTAGTAGACAAAGCTGTTCACAAACCTGAAAGCCAGGCAGGGTGGCACTGAGCAGGTGTCAGCCATGAGGAAATGCAGCACTGATCTCCAATGACAACATTTTGACCAAGCCACAGCATTTCACAGGAGATGTAAAACCAGAGGAATACCACAGGCCTGGCAAAGCTGGAAATGCTGTAACCTTTCCCACAAAGCATCTTAAACAGCCAGAAGCAGAAACACCCATCAAATAACACTCAAAAGCCATATGACGAATTTCTTAATGACTAATTCAATCCCTTCCTTTCTTTCACCTAGAAGTTTGGGAAGAATGGACCAGGGAATGTCTTACCAGGCACATGACATGATTAGAGTCACCTTCCGCAGGTGCTTCTTCCGAAAGAGATCCAGGAAACTTCCAGACTTGACCTCTTTCTCAGGCTTCAACTTCAAAACACAGAAAGACAAAGAGTCAGAGCAGGAAAAGGAAACCCATGTCCAGCTCCTTTCCCACCTGCAGACCATGGGAAGCCTCAGTGGGGCAGGTCTGTGACCCCAGTGCTCTGGCAGGGAGGGCACCCCACTGCCCTCAGGGTGCCCAGCACAGGGGATGGTGACTGAGAGGTTGCTCAGGATGAACATTGCCCCAATGGAGGAACTTTGGGGTGGGCAAGGAGGGAACTCCCCTTCAGGCATTTCTGCCTGGAAACCCAGAGACTAAAGAGAGAGACTCTGTGCTGATCAGTCACACTCCTGGAATCCTCAGAGGAGAAAAGCCAGGGAAGCATTTCAACCCTTCCCACAGCCCCAGGGGGACCCCAGAAAGCTCCAGGCTGAGCCTCAGCAGAGGCTGGGCCTCTTCGCTGACCTCGTCCCTGTGGAACTCAGCTGGAGCTGGAGTCCCCCACAGCCCATGGCCAGCCCAGCCCCAGTGGGAATGCAGAGATGTTTCTGGCATGAGCTGAGCTCCAGGGGCTGCTGCCAGGCCCAGGGCAGTGTCTGAGGCCAGGACCCCCAGTACCTGCTCCAGGAGCTCTGGTGGGAGGCTGCGCTTGTTGGTGGCTGCCGCCTTCTGCAGCACCTTCTTGGCTTCCTCGATTCTGCCCTTGGTCACCAGCCAGCGAGCTGACTCTGGGAGCACCCTGCCAGGAGAGGAGGCCAGCACATGCTGCTGTGTCCTGCTGAGCTCCCCCACAGCCCCTTTCTCTGGGACCATGTCCAGCAAGCCTTGGAATCACCACAGGACCAGATCCCAGAACCACAGAACCTTCAGCCTTGGAAGAGACCCACAAGGATCATCAAGCCCAGCTCTAAAGTGAATGGCCCATGAGATCAATGGGTCTAAGTACCCTAAATTTAGGCTCCAAAGGCCACATTTGGAGACCTGAAGCAAAGCACAGCAGTGCAGTGCCC
Source organism: Molothrus aeneus (assembly GCF_037042795.1). Lineage (NCBI taxonomy): Eukaryota > Metazoa > Chordata > Aves > Passeriformes > Icteridae > Molothrus > Molothrus aeneus. The sequence goes on along the minus strand of NC_089646.1, from coordinate 5,044,613 downwards.
AGGGAGATGTGCTGAGCTCTGCAGCAGCTCCTCCAGCATCTGCACTCCAACGGGAAAGACCCAGCTTGGTTCTGAGCTGCTGCCTCCTCCTCACTCACACCCTCACACTGCTGTCACATCTGCAGGAGCTCTGTCCACATCCTACTTACCCCATGCAGAAGAAAAAGGCAAATATAGGAACAGATCCTGCAATTTCCAGCAGCCTCCAGTTACGAATCCCGTAACTCAAACCAGCCAAAATCATCTGCCCGATGGCAAAGCAGCAGTGAGAAGTGAGCACTGCATTGGGCCGGGAGGATACACCGATCCATTCTGTAGCTGAAAGAAAGAAGGAAGGCTCACAGGCATCCAAATTATTTCCCCTGAGGCAAACAGGTGTTTCCCTGGAGAAGAATTGTTCTGGAGGTGAGGATTAGGCTGACCTCCTGTTCTGGAACACTCTCCCCTTGCCCTCCTCTGAGCACTGGCTGGAGAGGGATGCTCCCCAAGGCTCTGACTGAGGGCTGAGAAGTTGCCAAAGTACCAAAGGACAGTGAAGATCAAGACCTGTCCTCGCCACGGCGTTTTTCTAGTCAAACACGGATATTTTGATTTCCTTTAAAACTTATCTAGTACATCTTGAGATGCCCCAGGGCAAGAGCAGCCTACTCACCTAAGGCCAGTAATGTCATGGTGATCCCTGACACGGAGGCCCCCACCACACACCTGAAGGCCATGTACACATAGAAATGGGGCACAAAGGCAATTCCCAGGCCAAACAAGCCCTGGAGGAAGACGGAGATCAGAACAACCGGGCGGCGGCCGATCCTGGGGAGAAACAGGGAAGACACAATCGGTGTCTGGAGAGACCCCATGGAGATGGCAAGGAGCCCAGCAGGTTAGACAGTGATTTTCATCACCCTGATAAGGCTCAGAGTAGACTGTGGGGTGACAAGGGAAGCACTGTGCACACATGCTGTGTCTCTCTCCCTTCCCCTCCCTGTGTGGCCATGTCCTCATGAGACTCGAGGACTTTGGTCAGGGTCCCTGCAGTGAGAAGTGGTAACAAAATGCACAGGGTGCACAGTCCAGACAGGCTCACACCACCTGGTCTGTGCTGTGCTGGCTTTGCACAGACCCTGGGCAGGGGCTTGTGGCTCCTCACCTGTCACTGAGAGGCCCAAAGATCATGGATCCCAGGAGCAGCCCTGCCATGTAGATGGCCTGGGCAATGTCATTGAGGTCCTTCCTGTCACACACCAGGTCAAACTGGAGAAAGGAGAAAGAGATGCTTTAGTATCCCCCCTTCCAAGGATGTGAATCACCACAGTATGCACAGGGCACACAAGGCAGAGGTGGGACAAGCCCTTGGGACACTCAGTGGGGTCCCTCTCCCATGCACTGGGACCTGCAGGAGTCCCCCTCGTCCAGCCCAGCCAACCAGGGGAGCCTCCTGGTCAGCAAATTTGGTTTTAGGTGGGCCTGGGGACAGAAGCAGCAGCTTGCTTCCTGCCAACCACCTGAGCTCCCAGAGAAGAAAAGATGCAATGCTGATTCCTGGGACAAGCAGTTTCTGTTAAAGAGATGTCCTGCAATTGCCAGCACCCAGAGGGCATCAATGGAAGGAGTGACATAGGAAGGATCATAGAACCATAAAATGGTTTGGGTGGGAAGGGACATTAAAGATCATATAATTTGAACTCTCTTGCCATGGGCAGGGCACCTTACACTAGATCAGATAGATCAGAGCCCCATCCAACCTGGCCTTGAACATTTGCAGGGATGGGACAGCCACAGCTTCTCTGGGCAACCTGTGCTAGGGCTTTACCACCCTAACAGTGAAGAATTTCTTCCTAACATTTAATCTAAACCTACTCTCCTTTATCTTAATTTAGCATCTTTCTCAGCTAACAATTGTGATGTTGGGGGTTAGACTAGATGACTTTTAAAGGACCTTTCTGAGCCAAACCGTTCCATGATATTAAATTGGAAAGGTTACGCCCTGGATGCAGAGGGATGGGGAATCCCAGGGGCAGGAGGTCCCTCCAGGAGTGATTCATCTCCCACTGGCACCTCTGTCACAGCCTGCACCCTCTCCAGGACCACACCTGGGGCCTGCATGGTGAAGCCAAGGTCCCCAGCCCACACCTGCTGTAAATCCCAACTGCACCATGGCCAGGCACCAGCTCTGGGGGAGCTGTGGCCATTTGGGTGCCCCATCCCTCCCTTCCACAGCCCAGCAGATCCAGCAGCAGGTACAGACCTCGGTCAGCAGGGACGGTGGCTGCTCTGAGGGGTACACCCAGCCACTGCTGCACTTCTCAGTGTGGTTCAGTCCATAGGCCAGAATGGAATCCAGGTCCCAGTCCACCGGGGAGAACATGGAGCACTGCTCAAAGTGCCCGTCGGGGCCCCGGGGCAGGGTGAGGTTCAGCTGCTCTTCCTGCGTCAGGTTGGGGCCGACGGCGAGGATCCAGCTGGTGTCACAGTGGTGAGGCACAGAGGGGACCATGAAAAGCTGGCAAAACTGGTGGAAAGCCACACTGAGGCAGGGGATCACAGAGAGCAGCACCAGGCATTTCTGGAATCGCCCAAAATCACCAACTGCTTTCAAAATTTCCCCAACACCTGACATTGGTGGCTGTGTCTGGGACAGGACAGTGCTGGGACAGACTTCCCAGAGGGCTGGAATTAATGTTTAAACCTCAGATAAGCTCTGCAGTTATAGGCAGCCACTGGAAGCACACCATGTAATATATTAATCATCCCTGTGCCACCCACAAACATCCAGTGCTGGCTGGAGCAGAAGGACCCCCTGCTTCAGGGAACCTGGGCCAGCTCCTCTGCCAGGGCCAGGTGGCATGGACAGGGAACAGACTCTTCTCCACAGTGACTATAACAGCTGCAATTGCATTTGAACCACTCAGGAAAGCCAGGTTCAGAGGGGGCAACATGAGACCAGAGTGATGCAGAGCTGGGAACAGCGCAGAGTAAAGGCAATTATGTTAATGGATGGGTAGAACCAGAGATGAGGAAGGACAGCCAGTTCATTGTGAGTCCAGGGGATGGAGCTGCCATTCCCTTCATCTTTTGCAGCTTCCCTGTGCAACACAAGCCAGGCACAGGATGTTCCCCCTTTCCACCAGTTCTGGGCCACCCTGCAGCTGCTGGGAGCTAAATGCAGAAAGGACTTGGGGAAAGGGTAAAGGGATGGAGAAATTTGACACGGGGCAATGGTGCTTGAGTCCAAAATGCCTAAAATGATCATCGAGAACACAAATCCAGCACTGCTCAGCCCATCCCTCATGTAGGTAAAGCATTTGCCTGGGGTCCCTTTGAGATGAGATGTCCATGAGGTGCCCAAAAGCCACCTGGATACTCCTGCTGCCCACAGATCCATGAGAAGGGCATTGTGAAGCATGCTGGAAAAACACCATGGATGCCCCACTGGGGCTGACCAGGGCACCCACTAAGAACAATTATTGTGGAGGATGGAGTGCAATTCATGCTCTCACCACTTGTCAAGGTACAAATCCTCCCACTTTCACACTGGTCTGTGTCATCCTGAGGCATTCCTGGACATGGGAAGCTCATTCCCAGTTGCACAGGGCATGCAGAGCTTGGAGCAAACCTCTTGGATACAGACAAGCTCTCAGGGCACCATGCTGAGTGCCCTCCTGGCTCCATTTCTGCACACAGCTCCTGCAGAGATGCGTTCATGGAATGGTTTGGGTAGGAAGGCACCTTAAAATTAATCCAGTTCCATTCCTGCCACGGGCAGGGACACCTCCCACCAGACCGCATTACTCAGAGCCCCATCCAGCCTGGACTTGATCTCCCTTTCCCTACAGAGTTTTCCTGGGGGCTGTCAAACCTCCCATCACGCCAAACAAATGCCCCAGGGGCTGCAGACATCACTCAGACAAACCAACCAACCCAGTGACAAGCAAACCACACATCACACACCTGGCAATGGACAATTTGTTCTTTATTGATTAAAAATTAGACACATGCAGTAAAATACAAAGTCCAAAAAAGGAAAAAAAGCCTGACTATTTTACATCTTTCATTATAATCTACAATACACCAAAGTTGTGAAGAGGATCCGTTTTCATTAACAGAGCATTGTCCTTAAAAGTAGGAACTAACTTAAAATTACCACCTGCTTCCAGGTTCAGATCAGAAATTTGCACAAAAACCAAATTCTTAATGACACTGGAAAACAATTATGAACAGCATTGGCACTTACTGGAACAACATCAGAAAAGACAGTTGTCTAGCACTGTAATAGCCCAAGTAAATATTCTGGATCCCTACCCAAAAGATCTGGAGATCCATAGAGCAAAACCCATCAGCTTCTTCCTCGTTTATTTTCTCCATTAAAGAACTACGGAACCTTGGGTTAGCGTGAGCTCAAGCTCTCTAAGTCCTGGCTTTGGGAAAATGGGGAATAACAATAAATAGATGCTGCATTGTTCCATTTGAGCAGTTTGAGTCCTAACCTTCCTCAGCACCAGTACACAAATGAATGAGGAGGTCCCCAGGGCATGCAGGCAGAGGGAAAATAATACTGTACCACAACTACCTTGTCTGTGTATCCTAAAGGCTCCCAACACATCCACACTGAGCACAGGGTGATGGGAAAATCAAGGTGCCAGCCTGCTCTTCCCAAGCCAACAAGCTCAATGGGGGACACTGTAGGGAGTGCTTTGTGTCAGGCAACAGGGAATGGTGCCAACACACACCTGCCAACCCAGCCACCACCAACTCCCTGCTATCGGGCACTTGCTTCCTGGGCTCAGCACCCCAGGATGATCTCACTCCCAAATTCTCATCTTCCTCCCCCTCCCCTTCACACTCATCAGCCATGGGGCTGCAAACAGCCCATGGGGACACACCCAATATCCACCCAGAGGCTACAAGCAACAGGGGCGGTAAAAAAAGAACATGCACAATTCAGGAAGCTTCCACAGCTGCTCATAGAGAACAAGATATAAATACAGATTGTTCATCTGAAGACTTGGAAATTAAAAAAAAGAAAAAAAAAAGAAAAAAAAGAAACAGAACAAAAGTCCTAATTGAACCTAGTCATTCCGCTCTGTTTCTGCATTGTTTGTGTCTGATGGAAACAAAGCTCGTTTCCATCTGCATGTTAAATTACAGACTTACAACTTCTGTGTAGAAAACACTCCAGAGCCAAGAGCAGTTACAAAGGCCAACTGTGAAACAGTAGGAAAAAAAAAAGTCAACACCATTTATTATTCACATATTGCATTACAAGTGTCTCTTATCAAACTCAGAGCATAATTTATATTATTCATGTAGAAACTCAACTTCAACACCACATGGAAAGAAAAGCTAAATACGTGTGTGACAGGGGTGCAGTGACATCCTGATCAAACGTGGAGGCTTGGGCTGAGGTGCAGCCCGACGACCCAAGGGATTGAGAGCAGGAGGGACAAACCCAGCGCCCGCTTTTGCCCAGTACAGCCACTCTACAGGTGATTCTTTATTGCTGTAAAACACGACAGGGATGGTTCCACAGGTACCAGCTTGCAAAGGACTGGGGAACACAGCTGGCAGGCCAGCCAGGCATGACCAAACTGGGTTTCAGGGACACTTGGAAGTGCATCTGTTTCAAAGGCAGAGTGACATAGATCTCCTCTCCCTGTGACCATGGATATTGTGTTCATCATCTGAAAGACCAGTTTCCAGGCAGCAATGCCTCCCTGGTCTGCTTCAAGAACAGACTATGCCTAAGATGCAGAATGAAAGCAGCAGGAAGGACTGCTGAATGTAAATTAAAAGGTTCAGCCCTCATGCCATGCCTGGCACTCATGTGGAGAGAACCAAAATGATAAAGAAAAAAGAAAAAAATTAAGGCAGTTTACATAGGGAAGCTGACTTCTAACACCTCAAAGTCAAGGAACTTCTCCAAAACACAAACAAAAGGGAGAGAAGCTCTCCCTCCTGTGGGTTAAGACTCTGCTTGCTTTCTCAGGTGCAAGCATTCAAACCAGCAGTTTTAAAACACACAGCCAAAGAGAAGCAGATTTCTCAGCACTCCAGGTGACCCAAACAACATGTACATTGGTGTTTCAGATAGAAGGAGAAGCAGGTAAAGAACCAAAATAAAGAAAAAAATCCGTTCAGTATTAAAACTTGTGCAAAAACAGCAAGTGAAAAAAAAATGAAACCACATGTAAGCAAACACTTAGGCAAGATCATCAGAGCAGTGGAACCCCCTGCTTCGTACTCAGTAGTATTTTTCTTTAAAGTAAGGCAATAATAAAATGAACATGCAGGCAATGACGTGTTGGGTCTGCATGTTTGAGATGACAGATACAAAAACATGAGAGTTGTTTACAAAAGGTGTAAACGTCATCGGTAATTTCAGGAAGGTTTGTGATCCTATTAAGGAAAATGTTAAAGCTTCTAGGAAGGGGGCTGTAGTTCAATTCTTTGGCAGTAGTGGTTTTTTTTTTTTAGGCTAACAGAAGCATTACGAATATGCACATGTGGGTTCTCTGTTGGGAAACATCTCCTGGGACCAATGTTTAGCTGATGCTGAGCTGTGCAAATCCTATAAGTTTGCCATCATCCGGAATTTCGGAGCCATCGACACCAGATGCCTGAAACAGGGAAGAGAGATCCAAATAGCAACACACATGCTCTACCTTCCAGCAGAAACCACAAGCAGGTGTATCAGACAGGCTGGGGGCAGGAAGCAGCCACAGGACAGCTTTGCACTGTATCCAGCAGCTTGCACTACCTAAAGTTAAAATTGAGTGCTTTTGTATTTTTGCCTTTTTTTTTTTTTTTAAAGTATGAAGGGCTGGGAATGAAGTTTTGCCAATGTCTGCTCCAACTAGACATTATATGTGCAATAACTGGGGTAAAACAAGTGAAAACTCCTTACAGGAAGAGTAAATAAGAGCACTTAATGCTTCACTCCCCATAACCTGGTTAAGCCTTCGCTTTGCCACTGTAACTCCCCCTGGATTTCACCACCTCTGAAAGATTCACCTGCTCTACTCCCAGTTTTGGCTCTTTTCTTTGGCTCACCACACTTATTTTCCTTTTTTCTTCTTTATTTCCCCATTTCCCCCTCAGGAACAATGTATCTGGACCCTCCCTCATTCTCTTCCTCCAAAAAAGGAGTCTGTGGCAATTCTTGACCCATCCACCTGCCTTGAAATATTTCTGCAGGTGCACATTCCAAGCCCCAAAAATACCCCTCTGCAACATTTACATATATTAATTAGCAGATCATCTCATGCTTATTTATCCCAGGTGCTGCTCAGACGATACAAGCAGGGAGCCTGCAGTGCCTACAGTTACACAACCAGTGAGAAGCTTTGGGAAAGAAGGGAGGATTTAGAGTGCATACATCAGATGCCTGCAGTAAACATCTACATGCAATGCCTTCTCCTTGCAAGGGACAACTGGATCAATTAGGGAACAGGAATAAATACCAGTCTGAAAGTGATGGATCTGTTTGCCTGGGGCTCTTCCACAATTTTCTGCAAATTAGCTGCAACTGAAATCACACAGACACAAAGAAAATGGGCAAATATTAGGACAGGCTGGAGAAAAACATCCTAAACTCATTAGTCCTCTTTCTATTACTTGAGAAGCTTTGAATTTTTACACTGATAACGAAAGGTTTAGGTCTCAATTAGACTCAGTCTACTTAAACCTAAAGCTTTGAACTGTGAAAATGCTGTTATTGTTACCACATTACTCCTTCAGAGGTAGTTATTTTTCCCAGGATGTGATGAGATCAATAGTAATAAATGGCCAACTGCATCTGGAAATCCAGGTAATTTTGCACTAGCAGCTGTTCCTGTGTACAAGGAGCAGCTTTGCTTGCTGCAGTTGGAATACACAGGCAGTGCTGACAGTTTAAAAGTCCCACCTGCTGCACAGGAGGATACATTTATTTAGCAAACTGCTGTTTGAGGCAGCTGTTCCCCCATACAACTCGTGCTGCTGCCCCAGGGCACGTGCAACTCACACTTCCTTCCCCAGCCCTAATTAAACCCAAAAAGCCTGGCTAATTCCAGTCCCAGAGCTCTCTTGCACAGGACCTGTGAGCAGGACAGGCTTGTGCAGCAGTTTGATGATGCATCTCTGTCAGATGATAGTGATTTGGCTAATGCATCAATTAGACTTCATTCTGCATTACAAGGAACATTTGTTTCACAATGTTACCAAGTAAATCATCTTCTTGTGAACTGGGGGTTGCCTACATGTTGGCACAGAACTGTCACCAGAGTTGACAGCAGTTGTGCAGGGCCACTGGGGTAGAGACAAGGCCAGTGGAAATTTCCCTATCACCCACTAATCAAGTCATTTTTAACATGCAAAAAATGACTGAAATGGTTAGAGCAGAAAAAAATAATTTGTAATTACCTATTACCAGATCTCTGCCATCAACAAGACCTGCTGAAATGAGCTCCTGAGACACACCATCTGCAGTATCTGTTGGGGAAAAACCCAAGAGCCATCATTACAGAGCAGAAATTGTCCAGTTGGTGAAGGCACCACACAGAAACCTAAAGGAGCTTGTACAATCCAAACAGCAGAAGTGCCCTTTTCAAAAGACAGATATCAGAGTGCACACCAGGTGCTGTGAATTCACTGAAGGGCTGCACTTGAGCCAAATCCATGAGTTTTACAGCAGTGCTCCAAGCCCAACCACAGCAAGCCTTTAGGAAGGCACTGTGGACAGACACTCACACAACAGCACAACACCAAACACAAAACTTCCCCTTCATACACTGGAATTTCCCACCAGCTCACCTTTCCCTGGGGTGAATTCAAACCGAATATCATGGAGCTCTTTATTTGAATTCCTGTGGAAAGAAGAGAATTTTATATAAAAGAGACCATTTCATGGCATGATAAGTGGCCAAAAGAGAGTGCTGTCATTGAATAATCAGCCTGTGAATTCATTGCATTCTACCCCCTCAAGGGCAGAAACTCAGCACTCTGCTGTGCGTGTGGAAGCAGCTCTGGGGCCTCCCAGCCTGACAGAGCATGGGGCAGCCCAGGATAGGTGAGTGCCACCTCTGCTACAAGACCATACTGTTCCACTGTCTCAACAACTCAGATCCCTCAGCAGAGATATCCTTGGAGCACATTTCAGAGGAGGGAAGTGCTCACAGGTTGCAGATGCACACACATTATGGAAGTGATGCTCAGAATCCTACCAACAACCAGGATGCCTCCAGAGATGGGAGGGAGGTTCTTTTAATGAGAAACAGCAGTGTGTGTAATGAGCATAGAAAGATTCTTTTTTCTGCCTGTTTCCAGTGACACAGACCAGAATCCACTCCCTGAGCTGGGTAAAAGCTCTTCACTCTCAGAACTGGCTGAAGTCTGAAGTTATGCATGAAGATTAACCTGGACCAGCACAAGGCCAGAACCCCTGGATCCCTGAATCCTTTTAGGGAACCCAGCTAGTTCCTCTTTCCCACTCCATTAGAGTTTAGCAATGCTTACACAAATATCAAAACCTCTTTCAATACAGGTTTTGCCAAACCAAAGTGGATGTGATAAATTGCTTTTCCAGGTCTCAGTTTCAGAAGAGCAGATGAAATCCAAGCTGACACACTTAACCACCACCCTATTAATTAAAGGCACAGAAGAGTGCCAGTGGGGCTCTCTATAAAGGCTGATGTTAACAGAACAGTTTTGTGTCCTTACCTTAACCTTAATACAAGGTTGATGGGGACTCTCACATCTTCCTGTACCGGAGCTGCAGCAGGGGCTGTAGGTGGGGCCTGCAATAGGATTACATCATTTTAAGGCAGGTTAACAATATCTTGCTCTGGTTTTAAAACTAGAGATAACCTTGATCAATGTAGAGTTGATACAACTAAGAGTTTGACTCATCATTGGAATCATGGCACTGCAATGAGAAAGATAACAGATCAATGAACCAGGAAAACTCCACACTTAAACAGGAAGCTCTCTGCAATTGCCTTGGAAAGAGTAAAAGCTGCACAACTTTGAGAAATGCCAATATGGCAGGAGACTTCAGAAGTGCTAAATATAAAAACATTACTTGCTTTACATTAAAACTTAAGGGTTTTGGATATTCATGACAGCTTCAAGACCTCCTGTGTTTTAATCCCAGCCCCAAACATCTGATTTAAAAACCTGATACAACTGTATCAGGAAAAAATTGAATTGGCAGATTAGCATGTACTGTCAGTTACCTTTTTTTTCTCCATAAAATCAAAGGCTTTAAGAGTGTCTAGCAGCAATTTTATAGCTGCTAATTCAATTCTAAATTACTTCTGTAACTATTGCAACATGTAATCAAATCATTTCATATTGGTTAGCAGCAGATATCCAGTAGGGAGGATCCAGGAGTTGCCTTGCACTTGTTACAGCACTTGTGATATTTCCAGTACAGAGCTAAGTGTTATTCAATCTCCACCACAAAAACCCAAATAAAATGGAGAGAGAGGGGTCAGTCACCTGCACTGCCCATGCTGAGGCAAGGGTTTTACACCTGCAGGAACAAGACAGACACAACACCAGGCTGATAATTTAAGCATAGAAGTCTTGACCAAGTTTTTTTCATCTAGACCACTTGTTTTTTCACAAGAGAAAAGGAAAATAACACTTTGTTTAAAACAGGCTTTTTATCCAAGGTGCTTTTGGCCCAGCAATGCAGCTCAGGGCTTCTGATCACAACCTGGTTTCTGTTCAAGCTGAAAACCACCAGGTCAGTGAAAACAAACAAGGGTTCATGGAGAAGCCCAGAGCTCTGCAAAACAGTAACCAGTGAGGAACAAGAACCAGAGGAGAGCCACAAAGAAGAACACACTGACACAGAGCTGTGAGGAAGAACCTATGTAGAGCTATAAAAAAGAGCACATGGACACTAAGAGCTATAGAGAAGAACACACTGACACAAGTTCATGAAGTTCAGCTTAGGACAAGCTACCAATAAATAAGATATTGGGCACTAGTGTCAGATATTCTATTAGTGCATGTCCCAAGTGCCACTGACACCAACACTGCTCCAGCCTTCATTGCTGCTGATGTTTCAACTGCTGCATAAAATTCAAGGATTAAATACTGGCCTTTTTAAAAGAGATGTGAAGGGGCTTGATTTAAGTATCAAAGCCATTTTAATGTTGCAAATAATATGTCAAACTTCCACTGTTTCAGATTGTTCTGGCAAATCTGGAATTGAACAGCCAAGGGCAAACCTGAAAGCTGGCAGGAGGGGTGTCTGCTCTTACCTGGGCTGCTGCTGGGGCTGCTGCTGCTGGGGCTGGGGCTGCTGGAGGAGCCTGGCTGGGTGGAGGTACAGCAGTTGGAGGTTGTGCAGGTGCTTGTCCTGCAGCCTGAGGTAGTTCAGTAGGTGCCTGTGCTGGAGCATTGAGTGAAGGACCTGGAGGCTCAGCTGATGGAAAGAGCTGCAAGTAAAAAGGAGTTTTAGTGAGAAAAGGAACTCAAGAGTTCTGATTCAAGCACCAGCTTTCCCAGAAATGCTTGTCTGCCACATAAATCACTTGGAGAAGTTCAGTGCTAAGGGTATTTCCAGGCTTCCAGGACATTAATGCTGATCCCAAGTTGGTGTTCAGGGGTTTAATACATCCTTATGTCCAGAGACCCCATTCTGTCCTGACATTTGCAAGTTCTACTCACCAGTAAACCAAGATACCAGCATGGCTGCAGATCTTGGACAAAAATTACACCCTGTGGCAAGGCTGCATGTACACAGATATATCCAGCTGGGATGAGAGCACCCTATCCTTCAGTCTCCCTCTTTCCTGGAATCTGAGTCCTACTGGTATTTTCAAGTAGCCATGCCCTCAGAGCAGAGGAGCCCTGCTTTGACTTGTAGTCCCTTTCAGAGAACAAGCCCAGCAAAGCAGTGAGATAACTACTGACAACTGAGCCTTTCACCAAGCAAATGTCAGAGTAATCTGAGTGTCAATGGAAAGTGAATTTAGAGCTCTTCAAATCACACTAGAGAAGATTTAGGACTTAAAGTCTCTTGCAAAAAACAAACCCAACCAAGCAAACAAAAACAAATCCATATGAAATTAATTGGAGGGTGGGGAAAATGAGCTAAATGGAAATTTAATATCTTTTTTACCTCTTGTTATTCAGTACAGAGAAACCAATTTTGGCACAGGAGCCAAAGAACTGTCAGCTTGATGGCACTTCAATGTGCCCTCCAGCTTACTCTGGCAGGTTGTAGGAAATATAAATCACCTTCAATGCTGGAAACCTGGGCAAGAGACTTCCAATGGGAAAATTCATCCCAAAGGGATTCTGGTTTTCAGCTTTTCTTTTTTAAATTTAGAATTTATGTCAAATTACAGTGCCAGAACTGTAGTCTTCTCATAATCTCCCTTTATAAACACTTCTTGGAAACAAATAAAGGAAGAACAGGACAGCTCAACCCAAGACTAATTTCTAAGAGACAGCTCTGTTATCTTTCAACACAGGTAGGGAAAAGACAGACACTGCACAGTCTCTGGCAGATAAGCTGTCCCCATCACTGAAAGATGAGACATAGCAATATTCCTAATGTAAGAAACAGTTCAGAACTGAAGAAAGATGATAAATTGCAACTGAAGCTGTGTTTGCTATCAAATACTACTAACAGAATTCTTTCACAGTTCTGAGCACAGGTTCCAAACCACAGAATTAGACAATACAAACCAGACATCCTAAAGTTGTGTTCTGTTGGGTTTATGCAGTTTGGAGGGTTTTTTTTAAGGCGGAAATGAGAAGATACTTGTTTTGCTCAGATTATTACTGTGACCAATTAATTACCTTGAAACAAACAGACTTTTGCCACAGCAAGCTGACAAGACACACAACAAACTTACCTCAAGAAGAGCTCTTGGCACTACACAGCCAAGGATTCCTTTTATAGGGAGCTCTTCAAAGAGAGCTCAGCTAGATACTGGCTTCTACTTCACACAATATTGCTTTCAAAGGTTAATAAAGCATGTTCCTTGAAACAACAGCAATAATTAGGAGTCATCTTTTCAAGTTGCCATTTGCAATTATAACTTACCTCGGAGTTCTGTACAGGTTCTTTCACTCTGGGAGACTAAAAAACAGAGAAAAAGATGTCATTGCCTAGACCACAGTGAAGCTTACTGACTAGGAGGACTTGTCAGAACTATACTGAACATGAGAAACCTACCTAATTGTTTGAAGTTACAAATGTGTATTAAGATGCATGATAAAAGGCTCACCAGACAATTTGTTGTCACATAGTACCACTCAGAAACACAGCCACATTTCAGACCCTGCAGCCATTATTTCCACAGTGGCACACAGTACCCTAAGTTGCTATCACTGTTACTCATTAGCAAAATCCAGGACTCTTGAAGATCACTCAGATTGGATCAAATTACTTAAGCATCGAGATGGGAAAATCTATTTTAAGCTACTCAAGTCTGGCAGAAAAAGATAAACACAGATCTGCCTGGAAGAATTCTGCTAGGAAACAAGTTCCCTTCACTTACTTAGGGAGATAGTTTCCAAACCAACTTGCTTAAAACATACAGAACCTTTACAGGGTGGGAGGGAGGAATCAGCCTTGCTTGTGCTGCTTTTTTGAAGGAAATCCCTGGCCTGCTCCCCCTGCCTTGGACCCTGCATCTGCTGTGGTCTTTGTGAGAGAAAGCAGAGAACCGACAGGTGGGTGCACACTCAGCAGTGAAATGAAGAGACCAGGGAACAACGGGGAAAGTGCAGGCAAAGCAACGTGACCAGCTCTTGCTTATCAGTAAAACAAAGATAGCACTGCACCAGCTGTTTCACATGAGCAGGGGAGATTGCCAAGTATTCCTGGAAAGCCCTGCAATTAGGAGAGCCTGCAACTTTGACTTCCAACAAGTCCACTTAGTGGAGATGGGTGGGATGGTTTGGTCCATGCTGGGAATGAAAAACCCTGTTCCTTCTCTACATAATGGTCCAACAGGTTGCTGTTTGGATAATACAAGCAGGACAGCAGAACATTAAGGCTCATCAGGTCCCTACTCTGATAGAATTTCTCCACTAAGAGAGGCCACTACCCTAATGAGTGCAGATCAGAGCAATTGTAACATATGACTCAAAGGCTTCTTGTGAGAAAAAGTTAAGAAATCTTACTCTCAGAACAGCAAGTTTCAAAAATGCCTCTGGACAGGGGGAGAAGGAACAGTTCCCTCAGCATGACTGTGTGTAGGCAGTGTCAGGGAAAAAGTCACACAGTCAGAAAGGTAAAGCCTGAAATCCATCTCAGTGTGCTCAGCCTTCACTTGACAGTTACCAGGTGGGATGAAAAACATGGCATTGCTCCCAGAGAAACAGCCCTGCTCCACATTGCTGCAGTGCTTTTCCAGGAACAAAGCTCATATCCAAGAGTACCTGGATACCTCAAGGAATTACATAAAAGAAAAGATCAGTGTGCTAAGCACTGTCCAGATGAGTATGGAAACACTGGCCCTGCCCCTCAGCTGACAACTGATCCAGATGAATGACCAACAGAAGTGGTGAGAGCCAGCTGAGTATGAGCCAGCAAGTGCCCAGGTGGCCAAGAAGGCCAATGGCACCTGGCCTGGATCAGGAACAGTCTGGCCAGCAGGAGCAGGGCAGGGACTGTCCCTTGTACTCAGCACTGCTGAGGCACCCTGAGTGCTGTGTTCAGCTTTGGGCCCCTCACTACCAGAAGGACATAGAAGGGCTGGAACAAGTCCAGAGAAGGGCAACAGAGCTGGGAATGGCCCTGGAGCCCCAGGAGCAGCTGAGAGAGGTGAGGGGGGGGGCTCAGCCTCGAGGAAAGGAAGCTCAGGGGGGCCCTTCTCACTCTCCACAATTCCCTGACAGGAGGATGCAGCCAGGTGGGGATCAGGCTTTTTCTCAGGTAACAAGTAAAAGAAGAAATGGCTTCAAGTTGCAGCAGGGAAGGTTTGGATTGGATATTAGGAAAGATTTCTTCCCTGGGCACCCTTTCAGTAAAGTGGTAGAATGACCATCTCTGGAGGTGCTCAGAAAATATGAAGAGTTGGCCCTTGGAAACAGGGTCAGTGGTGAGCACAGTGGCTCTGGGCTGCCAGTGGGACTCAACAATCCTGGAGGTCTTTTCCAACCTTAACAATTTTATTATTTGATTAAACACATGGATGGAAAGAAAACAGGACAAACATTAAAAAACATTTACCTAAGGCACAAATAGGATGACTTTGGGGACTAGTTCTAACTATTTTTTGCTTGTGTAATCAAAGATGATGTGAGTAAGCAGTGAAATGTGACCACACAACTCACCACTGCACAGATTTATCGGGTAACAGAAAGTGCACAATTTAAAAGCCCACAGAGCACAACTGCTTTAATTTGAATTCAAGATTTTAAATGCAGAGAGGAAGTTCAGAAGGTTTTTGTATCCAAAAAGTAATGTTGACCCAGCAAGTCACCATATTCAGTGAATTGAGGAGATATGTTTGGCTTTGGGTATAATAAATATTTGCCTGCTTTCAGATGCAGTCCTAGGAAGAGACTTGTAAAATATATGTTTGCACATATTAAATTCACCCTATTTTTTCTGTGAAGTGGAAACAAGTAAAAAATATCAACACTTTCCATTTATGTAGATGATTTTATGCAGATTAATACTTCACTATTTTGGCACATTAAGTCAATCTGCAGGGCCTCCTTTTACTGCAGTAAAATGCAGGTACAGACAGAATCACAGAATCACAAATTGTTTTGGGTTGGAAAGGACCTTCAAAAATCCTCTACTCCACCCCCACTGCAAGGGGCAGGAAGAAAAGGTGCCACCTAGTTAACACAAGTTATTTTACCCAACAACTTGGTTAAAATTGCAGAGGGATTCACAGACAGGTAGAATTTATACCAAGAGTTTGAAATATGACCAAAAACACAAGATAAACACTAATCCTCAATAACACCACTGTATTCATGGCAAAAAAATGGCAGTTTGGATACAAGTCTTAGGATTGCTTGAAAAGGAATCAAATTCAAGTACCCAGGCAGACATGTAGAGGTTCCACAGTGCCCTTCCTGACATCCTGGAACAGGCAGGTGTCCCAGAGTGCTGTGTTACATATGGGGTGCCTCCAAAATGATAATTCACATCTACAGGGAGGTGACTGAATCAAGACCTACTACTCCAAAATCCTTCCTAAAGGTTTGCTGAATGGGAGACCTACAAGTAAGGGCCAAGCACAGCCCAAATGAGAGTGGATCAGGACAGGCAGCAGTACAAGGAAAATATATCAAAGCATCAAGAAAACTCCTCTTGAAAAGGAGCTTGTAAACATGTGTGTCAATCTGCTTTTTCCTGCCTAGGAAGAATGAAACACAAGTAAGTACTGTTCAAAACAAAGTAAACAGTGTTAAGTCATGGCAGCCTGAGCTTTGAAACAAGATACAACAAGTTCTAAATAATCTCTGGAAAAGAATTAGACTCTTTTACAATGTTGCCTCCTAAAATTTGATGGTATTCTAGCCTACAAAAGGAATTTAGAAGAATTCAGCTTATATCTAATAGCTTATTCATCAAAGAATTTCAGTAGTAGCTACCTGGTACCAAGAGATTTTCCTTGATCATGTACAATACAAGGCTGGACACAATAAGCTCTTTAAGAAGTCACAAGAGTTGCTGTCACAAATAATGCATTTACTGTATCAAATGGCTTTTAAAAACTCCAAGCATTTCAGAAGATGCTGAAAAGATGCAAAATCTTGCATTTAATATTCAAGTGTCTATTCAGAACAGCAACAGATGCCAGACTAATGAAAGAGAAATGAGAAGTTGTAAAGGGATAAATGCTTCAAACCAATACTGCTTTTACCCCGTTCACACTGAAAAGCTTCCTCTAAAAATCCTCCACTGTCTCACTAATTCAATTACAGGATGATTAAAACACAGTCCACTTCCAGCCACCTGCTGTAGTGAAAAGAGACCAGGCAAACCATTATAGTCAAAACCCACACAGGTGGCTGCTGGGGGAAGACAAGCTGAAAATTCATTGTAATCTTTCAGCTGATCATCATGCATTATTCCTCTGAGTTGTTGGTGAATATTTACATGTGTTGGGAGAGGGGAAAGTGGTGTTTTCTTGAGGATTTTCAAGCACAAGACTAATCCCTCCTGTGAGTTCAGGGATGCTGTGAGGTTTTCTACCAGGATTAATGGATTCCAGTGTAACTGAGGTGGCAGAACCAGGCCCTGCATGTTTCAGGAATCAGCCATAAGAACAGCCCCTATTGATTTCAGCTCCATCCTGGAGAGGGCAGTAGGATAAAACCTCTCCTGACACTTCCAGAAGAAAGCATCTCAAGCAGTTTCCCTTAAAGTGAACATCCTAGCTGCAGTGTATTAGTATGCTGAGCTGGGAGCAGGCTGTCTGAATTAACATTTCCAATTATACTGAACATTCTTGAATGAGACCAGCTGTGCCCCACCACAATGACAGAAAAGATCAATACAATTTCTTCAACCTTCAGTCTGCTTTCTTTGCTTCAGTTCCCAACTCGAGGGAAGGGATTACAGCTTGCTGTGTATCATGCTTAAGGTATGTGCTCCCCAAATATATTTAGACCTACCACAATTGGACAACAAAACAGACACAGTGGAGTTTGAGGACCCACCCTGAGCTGTGAAATTGCTGCTCTGCCTTCCTCACTTTCCTCATCAAGCTCATCATCACTCCATTCCCAGCCACCATCTTCAGTCTTATGAAGACGCCCACTGGAGCCTGGGACTCTCCGGACCTGCCCAGCACAAGAACACAGAATTTACATCTCAAGCAGTTTCTACAGTTGATTTTAGAAGAAATAGCACAGAACATCTTCAGGTTCCATCACCTGCCATGGTGTATGATTATTTTATTGAAACTAATAGCTCTACCTAGAAAAAGCTGTACTGTGTAGTTATTATCAAAATGTGAATACAAGCACAAAAAATAGTACAACTGTAACAGCAAGAGCCCAGGAGGTTTTCAGTACCTTTTTGGATCGTTCAGTGATTGTTGGTGCTCTCTGCAACATCTTCTCTTGTAAAAACTCTTTATTCTGCAAAGAAAAAAATACCAAACATTTGCATTGCTGAAAATGTCCTTTGATGCCTTCATTGTCTCTGATAAAGTAACTGTTAAGTTGTTTCTAGCAGGAAGTGGTTTACGTGTTTCATCCTACTCCCCCAAGGATATTAACCACTCCCCTACTTTGGGCTGCAGTATGTGATGTTTCATCTCAAATACCTTTTCAGTTAACAGTGGCACTCTCCTTATGCAAAGTGACATGGAATTAACAACTGAGGAGCTGGATATTATTCTGATTTATTTGGAAATATACATATTATACTGCAGTATCTGGTACCCTGCTGAGGCACTTGGCATTCTTCCACTTGCAGCTACTACACCACCTGGATTCAACCTCTTTGCTTTATCTTACTCCTAAATTTATGCCTGTCCAACTGTCAAAGGCAAACCTCAGACAGGTTGGGATGTAGGAATCCCTCTGTGCTGGAGCAAACAGAAACTGGGACAGCAAGATTTAAATTGGCTGAAAAAATGTACAGCATTTATGTTTAGAGAGGAAGTAAATGCAGTGATCATAACAGACTGAATACTGGGGAACTGCTGTGATGTTTATTGCATTACATTTCCTCTTCAGCAAGCTGCTCCAGAGTGGCCAATGTGGGCTCCTGAGAATACAATTTTCTCATTGCTGAAGTGTGGGGCCAAACTTGTGGCAGCAGGGGAAGCAGGGCAGTGCAGGCCAGCATTCTGGCATTTGGCTGGGTATTCCACACTACACCGGTGCAGTTGGAAAGCTCTGCTGTCCCTGCCCACACAGAGCTCCCAGAACTCCCCCAGGCAGGATGGAGAGTCTCAAGACACCCTGTCATTCCTGATAAGTGGCTCCCAGCATTATCAAACCACACTTTTACATAACCTAGATGGTATTTAAATATATGACTCAATATAGATGTATAGAAGCTGCACTCTTCAGCCCTCAAGCTCCAGCTGTCAGTTTGGCAGTGGCTGATGTGTGACAGTAATTTAACCCCAAGTGTGAACTGGCACAGGTTTGCACTCCAGATGCTGGCTGGTTAAGCAGTGCCTCATTTACAATAATGTTAATTTTCTATCACCACCCATGCTAATATGTCTCCAGCAGCTTAATGAAAGCAAGAAGGAGATTTAACACACAATGAAGTGTAACATGAACCAGAACTTGCAGAACCAAATGGAGAAAGGTCAGCAATGTGTAAACCATCTTGTCACTTTGGACACCAAGTGTGCATCCAGCATACAGATGCAGACTAATCAGCTGCCTAAAATCCCACTACAGACAGTGAAACCCCAGTTAATACTGTCAAGAGCCCAGACATCAATTAAACCTGCCCTAAAGCAAACTTCTGCATTTCATCAACTGGATCACCCTCCAGATTTCCCTGGCTCATGAAATTATAAAATCACACAATACCTGGAGTCAGAAGGGACCCACAAGGATTGACTCCAACTCCTGGCCCTGCACAGACACCCCAACAACCCCTCCTGAGAGTGTTGTCCAAATGCTCCTGGAGCTCTGGCAGCCTTGAGGTCGTGGCCTTTTCCTGGGGGGGCTGTTCAGTGTCCCACCATCCTCTGGGGAAAGAACCTTTCCCCAGTATCCAAACAAAACATCCCCTGACACAGCTTCAGGCCATTGCCTCGGGTCCTGTCACTGGTCACCAAAGAGATCAGCACTTGCCCCTGTGCTTCTCCTCATGAAGAGGAAGTGCAGCTCTCCCTGGGGTGCACCTGTAAAGATTCCTGTCAGCTTTAACAGGGCATCCAGCTCCTGTACAGATACCTGGTGAGGCCAAATCCATTTAAGCATCTTAATCTGGGAGTTGAAAACTACTCTGATTAATTGGTGATGCTGCCGTGCTATGCCAAGTTTAATCTGTATTCTGTATAAATCCTGTGCACTTTGATCCCAAAAAAATTAAGCAAACAGAAAACATTCCCCATGCTCATGGAAATGCAAATCCTGCCCTGTGCTACTGCTGTCTGTCTCCCTCAGTAAGACCCTGCACGTTGCAGATGCACTAATCCCCAGGCAGTAATTACATAATGCTTGCTGGCACTTCTCTCCAAGGCTAGAAATGGGAGTTTCCCACTGGTTTGTATCACAGGATCTTCACTTTCCATAAGGCAACACAGGGTGAAATATCTTTAGGTAGCTCTTGCACAGTGGGTCTCATTCAGCCCCTCACACACAGACTGATTGGAGAGTTTACTAAGATCTAAGTCACACTCACTGCAGCAGAGACCTTTGTGGCTGGACAGGCAGCCAGAATGGCACCATTACAAAGGAAGAACAAACCCAAAAGGCACTGAAAGACATTTCAATGCTCAAGAATTCCTAGATAATTTCTGTTAACAACAGCATACACAGGAGATACAGAAGGGGGATGTTATTCTGCTCCTTCACAATGACCCATTCAACTCACTCAGCTCTGCTGGCTCCAAGTGAAAGAGCCCACACTCCTGCCAGTAAAGCTGTCACCCACACCTATCGTGCTTCTGAAAAGTCCTTTCCACAGCCTCTGCACAAATCAGTTTAGGAAGTGTTTTCTTACCTTTGCTTTTGTGAAAAATTTGTGTCTTAGGAGTTCTGCTGCTGTTGGTCTGTCAATAAAAACAGATGTAGAAAAGACAATTATAAATGCTCCCTTTCAACCCAACGGTCTTCCAGGCTGCTGCAGCTTGTTGGCATCTCGTGAGGGCATCAGCTTCTCCTGTATAATTCCCCTAAAATCAATGTATTCCAAGTAAATTTTACACCAGCAATCTTTTAAATTACTCAGTGTATTCTGAACAAGGTTTATTCTGTTCAAAAGCAATGAATAACTTGAGACTGGTGGGGAGAATTTGCTCCCATTTTGATGCTGAACTTGAGACTCTTAGATAACAACAGAATCACAGAAAAAATTTCCTCAAAATGGAAATCACAGAATCATCACTGGAGTGCAGTACTCACCCTGTGCAAGTAACAGTTATTTCAGAGATACCTGATTAAATGTGTGTAATTAGTTCTATTAAACACAGTCAGGATGATCAATCTTGGTCTAAAAGAACATGAACAAGTATAAACTATTTTCCCCTTTAAGTCAGACTTCAGAATAAATACTGAAGAGACATCCCTTAGTTGGTTTAGGAGGAATTTGCTAAAGACTCAAGCCTACATGAGAAAGTGGCAGCTTACAGCATTTTCCACACTGCAAACAGTGCTTAAATAGTAACAGAGTTTAATCAGTGACTTGCAAAGGCCATTCATCACAGGGTTTATTTCATCACAGAGTGCTCCAACAAAAGGCATCCACCTCAGAGCAAGGGAGCCCCTAAAATAATGAAAAAGCAGTTGCACTAAATTCTCTTCCCATGCAATATGCCAACCTCCTGCTCCCACAGTCAGGACAATGCCAGTGGCTGTCAGAAGTGCTTGAGGAGAGCAGGGCTGTGCCACAATTCAGTGATTATGTATAACCTGACCAGCACACATCCTAACCTGCAAGGACAGGATATGATTTAGAAAGGTGAAAAAATGTCATGTTGGGAAAAAAAGAAAACAGCTATCAACTTTTATCAAGCACTCCAGTGGATTCATTATGCATTTCAAGTGTAAAGCTTGTTAGAAGAGAGAGACTCATTGCACAGTGCGTGAGAAGCCTGTGTTCCTGGATCTGACACAAGAGGGAACTGAAAAATGTCTTCATTATTATTATTTTATGAAAGCACTTTTTCCTTTCCAAAATTAAGTCTGCTTACTGAGGAGGAAAAAAAAAACAACCTAAGAGGTATTAAAAAAATGGCACAGCAAACACAGCATCCCCTTGGTAATATTTCCTACGTCACTGAGTAGTCAAGATACTGTTCAAGGAAGGCTGAAAGTGTCATCAGGTCACTTAAGCAATCTGTATTGATGAAAACATGTTGGTAAAATTTGTCAGTGTTTTTCCTGATTTCCCATCCAAACCAAATATTACATATAATTAAACAAGTCAAAACTACACTGAAAGCCTTCTCTGCACTGCTAAATTTTAAAAAGTTTATTTATGTAGTTTTGGAAGTAAACACACATTGCCCAACCTGTAATTTCTGATTTGTAAACACAAAGCAGTTTTGATTGGGAACAAAACATGAACTGAAGTCACCTGCTGGAGGTGGCCAAGGGAGAATGGCCCTACCCAAGCAGTGGACTGGGATGCACTCTCATTAACCCAAATGGAAAATGTGTGCCCTGGCCAGGCACAGTGCCAGACATTTATCCATAAAAATAAGGACAGAGAATTTGTTGCCACACAGCAAGACTGCTGTATTCCTTGTCACTGAAAGGTTGGAGGGGCACAGAGTATTTCAACTTCAAAAAATAGGGACCATAATGATGTTTGTGAGTTAGGGGGTTTTTTGTTTGCTTGTTTATTTTAATTTATTTTGGTGTGATCCATTCTTACCTTTTTTCAGGGTCTTTTTGTAGGCACGATGAAATCATCTTCCTAAATGATTTCCCATATTTCTTCAGCATCTCCTTATCTTGCACACCAGTTTCCAAAGATGGAGGATCATTTTGTAGTGTCAGCATTAAAACCTGAAATAATTATTGCTATTGGCAATGAGATCTTTCTTGGGTTTTGTCAGAGACACATCTTGGGGAAAATGTATTTTAGACAAGCACTTTTATCAAGCATCTGAGTCAACAAGGATGAGTTAACAACAAAGAACCACAATTTAAGTTACTGCTTCCCATCCCATCTCTTGGCCCACACTGCAGTCTGTGGGCCAAACACAAGGCTGGAATGTCTTTTCAGGTCTGTTTTGTGGGATTAAAAGTGCAAGCAGAGCAGAACTTCTACCAGTTTTCCTCATTCAGGATGAGCAGTTGGGCAAAGCTTTTGATTCAATGTACCTCCCTGAGGTATTTCTCAGTTAGAAATCAAATTAAAGACAGAGGAGCAACATAAAAAGATACATGAGTTCACTTCCATGTACCAGTGTGACAGCAGGTGAAGACATTCCTCACACAAGCAGCTATCAAGGCAAACTGGTTCTTTCCCTCACATCACTTAAATATTCTGAAGGAAAGAAGAAAATTACTCATTTCCATTTCCACTTGTCACCTACATACAGATGAATATCTATTTTTAGAAGAGGAAACAGCACATAGCGCATTTAAATAGCTTTCAACAGCTACATTGCTTAGGGCAGCAAAAGCCCATCAATCTAGCTGAAATTACACAGCCCATGACAGAATTCCCTGCTTTCTTCCCCACTCCTTGAAGGGTCACTTAATGCATGAGTAATTTTGCTGCATAACAAAATTAATCTGCAGTGCAATAAAATTATATTCAATAAATAAAATAGAGAAGGCTTCTTGCAGGCTGCATGACTGCAACCCAAACCTCACAGAACTGGGAATTCAATTCTATCTAGCATATGACAGCACTAAGTAGGTGCTGTTGATACTAAATAGGTGATGTTGGTATTCAGAGCTTCATCCTGTGCATTCAAACTACAATAAACTGAAGTAAAATTTGCAGGAGCTGCTGTAAAATGCTACCAATAATCACAGCCCAGAAGGAATATCAATAAAACCAGCAGCACCTAAACCAGCAGCACTTTCCCCTGAACTGCTCTCTGCTCTGCCACAGCCACTGATGTTGTAGGAAATTTAATGGCATTTCTGAACCACTCAGCCTCTCAACAGTCCCTGCACGTAGATGACAATTCTTAAAAGTAATTCTGTTCTGCAAGAGTTAAACCTATGCAAAGTCCATCAATTTGGCATGGATGTGCCTGTTCTGAGTGAGGAGTAGCTGGATTTCCAAAATGCCATTGTGATTGTGGTGTGGGAGGGGATGCACCCAGCCCCTGAAGAAGTGACACCCAACTCCCACAGCACTTCAGCAGGTGAGACTGAAAAAATGGGAGTTTGCCCACAGTGTCACTGAATGGTTTGAGCTGGAAGGGACCTTAAAGCTCATTTAATTCCAATCCCTCTGCCATGCACAGGGACGCCTTCCACTAGCCCAGGCTGCTCCAATACCCACCCAGCCTAGCCTTGAACACCTCCAGGGATGGTGCATCCACAGCTTCTCAACTCATTCCAGTGCCTAACCACCCTCACAGTAAAGAATTCTTTTCTCACATATAATCTAAATCTCTCCTCTTTCAGTTTACAGCCACTCCCCTTTGTCCTATCACTATCTGCCTGTGTGAAACAACACTGTTGCATTGCCAACAATGGAGGGACTTGACACCCACAGGCCTCATGTCCCAGGTCTAACCACGAGCCCTGGGGGTAGAACAGGTCTCCACATGCTCATGTTTGATCTCAAGGACCACACATCCCAGGAGGGGAACCCAGCTGGCTTTAAGAGGATGGGCCAAAAGGGCTTAAAGTTTTGTGATTGAGACAAAGCCTCATCAGATATCACAAAGGAGATGAGCAGCATGCTAGAAGCAGCTCTTGGTCCAAGAGTCACGAAACAGAAAGTTAGTCAAACTTATAAGGTGATCTAAGGTTCAAGATATTTGAAAAAGAATTTTGGTGTGTCATGGTTTAAATAAGAACATTTCTTTCATTTCAACCTTAATAATATACTATTGTTAACAATATAACAGTTTCATACTGATGTGGTACTTTGAACTGGATCAGTGATTGACAGGTTTGTCAGTGTTAAACAAAATTAAACATTCTTTCAGATAACTGGTAACAGGAGAGGTATCAAGAGAATGTCTGACAGGCATTCTCTAGGATTGTCAGTGCAAGAGAAAGAATGGCTGGCCAAGTGTCACTGGGTGCCCATAAGGCATTCTGGATCATTATTTATAACCCTAAAAACATCTGCTGACTTCAGAGGTTTAAAATACAAATCACTTTCCTTAAGAATGGTGAGACTCAGGATCTAAATAAAAACTGCAGGTTCAGATAATGCTGATGAAGGGGCGTATTTTTAAAAAGTGACTCGATACATCCCAGAACATCATGATCCACAAGTGCAGGTTGAAAGGACAAATTCTTCTATGCAATGTGCTAAATTGAGAGGACAAACTCTTCTGTGCAACATGCTAGCCAAATTCTTGAAAACATCCACAGAACACACTGATCCCTTATCTTCCACAAATATCTGGAGATCTGCTCACCTTCATCGGAGGGTATTTATGGTAAGGAGCTGCTCCTGTGGCCAGTTCAATAGCAGTGATCCCAAAGCTCCAGATGTCTGCCTTGAAATCATATCCTCTGACCTGAAAAATATTAGAGGATGTTATCATGTGCCACTTGCTGTCCTTTCACACACCCTTTCCCCATGAATTTGGAAAGACCAGCACTACAGAGATGGAAACAACGCTTTCTCCCTTCTCTCCCCCAGCTCCTCATGCCTTCCAGAAGGTGTTTTAGAAGTCACAGTCTGATGAAAATCATGGCTGTGCACTGTACAACCAGGACTGCTCTGCCATAAACTCCACTGCAGAACATAAAGGAGCACTGGGCTAACCCAGGCTCTGACTTCTACACACAGACACAGAGAATTATTACAAAGTGCAATAAAACTCTCATTGTTAATAGATGGGTTGCTACCCCTTGGGACACCCAGCTCACTACACTTTTAATCAGCCTGACTGCAAATATGCCCCATCCTGGAACTTCACAACACACCAGCCCAGTAAAAGCCCCTCGTTCCTGCCTGCAGACTAATGTTTCCCTCCACTAATTATCAGTAGCTTCTGCACTTGACATTAAACACAGGCTTGTTCAGGAAAATTTATAGCATTTACTTCCCCTCCTGCACAGGAAAAAATATTTCATATGCCAAAGCAGTTACTTCCTCATTATCATTAGGTAATATTTTGGCACTTGCTTTCTCCGCTGCAGGGGAGAGACATTATGTACTAACTTCAAGAGCAGCTCTGAAAATCAAAGCATTTTGGTTGCTTAGGATGGTTTGTGTTTCTTCTAACTACACTATGGAAAAATGAAAATTGGATCAGAGCAGAGCTAACAGGGTACTGTGCTCAGCTAACTTAACAAGCTTCAGAAAGACACTCCTTGTGATGCAGCCAAAAGCATTCCCCAAGCTACCTTAAAGATGATCTTGAATCTTGGCAAACTAACAAAAACCCCTCCTGTACTATTTGTCATGTAATACTAGAGTTGGACTGAAACTTGTTATAGAGACAGGAATTTACATCTTGCACTGATTTCTTCCACTCTGTAAGCACAATTTTCAAGAGCCCTAAAAGTCTGAAATGTTTCTTGAAGTGCCTCAGTTTATGGATACCATGACTTTGAACAGATTTCAAGTCAGTTAAATAAACAAGCAGATATCTAGTAACATTTAAAAGAGCACAGGACAAGAAGAAATGCACTGTAAAGGTGGCGTTTTTTGTCTTCTCACACTATTTTTAGGTTTGGAGAATAACTTTTGGGCATTTCTTAGCTCCATCTTTCATTTATTCTTGCAGCACACCAATACACTGCACATCTCTCCATTTCCTGACAGGATTTTAACAGTTTAGTGTGAGGGGTTTTTTTTCATTATTTCACATAATCCTGCTTGCAAGTGAGGGCTAAAAAGCTCAAAACTGTCTGCAGTAGTTCATCTTGACATCTGTCCAATACATTAGTCACCACCCTGCAGTTAGTTTATATCCCCAACATTTATTTTTCTCATCAACTTCTTTTTTTGCCATAAATCCACCGAGTGACCATATATTAAAAGACAATGTTGAGCAATCAAATATTAACATTCTGAAGGAATTTAATGGTGCTGAAGTAAACCAGATGGAATTGGTGAATAATATCTACATGTCAAGCCCTCTGTCCCTCTTCCCGGCTGGATCCAGTGGCTCAGAGTGACACCTGCTGGAAGGCAGCATGATCATCTCATGGACACTGAAGGATTTCACACCAGCATCATCAGCATCCCATTAAAATACTGCTTTAATTTGATATTTGCAACTGGCTACATGTGCACAGCCTTGGTGCAGGCACTGCAATCTGTAAAAAATTTACCTCCTCCTTTGGAAACACATTTGTGGGGAACCACCCCTCACTTTGTCACTGAAACCTTCATTTCCCATTTTTAGCTCCCTCTTTAAGGCATTTTCCCCTTTTATCCTGGGGACTGCAGCTGCAAAGAGCCTGGAGCAGCACCATTAGATCCTGGCCAGGCTGCTGAGGCCTGGGCACAACACACAGGGCAGAAAAGCAAGGGACAGCTCTGATCTAGCTTCAGAAACACCAAATACTCTATTTTTATTTACTTTTAACTTAGCATTAACTAAAAAAAAAAAATCCAGAAGAATATGACAGTGAAGCAGTTCAGAATTAAGTTTGCAAAGACAATCCTGACTTGGGAAGTGTGGCTTTATCCTGCCCTGTTAGTCCTGCACTCTGAGGAGGCTGCAGCAGTGCTGGAATGCACTGGCCCCTCAGTCCCACCATGGGGAGCCACTGAAAAGGGCAAACATTAAACAAGCCTTTCATCAATAATATATTTAAGGTACTCCAAAATTATCTCCATTCCTCAGGGAGTTTTGGATATTGGAAAAAATGCACTTTAATGCACTTGTGTTTAGCTGCATTTGATTTTAGATACAGAGATGCATGGGGGTCTTATTTAAGATCCTCCCAAGCTTTAAAATATTTTACTGGAAACAACAACAAGGAGAAATGTATCAAGGTGGATTCACTTTAATAAAACAAATCCTTAAATATTTAAAAAAAATTGGAAAGAAAAATGGAAACCCATTTATAGCCAGTTATATTTCTGCTTAGCACACCTGTCAGAAACCCAGGCCTCTGTCAAACTCATCTTAAGGGCATGAGGGATAATTTTCAGAATGTTTATGGCAATGAACATCAATGCCATCAATAGCTACTGCAAATGCCTTGGTAAGACTGTGGTGCAATTTTCTCTGTGAATCTTTCTCAGAAATGGGCAGCAATTTTATATTAAACAAAGTTTCCAGGTGTCCTTCACCAGAAGTCACACAGACAAAGCTTCTGTAGTTTAGTCTAGAAGCAGTGGAGGACAAAAAGTGGCATTTCTCCATGCAAGGGGAAGAAATATGACATCTTTTAGTGAGCCAAAAGAGCAGAGGAAGAAGGGGGAGATGCAAGCATTCCTCAGCATTTAGATACTCACAAACCAAGAGAAGTTAAAAACCTGAATGAAGTCAAATGCATGTTATTATACTGAATTAACTCCCCACTGTGACATGTGACAACTAACTACCCCAAATTGTATGTTTGCAGATGAAGAAGAGCACGTTACTGAGCTGTGCATGGCATATTTACCATGTGTGAAACTATTTATATTCTACCTCACATGCATGCAAAAGGGAGGGGCAGGTTTATCTTCTTTATGCAACAACTGAGCTGTCTCATCCTCACCTTAGGCAGGAGCCTGAAGAGAAGCAATGGGGCAAAAATCTACTGAACATTCAACATTCCCCAGGAAGAGTTTGGCTGCAATAGGCAAGTCAAAGAAAATCCTGTATTTAAGAGAAACCTTAAGGATGTCAAATTATCATCTTAGTTAGAAATAAACATAGTCATTGCTGATAACAGGGAATTCCAGGTGCAGATCAGCTCAGAGGACACTGGGAAAAACAATTCACCTGTTCCATAACTTCTGGTGCCATCCAGCAAGGTGTGCCCACAAAGGTTTTCCTGACTTTATTCCTGGTAATGTCACCACCCGTGGCCAGGAATGCACTAACACCAAAGTCTGCAAAGAAAACAAAAGCAGAATTTATTAAGAACACATCCTGAGCAAACTGAAGGGCTGTCCCTTCTTTCCCCTCATATTCCCAGCCACCCATTAAGTACCAGACCATGCAGTCATGCATGAGGGGTTTCCTAATAAAGGAGGAATGATCAACAGTTAGCTCTGAGTGCTGGTACATGAACTGCCATTCAGCAGTTCACCATTCAATTCCTGGGGACAGCAGAGCTTTCAGCCCCGGCTGGCAGAGAGGAAAATTCCACTTTCCATTACAGCCCACTGGTCACATTAGAGCCTGCCCACAGTCCCCCAGCAGCCCTGCTGCTGTACAAACCTGCCCTGCCAGCCAGAGCTGGATTTACATTTGCATACACACACAACTGCACTGACCCTCAAGCAGCATCCTGTAACATCCACAGCAATCCAGCTGGGTGCAGAAAAAGTCCCTTGAAAGCATTTAACTGTTCTAACTGAGGTATCAGCCCTTTATTCTGGATTTTTTATTACCAGAACATGTTTTATTTGATAATCCTCCATGGCTGAAATGCTCAGTGCTTTAACAGGACCTCAGACTGATGATACTGAACGTGCCAGATACCAGCCTGAGCATCCCAGGGAAGGCTCACAGACACTGATTCACACCCTGCACAGCATCACCCCACCTGAAACACCTTTCACAAACCAGGATGCTGATGGATGCCCTTTGGGCTCACTGGTAGTTGCATTTCTTGGAACAAATCACTCTTTTATGTGAAAACTATGCTGTGACCTCATGTTTTATGCAATTAAGAATGGCATGGAAAACAGAAGCAGCAGCATACAGGGAGAGAATAAAGTATGTTTGTTCAGAGAAGAGCATTACCAAAGATCTGGCAACCAAGTCATTCAAGAGAGGATGGCACTTTGTTTGGAGGAAAAAAAAATAAAAAATCAAGTGACAGAGAAACTGTTAACACAGAACTGCTCCAAACCACACTATTTATGTATTGCTGAATTGCAGCCCTGCAATGGGCCTGTAACTCAATATATAACTCAATTCTCCATAACTTTATCCACACACTTTTTTTTAAACACAGTACAAGCAATCAAAATCTCAGATGCCATTTTTGAGATTGATGACAGACTTGGAGGGCAAATCTCTGAAATTCCAGGGCTATTTAACATAAAACCAGGATGCTATTGATCACAACTGGTTTGAAAATTCTTGAAGCTCTGTTGACAATGTAAAATGTAAAAGCCTTTGCCTCTGTGGCCCAAGGAGACAGAGTTACTCCGTGCTTTAACATCCGTGGCTTAAGGATGTTAAATTGGAGAATTAACTGCAACATAAGATCCCTCTTTACAATGTATAAATCATGGTATTCATATGAGGACTGTCCCAAGTTCCCTCTGCATCACACCAGCAGTGCAGTGAGTCACTTCTCATTAGAATTTCAATATTTGAGGAACACCTCTGAAATTATCACTCAGAAGATGCTGAAAGCTTCCAGCTCACTTCAACAGAGACTTCCAGGAGAGGAACTTAGTGCCCACTGAAGTACTAGACATGGGTAACTGCAAGGTGACATTAAATAAAGCTGCATAGAAATCACAGGGCTAAAATAAGCACTAACAAAAGCCTATCATTAGGATTCAGCTCTTCCAGATGTGCTGACCTGTTTTTTTTCCTGTTCCCAAAGGCATTTTGGCTTCCTGCTATGCTTGGAGTTTTAGCACTCCTACATGGATCACTGTCCCCATCAGTACTGCAATCTGAATCTTCTGGAAACCCACTTTTTGCATAAGTGATTTTTGCTTTGACATCTTCCATGTGAGCACTCACTATTTTTGCTTTTCTCAGAAACTGCAGGAGCTCCCTAAAAGATTCAGAGTAAAGCTGCCTTTCCCTGCTCATTACAGGAAGTCTCCCAAGATCTATTGTTCTAAACACAAGAGCAATCAGAAGTTCTTTTAAATAAGATAATACTAACAGAAACTTGTCCAAGTGCCATCAGCATTTTATTGTGATGTGCTGTATTTGAACTTGCACATATTATCTTACCTCAAGTTTCCATGCAGTCATTTTGAGGGGAAAGGAAATGCCATTCAAAGCAAAAGCATTCCAGCAGTAAAAACACAAGTCCTTCACACAGTATTCACCACATCTTACATCAAACCAGGGTTTATAAATTCCAGATGGAAATCAGGCCCTTACATCTGCCATCTGAAGAAAGCTTAAATGGAATTAAAGTTTATTTCATTACATGGTTGATTTATTTAATGTTTTCCCAATTAATTTCCCTCATTTCCAGTGGGTTAAAACAGGCTCAAACAGCCTGTGCTACTCCCCTGTAAGGAATGACTTTGGGACCATCTTCTCAAATGTCATCTTACTAACTTTATCCAAGCCCCAGCTATTCAGATAAGAATGTGCTTGCTCTCAGGAAATATCTGGAAAGCAATAAAACACAACTCCAACCACAAGTTCAGGTTAAATTCCTTCTTCTGAGCAGTTGGGACCATCTGTGCCTCAGTCTCTCTGCCCTCAAAAAGGTTAAAACACAACTAGGTTATTGCAAATGAATTGAACTCCAGAAAATGGGGAAATCCATGAAATTCAGGATAGCTCTGAAGTGTGTACACATTTGTACTCTTCCTTGGCAGCTCGTGGTTTACATTGGCTCACTAAGGTGATAACTGGCAAGGACTGAATCACCAGAGACAGGGAGGAATTGGGAACGCTTGGAGCAACCACCACTGCTGGGGATCCACCGACTGTCAGCTATCCCAAAGGAGCCCAAAAACTGCAGGCTTCCAGCAATCTGACAGCAAATAACAGTCTCCAGGGTGTCTGGATGGAAGTGGTGGGATTTCTTTTTCTTTTTTTTTTTCCATTTTTCTGAAGCAATGTAAAAAAGATTCATCTGTTGGAGCTGTTTCAGTTATTTAAACCAAAGATTGCTAAAAAAATACCCATAAAGATGTATATTTCCAGACTTTCATATCACAGCAAAACCAATTCAGGATGGGAATTCAATTCTGCTGATGCAGGCTCTGCACAAAATATGGCCAATTTTGTCCCTTCCAGCAGCAATGTGTTGCAAACCACATATCCTACAGGACACTCTACAGTGGCATTGAAGTTGCAGAGTATTGTTTGAAAAAGCATGCCATGAGGCAACAATTCCTGGCACTATGGTATCCAAATTGTCAAACTTAAAAGCTACTCTGGCCACTCTGGAAATGCAGAAATTGAAAAGGAAGACCCAGTACAAACAACTCAGCAACATAAGAGTGCTGTGGCAGGACCACATCACAACAGGCACCACTGCAGGTGTGTGTCTCAGGAAGACACATTTCTACCATATTCTAGATTGTTTCATCCAAATCTAGAAGTCAGCTGTTAAAAATAATCTCTCCTTGGCCCTCTCATGCTGTAACACTACCTTAATCCTAAAAAGCCCAAGTACCTGCTACTACATGTAGCTACCTACAAGGTACATAGAAGGGAAAGAAAGGAAGAATGTGCACTAAGAGCCAGGATGAAGGTCAGCTGATATCAGAGGGGCTCCTACAGAGATTGGCATGCTTGAATCAGACTCTAAAGCAGTTTTCAACTTCAACAGGGGCAGAAAAACAGAATAATTCAATCTTGACTTCAAAATCACTTTGAGTTGTCTTTAAACAAAAAGCATTTCAGAAGACAGCACTAGATGTTATTTTCACTGGTCATCTTCCTTCTTGTTCAGTTGTTCACCATCAGAAAATATCTGCAGTTGTACTGAGTGCTTTCCTGCAAACCTTAAAGCTTTTAGAGCACTGAAGATGAATGAACCTGGCAGCAAGAAGAGGAAGGCAGCGGTAAATAGCAATTTTGTGCTGAGAACGCAGCAGATGGTAGGACACCAGATAAAAGGAAGATTACTGGAGAACAAGAATCAAAGGCTTCTTTCCTTTTAAAGTCTAGATTGATGCACAGTGGTATTGGATCTGTAAATGCACACTTGTCCTCCTGCTTCACAAAGTAACTTCAGGATGACAAATCCCAGGCTGGGTGACACCACCCACTGCCCTCGGAGACGTTCACAAGTGGTTTCAGCAATCAAACAGTGCAACATCTCTTCGGA
Source organism: Molothrus aeneus (assembly GCF_037042795.1). NCBI lineage: Eukaryota > Metazoa > Chordata > Aves > Passeriformes > Icteridae > Molothrus > Molothrus aeneus. Next base: position 5,011,745 of record NC_089646.1, on the reverse strand, counting down.
AACACAGATAGTACCAGTGACACAAAGAAAAAGTTATTTCACAACTCTCTGCTGCAGGAAAGGCCCTAGAAGTCTCCACCAATCATAGAAAAAAATACTTTTGGCCCTTTTTTTGAAAGGCAGAAGAGGCTCCAAGGTGTTCATGATACAACACAGGCTCCTCGAGCGAACCCTTCAATCAACACTCCCCTCCCAAGTTAGATTTGTGCCTTGCCCCTTGTTCAGGCAATTTAATCTCCCAAAGTTAGAGTTTCCTAAGGGAAAGTGGGGAATGACACTGCCTGCATCATAGCTCTATGTTTATGTAGAGCACTATTTTAGTGCCATGAATTAAGAGCAGTCAGGAACACAGCGAACCGGTGACAAGCTGGCATGGATTTGTGGAAAGTTACACAAATTCAGTTACACAAGTTTTGCCTGGCCTTAACTCTCCCCGTTTTATAAATAGATAAAGAGAGAGGGGTTAGGCAATTTGCCCAGGATCAATTAGCAAGTCCTGAACAACTTAGGGAAATCTCAATCTACTTCAACTGCTTGGCAACACAGCCTGCCCAGGCCATGGCTGACACTGCGGGCACTCTTGGGAGTGCATGTTGAGAATTTCTGGGTTTAAATCCTGAAGAGATTCTGTTATTATCTCCAGAACCAAAAAATTCCACACATGGAGGGATGTGTGCCTCTCAGCCTTCAGCAGACACTTGTATCATCACATTCAATCTCAGAGGGGTGGGTGACAGCATTATTTAATATCCCAGTGGGTAAAATCAGGGGAAAACAAAGATATAGCCTGATTTCAGTCTCAGTAGGATGCCCACATCATGCCATGGCTGAAGCGTGGCTCATACTGAGCAAGTCTCATGCATCCTGAAAGAGTTTCTCCTCAACCTCTCCCATTCCTTCCCAGTCTATCAAGATATTCACTTCATTTCACAGTAATTTATAGCTCCTGCATAATTAAATAAACTGACAAATGCAAAGCCTTGCTTACTGTGAGAAGCCATCTCCTGGTTTATGCATCAATACTGATGCCGATGCAGTTTTATGTTGACAGAGTGTTTTTATCCGTGCACTTTTAGACTCCAGGGAGCTGATAAATGCCAGAGCAAAGAGGTTTTATGCTCTGATTAAAAGAAATGAAGTAATTGCCATGGAGAGGCTGGAACACAAAAGAACGTGGCTATCTCCATTTACATTGCAACCACTGTCAGCACAGCCCAGAACAATGGTATCTGGGAAAGAGCCCTGCTCTCTCCAGAAGGCAGATTAATCCAGTGTGAAGGAGAACACTTCAAACTGAGAAAGTGACACTGTGAATTGTAACAGGCTCCAAAAACTTGGTGCCAAGCCACAAGCCCAAGTGCCCCTGGGGAAAAAAAGGGAAATGTTAAGACAGAAGCAAACTGCCTCACTTTAGATCTCGCTGGTCAGCTGGATCTGTTAAAGGCAATTTTCTCCTTGGGTCAGTGGATGCACTTTTGAAAGCCAAAGGAGCGACACAGTTAAAAATAAGAGTCATGAGTAAAAATAAGACTTGGGGAGGAGTTTCAAGCTGGGAAATTTGTGCAAGCTATTAGAGGAATTTTTAGAATTCCCACTTCGAGCAGATGCCCCCGAGCTCACAGATCTCTCCATCTCTTTACCTGCAGCAACCTCATCTCACAGTGCTCCCACACTGGCTTTCCCCATATGCACAAACACCAATTCAGGGTTACAAACAGAACCTGAGAAATGTCTGACACACAGTCATCAAGTTGCTTTTTCTGTTCAGCCTTAGCAGAATTGCACAGCCCAAAATTCACAAAAGAGGCTTTAATTTTCACTGGTTAGAACTGTGTAATAGTGCAGCAAAATTACTGCCATAAATTCCACAGAGTGAAAGTTTCAAGCAGTTAAATTCACTGACACGTTGTGGAGGTACAGTCCTGCAGCAATGTTTCCACCACTCAATCTCAAATGCACCTTTGCTTTTTTCCCCTCAAAGGATCTCCAGACTGAGATGTACATTCCTCATTTACATTTGAGAATTACATTTCATCAGGGACAAGGAACAGGAATTGTGTCAAGCAGGAGGAAATGCACAGGAACACAAGGTCACAAAAGCCAAAGATTGAATAAGACCTTCTCAACAACTGTACACAGGCAGTTTGGATAGAGGAGTGGCAGAAGGGAAGGAGTCATTAGAAAAGAATGGAAGTCTTTCTTCCTTGCTACATGATTTAAATTTTTCATGTCTACCAAACCAGCTCCTTGCAGGGAGGTGCCCCATTCACTCCAGCCCTCAGGCTACATTCCACAGCTGATCAATCTTTTGTTTTTTATCTCGTGGTGTAACTTTCCAGAGAAACTCAAGAGCGTTTGTTTCATGGGAACGAAGTGATGTCAACCAGCCCATAATTGAAGCACTCAACAATCAACAGAATTATTCATAATATGCATTAATATTATTGTCAAAAGCAAGTGCTTTGATCTCGCTGAAACAAATCTCGTTTTATTGGGATTGGTTTGCTTCCAGCATTTTTTCCTCCTCAAAAAATTCCCCAGAAATTCTGCTACTTCATCCTGGGTCAGGAGGCAAGGAAGCTTAAGTGTCAGAAATTCCCACAGAAAAAAAAATCTCATGTTATGACCAGGTCAGGCTCTTCTCTATTATTCATTCATTTATTTTCATTTCTTTCAAGTCATCAGCTGCCTCCACAGAAACTGAAGTGCTTCCTGCCACTGCAGTGAACCCTCTGACCTTGGTTTAGTGGCCCTGCTGTGGCTGATGAAAGGTGGCAGGGTTGGTCCTTCTGCATGTTCAGAGAAAGAATTTGTAAAGAAGAACTTCGCACATCTCTGAGTGCTGCTTTCACAGGATATGCAGAGAGATGAATTTCATCATTGAGGTGTTGCACATATAAACCACGAGTAGTTCAGTCTAGGGAACATGTACAATCACAGGCAAAATAAATCCTCTGAAATGCACAGAGCTAAGACCAGGCAACCTTAAATCTATTTATCAACTGAAAATTGCTCAGCAAAAAAAAATACAGGAATACCTATTGCTAGTGAGCCTTAATACAAAAAAGGCAAGCCCTGACAGCCCTGTGGAAGAGAAACACAAGCAGCTCTCTCTAGGCTGGCAGAAACATTCAGAGTTACAGCTTTTTGCAGCCTCTCCCAAAACAGCATCAAAAGCTTGTGCAATTACAAATCCAACATGTTATATCTTGGTCCTATCATGGAAAAAATGTAGGATTTCACTGCATAAAGTCTGTTCCTTTGAGCATTTTGGAAGCCACTCCCTACCTTCCATCAGCTGCCACGTAACTGAATTATTTACACCTCATTAGAAATGTAACTGCAGGCATTAAGGAAACCAGGAGATTTAAAAAACACAAAGACACTTCAGGTTTTTAAACAGAAATAGGTATTATGTCCTGTAAAAGGGCTTATTGTCCTCTGCAGAGAGGAGAGCTACCTAGAAAAAACTGCATTGCAAGATGTTCTGCTTCCTGGTGGAAAATCTGCACCTTTCATTCCAAGATGCAAAGCCAAGCATAGATATTCCAAAGGAATAAACAATGCTACAGGCACTTCTCCCCCACACAACTGTCACTGCCTTGTCCCTAAACTCCCACCACACTGGCCTGACCACTGCTGGGACTACCAGCAAGACAGGGCACTAAAGAAGAGACCTGCTCAGACACAGATATGGCTGTTCCCAAATAAATATGGGATTGAAAATGTTTCACATGTACAGGGATGTTTGCCAAGCTGGCAGGAGGGGACAGAGCTCTGCTCCCCAGCCAGAGGTGGCACTAGGACTGGAAAGGCACTACAAGATCCATGGGAAGAACACAGTACTGAGGAAAGGAGAAGCGGAGAAAAAATGTACTCAGGATAGGAAAACAGCACACTGGGAAGAGAAGGAAAAACAAATATCACAGGTTCTAAATGTACTCTCCAAAAATCTTGGCTTACTTAATAGTCTGTAATAATAATAATAATCAAAACCACAGAACAGTTTGGGTTGGAAGGGACCTTTAATGGTCATCTTGTCCAACCCCCTGCCATGGGCAGTGACACCTTCAACCACAACAGGTTGCTCAGAGCCCCATTCCATTTTGAATGTTTTCAGGGATGGGGCATAAGTCTTGATTTCTGAAAAGAAGGGTGAAGTCTGTAGGAAATAAAATATCAGGAGAGGATCAGGGGACAAAACACTCCACACAGTACCCTTTTCCACATGGCCTGCCCCCACCCAGGACTGTTTCCAGCAGCTCTGCTGCTGCAGCTCATGTCAGCAGTGACTGCAGCAGACATCTCCAGGCACATGTGTATTAAAGCAACTGTCTGAACAGTTTTGCTTTGCATGACTGCTCCCAAGACTTCCAGCTCACCCTAGTTTGGGCTGGGCCAGGACAGCCACTTAAACACCCTCTCTGCCATCCAGCTCAACTGAAGCAGAGCAGGGAGCATCCACAGGAGCAGTTTGACCAGCTGATCTTTCCTTAAATGACTTTTACCATCAGATATGCCCATTTCCTTCTGATGGATCTGTCCACCCTTCACCAGAGACCTGTGGAAAATCACCTCACATGTCAATGATAAATCAGTGAGGTCTGTGCTCTCCATTTCCAGGCCTACAAACCTGCTGATGCCAAAATCTGACTAGCTTATGCCAAGAACTTTATCTGATCTATTGATTCTGAGGACTTCACAATCAAATGATTTATATCTGCTGATTGTCATTATTCCAAGTAATAGGATTTTAAGATAAGAAGAGGTAATAAACTCTGGGTTGGCTTTTTGTTTTCATTCATGGTTTGTTTATTGTTGGGGGTTTTTGTTTGTTTTATGAACTGTGGGGCTTTAAGAAGCTAACATTTTTATGCAGGTTTCTCTCCTTGATCATTAAACTATTTCCTTGGATATACAGTTATGCCTAAAGTTTACTCAAAGCTACCAGGGAAGTTACCTGCAATTTGCACTGAGCCATCTTCTCCAAGAAGAATATTTCCTGCTTTCACATCCCTGTAGAAAGATAAAGCAACAGTAAGTGGAAGTCATTAAATCTTTACTTCAACCAACAAAAATACATTAAAAGGTAATTATTTCTTATCCTTTGTTTCTTATATTAGTATTTCTTGTCTCAAATCATGCAGAAATAAGGACGTCATTGTAACTTCAGTAGACAGACACTAAGTAGCATTTATATCATTTATATTTTAGGTACTACATACAGAGAAGAAAAATTAAAACTTTGCAGAAGGTACCCTCAAAAGTGCAAGGAAAGGGGTTTGTCCCAGGTTCTTAGAATTAGCTAAAAAGGTGCAAAGTGAACCTAGCACTGGTCAGATACTCATGTGCCCCTTCAGGAGGAGAGACTTCAAGAGACAGTGGGTTGATCTGGTTCTCACTCAGCCCCACATCTCACTGCTCTCCAGCCCTGCAGAAGTTCTTGTGCTTCCTCAGGACATCAGTTTAGCCCCATACACTGGTGAAAATCCAGAGAGCAGAAAAATGTTGTTTGCTTCTGGCTTAATGAGCCTGGTCAGTGAAAAAAAGTCTCCTTGTTATCTTTTTTTTTTTTTTCTTTTAATGAACAAACACACAAGAACATCCAGCATGTGCTATGAATATTTTGTACTTTCCTCTTTCTAGCCAAAAGCTCTGGTTTTCAGGTTAACAGCAACACTTCTCCATTCTTGAGGGGAACACTGCTTTCACTGCAAACACTTTGAAGTTTTCCACTTTATTTTCACAGGCTGCTCCACATGCCAAGCCAAGAGAAGCACTTCACAGCTGACACCCCTGTTCATCAGCACAAGCTGCTAAGCTTGCACTGCCCAGGAACCCACATGGAACAGGAGCAAAAAGAGGAAAACAACCCCAAAACAAGCAGATTTTCCCTCCACTGCCTTTGGCAAATATTCCAAATCCTTTCACATACAGAAAGAAGTCCAAAGCTATTTTTTTCCTCTTCTCCCTAGTGCATCATGAGAACAGAACTGGTGTGATGGCCTGGCCAAAGAGCCCCAGTCAGGCCCTGGAAATCTCCTCCTTCCTGGCTTTGCTATTCTGAAGAGGAGGCTGGGCCACTGCCAGTTACAGGCCAGGATAATTTTAAACACATCCTCTCTAGCACTAGCATTTGTCAGACTCTTCCCAATATCCAGTCTAGGACAGTGGCATGGCAAGGCTTTTCCCACAGCAGAAAAAAACTGTCCATAAGACAGTCCCACTAAAGATGATGAGCAAACTGCAGCTGACAGCACCTTTAGCCTTCAAACTGGTATTTCAAGTCATGCCAAATATACACCTCTTGCTAGCAATGCCTATCCTGGAGCTTAACTCCAATTTGAAGCACAGGTGTGAGAACAAGTACAGGAAAAATTCTTATTTGCTTTAATAATGAAGATGTGTCACAACTTCAGAGTTTCATATAGATCTGATAGCCTCAAAAAGCTGACTTTCCCTTCCAGAAGCATGATTTTTCTTTTCTTCCTGCAACCAGCACCTGGTAGCCATTGCAGACAACACAGCATCAGTGGATGCTCTTAAATATATGAAGGACCTGAAGGGATTAAATGCAGAATTAAGCGGGTGGCTACACTACCCCCCTTAGGATCCATTGACCAAATCCAATATAATTGGTGCTGTTGAGCTAATTGCCACAAGAGATAGAAACCTGACTGAGCCCTGCACTCCCACAAACTGCTCATGGTCCATAAAAAGGGGGGAATGGAAAAGCTCCCTGCCAATATTTAGGTAGAAGGTGCCTTTGGGATCCAGCCCCAGGAGCACACAGAGAGCACAGCACCAAAGCCTGCTGTGTCCTAGCTGAGGAGCTGGCTCACAGGGTGTGAAATGTGCTTGGCACAGGCACAGCCACCTCCAGGAATCCCCCTGCACACCAGCGCTAATTCAGAGGGAACACAGGGTGTTCAGGAAACTCTCCAATCCTACTGGAAATGTTTACCCACAGCTGATTCTCCTGTGACAGCCAGGATGCACGAGGCCCTGCCAGTTCCAGGTCATGGGGAAAGGAATAGGATGCATGAGGTTGCCTGTTGAAGTTATTAATTCTCTTACTGGAGTAAGAGTAATTTCCTTTTCCATCTGTACTCCAAGGCAGCTCAGGATGCTGGAGCATTTCCCCAGCAAGCTGGGCTATGCAGTATTGTGCAGCCTTTCCAAATTTCCCCTCTGGCAGAGCTGCACATGTGGCTCACCAAGCCCCCACAACAGACCACACTCAGCATTAAGGAAGTGCCAGGGAAGATTTTAAGGAAAACTAAGGATGATGTCTCAACTATCACACAGTCCATAATCCAAAACAACTCAGGCAGGTTTCACTGGTGTAGCATCAGCAACCAGAAACCAGCAGGCATTCCCTATCACCAAACCATCCCATCACAGCAGAGAAGCTGGACAGGCTTGGAGTGCATGAAGTAGCAAAACAAGCACTCAGATTGAATCCCATAGAAAAAATGAGCCAAAGGACTCCAGGCCCTTAACCCCCTCAAATCAAGAGGCTTGCTTTCTTTTTAACTTCAGCTTGGATTAATTAAAATTTACATATTTTCTCATTGGAAACAAAAGTCAGTAAACATGATGCTTAAAGCTGGTTCAAGAAATTAATACAAGTTATGGCCACAATATGAAATCCAAGAGGTCAAAACAGCCATTGCCAAGTACCCAAGTCAAACCACAGAATTAGATCACCACTTCATGTGGCACTTCCTCACAGTGACCACTCTCTGCAAAGGCCATCACTCACCCCAGCCTGGCACACTCCACCCCAGAGCAGCAAAACTCTTGGGGCAGCAAGATGTCTGGGGGGTCACTGTTCCACAGAAGCAATTTCCAGCTTTCCCATCCCTACCCCAGTGTAACAGCACTGCAGCAGCATCAGGTGAACACAGAGCAGCCTTAACACTGGGTGAGCACTCACCCCTTCCTTTTAGCATGCACTGGTGTAGTAGCAGCATCTTTGAAGCAGGTTGTCCTCTAAAATCACATTTAAAATTAAGTGCATTTGAAGCAATGGGGCAGGGGAAAGATGATCAGTGCTTTCCTGTTTGTTTTCATCAGGAGATGCTTATAAACTTGTGAGCTGAATGGTGAGAAGTTTGTTACTCCAGGATATAGTTATTACCAAGTGTAACAATTTGAAGGCACTTCCCAATAATGTGGTAATGACCATATCCTGGGCTGGTATACTGGGAATAAACTGTGTGCCTCTGGCATAATTGTTACAGTGGAAACAGGAAGCAGCTTTAGCATAAACAATAATTATATCACATTTTAAATGAAGTTACAGAAGGCTAGAGTAAACTTTCTTGTCAATAGCTTAACAAATGCTACAATACTTCTGGACACTCCTGCTCCACAGCTTCATCTTCCTCTCTTCTAAAGCCTTCAAGAGTCTTTCCACAAAATAAGGACTATGTTTTTATTTACCTTGCACTTCACAACCAGAGTGGGAAGAGAGGCTTGGATTTGCTCCAGTGCAGAGCTGTATTCTCCACATCAGCCTTGAAAGGTTTCACAGGAGGGCAGAAACCCTTCTTAATCTGCATTCCAAACTGGTTTAGCTTCCCAGTTTGACCAGACAAGAGTTACATCACATTAATGCTTCCAGCATGGGGCTGGGCCCCAGGCATGAGGTGCTGTATGAACAAATCTCATCCCAACAACAAAATTACAGCAGAACTCCAGCTATAGGAGATTTGGGAGCACAGGAAGGCAATGAGATGATGCTCCTCAGTTTTAAGTGATGTGTTCCCACACTGCCTTCAATTAATTTTTCAGTGGGGCACAGGGAAACTACATGAACTGTACCCTGGTGGCTGTGATAAAGAGTCCTTAAAATCATGCTAAATGCTCAGATCCACCCTCATCTGTAGCCCTCAATCTTTGGCCTAACCCCATGGTGGTTGTTACAGCCACTGCAACCACAACAGAAGGGACCTGAGCAAAGAGTGTCACCCCAGGAGCTCTGCAGCCCAGCAGGGAGAAGAAAACTGTCACAGGAGAGGGGAAACAGATAAGCCCTGTTTACTCTGCCTGTGCTTCCAACCTGCTGGCATGTGCCTTTAGAGCACAAAGCTGGCTGTAAGCACAGCCGTGAGTCATTTGCCCATTAGATGCAATTTACATCAACTGCAACAATAAATTTTCATGGACTGAACTCTATAGTGCATAATTTGGCACGAGGAAGGAGTGGTTGGTCCTGCCAAGTTTCATTTAAAAAAAGAGAAGGTGCAAGATGCAACAATTACTATTTTCTTTTAATGGTAATGAATAACTCAAAATATTTATGCTGAATGCAACCAATTGCTGGAGTTGACATTGTTCTGAGTAATTTGTAAAATACTTCCAGGACAGTATCTCTACATACAGTTAAACATGAGGCAATCTGTGACATTTTACACCAAATGAGTGCATCAAACATTCTTCTCCCTTCAATAAGATGCTGTTACCTGTGTCACCTCCTCCCTTTGCCTTATAAGCCAAGATATAAAAAGCTGGTGACAGGCAAGAGCTTTACATTTAGAGCTGTAAAATGTAAACTAGGCTTGCAGCATGCAGGCAGATCAGTATTTTTACCCCCTCAAATGTCAGCACGTTCAGTACAGCATAGGAGAAGGCATTCAAGGCAATTGTATTGGAAGTGCTATATATGAGCATGTCCCTGTTCCTGCTCAGAAAAGCTGTGTGCACTAACATTTTCATGCCACAGCATTGAACCTAAAGTCCCAAACTCTTGGGTGAGGTGCAATTGCTGCCTGTTACAGTGCTGTGCTGAACTGCAGAGCCAGCCTCTGAAACATCTCCCAGAGCTTGAAGGTTTTCCAATGGCAGAGAGCTGGCAGAGCAGTTCCATACTCCCTGCTGAGCCCAGCATAAGAGGAGGGAAGAGAGGGCCAAGTCCACAGCTTGCTCCATCCCTGCTCATCCACAGCCCTCTCAGCAGGTCCTCGTGGCCACTGGCAGCCAGGCCCAGCAGCAGCAGCCAGGCTGCCATAAATTCCAGCAGGGGACCAGCCCAGTGACATGTTTTATTGCCCAGGATCAGGCAAGCACAGCAACTGCAGCTTCCCTCTTCTCTGAGCTGCTCTGGCAGCTGCTGGGCTGTGGTAAAAGACCACGGCCTCCACACAGGAGCTGAGCCAGCAGCACAGAGCAACTCACAATTAACTCCTAAACTCACAACAGTGGAAGCATTTTTGAAGCTACACCTTCATGGGAATAATTAAAGGCTTTTGAATTATCATTTTAATGGCTGGAGAAACTTAGATGAATAATCCAATGTTACCAGGAACTTTAAAACATTTTTTCTTTTTTAAGAAGTCTGAAGCAAAGCTTTGAAAGGCAGAAGTGACTGACAGACTGTGGCTTTGCAAACAGAGCCATGTGAAGCCAAAGCCCACTGGAATGGACTGTCAGCTTCCATCACAGAGAGCTTTAAGAGTACAGCAAGTACTTGTTTTCTCCCTACCCTACCCAGAAGATCCAGGCAGATCACTCTGAGTGCACTGACGACCTCTTGGGAGAGATAACTCCATCCTGTCACCTGGCATAGGCAAACAGAAACCACAGTAAGGGCTGCATGAGAAATTAATCTCCCATTGTACTTCATTGTAAAAACATAAAATATCTTTCAGAGGCTCCACAATGCACTCACTAGGTACAACCCCTCTTGATTTTCTGCCCTCCAGTGCTGCAGAAGTGCACTGCTGCTTTAAGTAGAGGGTTTGGGGCCCAAGAAACCATGACTCAAATTTGATTTCTTTTAGGTCAAGTCGCTCTGGCAGCTCAGACAAGGGACAAGACAAGGGACAATTCACTAAAGAAAGCTGCAGATCTGCCTGAAATTCACTGTCATCTTGGTTGTCTGAATAGCTCCAGGGTCTGGGAAGATGCTGAGGCAGTACAGAAAGAGCTGCAGACCCTGGGCTAACTCAGTGCAAGCCTGTTATGAAGTGAGACAGGCAGCAGTGTGTCACATCCCTCACTGTGTCCCTGCCTGTCACACAGGCACCGTTATCGCAGCGCCTGCAATTTTCCTTTATCTCAGCAAATGATGTCCAGCTCACACTTCTCATTCCTGTGCCAGCTTTGTCTCTGAAGCTTTGGTGCTCTCATTAATTCCTTCTCTTCCCACGTGGTTCAAGCCTAACAGAGGATTAAAGGGAGGTGTGGTTCAAGGACGGCTCCTGCCTGCCTTGGACTCCACCTCCCAGCCATGGCCAAGCCTCCAGCCCAGCAGCAGTGCTCAAGGAACCTCAAGTGCACATCAGTGTGGTGCAAGTTGCTCCAGCTAAATCCAAACCCTTCAACAGTTTTCAGACACATCAGCTCCTTCAGCCAGAAAACAATGCTACAAGCACTGGACCTAGGCCTGCCTCCCAACATGGAGATGATCTAACCATATCAATATTCACAGCCCCACTTCTTCCTCCTGCAAATGAGGCCTTTGCTTCACACATTTGCCCCAAAGCACATCACTGCTGTGACATCAGCTCGTGGCAAGGAGGATTTGCCAAACAACCCACGCTTCTAACAACCTTCAGCAGTTAATGCAAGAGAGAAGCTCCATCTCCAACTTCATTTACCACTTGCAAAGTTTCCCCTATTCTGTCAGAACTTCTGTTTCTTTCTCTTGTATAAGGAAAGGTCTCTGCCCAGCAGACTTTAAAATCAAGCTTTCATATGTTGAACAGCAGCTAAAAATGTAACAGGACTGCTTCCACAAATGCATTTATTCAGCCTGTCCATTTCCTGACCTGCTTCCTAAGGACTGCAGTGGGGACAAGGCACAAAGACCCTTTAACACCTGCTGCATGAAAAGCAACACACAGAGTGAGCTGTGGAGTCACAAGGTCTCCTCCTGCCCCTGGAGCCCCAGATATTTTTGGGACACCCTGCCTTAGTCATTGGTAACAGAGGGAAATCATCAAGTTATAACATGGTCATATTTCAGTATTTCATGTCAAATTATTTCATGTGGAAGGAGATGGGTTTGCTTCACGTGGCAACACCAGTGACACCACCATGCTGCAGGATCTCCTGCATGTCAGAATATTATAAATGCAGGTCCACCAGTGAGGGGAGAGAATGATGAATCTGACTCCATGTTCTCAGAAGGCTAATTTATTACTTTATTACACTATATTATATTAAGAAATACTATACTGTACTAAAGAATACAGAAAAGATACTTACAGAAGGCTAAAAAGATAATAATGAAAACTCCTGACTCTTTCCAGAGTCCCAACACAGCTTGGCCCTGATTGGCCAAACAGTGAAAACAACTCACAGCAGAATCCAATGAAACAATCACCTGTGGGTGAACAATCTCCAAACACATTCCACATGAGCACAACACAGGAGAAGCAAATGAGATAAGAATTGTTTTCCTTTTCTCTGAGGTTTCTCAGCTTCCCAGGAGAAAAATCCTGGGCAAAGGGATTTTTTCAGAGAATGTGAATGCCACATCAGAATATGTTCCTAATGCATTCACAAATAGGAATTTCCAAAAAATTACCACATGTACATCACCCCAGTTTGAGTACAAACTGCATCAGGTAGCAGAAGGAACAGGAATGTCAGTGATTCCCACAGCTCCCTGCCATGATGGAAAGATGACAGGCATTCTGGCAAATACACAACCAATTTGGATCAAATTAGGCCACAGAAAAATTGACATAGGGGAGCTGAAAAAGGCAACCAGCATCCTGTTCTGGAGGAGCAGTGAGTCTATCTCTATACACACAAGGTCCAAGGCATTCCCCATGCAGCCAGGAGCTGTTCCCATCTACAAAGCCACCCACAGCTCCTGCTCAGCCATGTCTGCAACATGACACAAGAGGAGAAAGGCAGGACAGCCAGGACTCACAAGAAACCTGTCAAAAAGACTTCCTTCTCCAAAATCTGTAAGGTGACAGTTTTAAGCATGACCAGCATAGGAAGAAGGATCTCTATTTCATCCAGTTATCCCCATAAAATGGAGAAAGCAGTTATAAAATCAGGTATCTATACAAGGGAAACAAGTCCTCACTGCACTCCCAGTCTCACTTGGTGATGCTTTCCAGGCTACCATGAAGGGATGGATTTCTCTGTGGCAATTCTTTGTTTGTTGTCCTAAATGTGTACGGATTTTGTCTAACTTTTGTTTTTGAAAGTATTCACTTAACTTTTTAGTATCAAAGTTTTATTAGAACTCCACAAGGCAAGATATAATTCAATCTAGTAAATATTTAAAAAAAACATTTTCTGATGCAGCCTTATAATATTTTCAAGTGTGTTTAATATCTTACCACAAAAATTTAGCAAGTGGCCCTTTTCTCCTGCTTTAGCATAAGACATGAATGAAAAGACTGCAGTGGTCTGAATAAATGTTTAAAGCACCTCTACATATGCAGCTTTTAGGATCTATGAAGGCCAGAAATTCTGGTGCACCAAACCAGGGAACAATTTCCAAAGTTCTCATTTTGAAGTGAGTTCTATTCACATCATATATCATCACAGCAGAACAGATGAACAAGACAATTTAAACAATTACTCTGCTGCTGGAGAGATGCTGCAAGAGCCTATATTGGGTGACCTAGTCTCAGCAATCTACACCAGATGAAGGCAGTGACATGAGAAAGATGTCACAAACTGTGTTGTACACGTGTGAATGGCACTGGCTTTCTTCAGAGTAACAAGCCCAGAGTTTGTTCCATTTTCACTCAATACATTTAATGCTGTAGGCAGTGAATGATTATTCCCCCTGAAAACACATCAAATTCAAATACTCCTGACAACTTGAGAATTGCTAGAAACCACCATTACCTGAGTGTACAAGTCAGTCATGGATCACTGACCAAAACCTGTCACTGCTGTAGAACCTTTAGGAGATCACCCAACCTCTATTTTCCCACTCTTAATCAATTTTTTCCTGCTTCTCACCTCCATGTAGCAAAGCAGAGAGAAAAACCTAAAAACTCCTCTCTCTTTTATAAAAGGCCTACCTTTGATAAAAGAGTTGTTCTACAAAACAGTTGGGGTTTCCTTTGGACTAACCCAAAGTTACTTTGAGTAACTGCAGAACACCCGGTGACAAAGTTCACAGGTAGCTCCTGGGTGTGAGGGAAAGGACAGGGGGACAAACACCTGACTGCAGCAGCCACACCTTCAGGCATCACCCTGGAGCCCACCTGCACCCCTGTGCTGCAGGGAGTTCCCAAGAGCTGGGGCATCACCTGGAGCTGCTGCAGGGCCCCCAGCACTCCTGTGATTTCTGCAGCAATGAGATTTTACCATCAGAGCTTGAAATCCCAGGTTTTTAGACTTCAGAGCAAAGACTGTCTTTATTCACTTTGAGGCAAACTGTCTCCACAGGAGTTATTGTTTCTGGCTGTCTGCAGCTTTGGGATTACAATCTGGTTTGTATTATCTCTCCGTAACCACAGGGAAGTTTCTTTTTTTTAAACAATGAATTTCTGCATGATGCAGTGGAAGAAACAGCCACCAGGAAAGCATGCTGGTTTGCCAAACCACCACAACAAACCCCAGTTTGACTGTACAGAGACTGGGGGTTCAGTGTCCTTGGGCCCTTGACACTGCACAGCAAGGTGTTTATTTGGGGAACAAATCACCTAGCTCAGTCTAGAGCAGCCTCTTGTCCTCCTTCCTACTGACACACAAAAGATAACATTTCTATTCTTCTGGCTTTTGAGCTATTTACAAATTAAAGCTCTAGAATTTCTATTAACTACCAGCTCTAAAGGTTATTTCTACCCATCCCATACTATAAGAGAGAAGAGAACAAAGTACATCTCTCTGAATAAAAAAATTGCACTTCCCACAGCTAAGCAATAGCCAACTTTCAAATTACTGGTGTCCTGCCTGAAAATCAAACTGGAAAGTAGAGGTGGAAAGGCTCTGCATCCTGTTATCCATTCCTCAATCCTCCCCTACCAAAGTTCACTTCCAAAACACACTCCCCAAAGCAAGATCACAGCACTGCAGAGAGGAGGGCTTGAAGTTCTCCCCCAGTATTCTACAGAAACATCAAAGTACACTATTTCAGAGGCTCACTGGAATCCAGTTTAACCACAATACCTGCCAGCATGGCTATCAATGCAATAATCAGCTACATGAAAATTAAACTTGAATCCTGTAGGACAGCCAAGTTCTGCCAAAATACATCCAACAGCTCCTTCATCTTAAATCAAGAACTTGCAACTGGAGGTGAGCTCCTGCAAAAATCCCACATGCAAGTATTGGTGATGTGTATGTGCAGGTATATAGATTCCCATTTTTCAGAAGTTATTTACTCTCAGTATGGGTAAAGAGGCAAAGAATTAAACTTTGATTCCCTGTCAAAATCATCCTAAGGTCCCCCCCAAAAAATAAAATTAACCTATCCAGCATAAAAGCACAGCAAGAATATTCTTTCCAGGGTCTCTTCAAAGCTACATTCAAACAGCTGTCCCAGCACCCTGCTGCTCACATTCTGATTTTGAAAAGACACCAAAAACACCCCAAACATTTTGTGTGGCAGCACAGGCTGATCTAACTCAGCATATAAAACATGTTGCTGCTCCTCTCACTCTCTAATAAGTGGAGCAGCAAACAAACTAATAGCTGGATTGCTGCCATGCCAATAGTTCAAGTGCATGCAACTCTAAACCACTTCCCAGGCTTTTTTTTTGTTTTTACAAAAAAACAGGGCAGTATCACATTTATTGTGCTGCAATAGGAGAATCTGGTTATATTTAAGCAGTGTATTATTTCACCTGGACTAACTAAAATATTCAGTTACACAACAGCTAATCATGAACAGAAGATAAGCTCAGAGATAAAAATAGGGAGAAAGACAGAGAGACCTTGTAACAGTTAATCAGCATGATTCATTTGTCAGCCTGCCATACCCAGCACCACCTGAAAAAGAAAGCCTTGAAGTTCCCTCCAATAAATCTTTTTAAGCAATAAAACCTCTTGGGTTGGTTTTGCTTTAGTTTTATTTCTAAGTCATTCATCAAACTCCTGCTAATCCCCAAATACACAGAGGAATCAGAGTCTAAATGGGGAACAGGTACAACATACCCTGAGTGTCACCCAGCCCAGATTAGCCTGGCAACGACCCCTGACAGCACTGTCAGTCTTGTTTGATTTCCATAGAGAAATGTGCCCGAGCAGATTCCTGCAGGACAGCCTCACCCAGGGCTTCCCAGTGTGGCCCTCTGTCCCCAGAGCTCTGGCTGCTGCCCAGGCACTTCACTCACTGAACATGAGCCGGCTCACTGGCATTGCAGATCCTCCTTGGGATCACCGCAGGAACCACAACAGGGACAGTAGCAGCTGGCACCAGAGAGGGGACAGGGACAGGGCAGGGAAGGCAGGGAGCTGCCAACTCCCAGATAAGGCTGCCACTGGTGATTTTGGAAGAAGATTGGGACCATTTGTAATCAATTGTTGCTGTGGTATAGAGTGTTCATGAAAATAAAACTGATTTTGTCTTCTCCTTTGTCTTTGCCATAAGGCCTCAGACACTGCTCATCAGCCCTTGCAAGATGAAAGCAAAAAAAAAAAAAACATCACTTTGGGCAATGTGGGAGATTTCAGCATTTATTCCTGAACAATGGTGTCTATTCAAGTTTCAGACTCGCTCTGGCTGTTAATTAGGAAAGTAAACAAGAAAAATTTATAATCTAAGCCTTCACCAGATATTTGGCTTTCTAATCTCCTCTAGAGAATACTGACAAACTCCTCTCCTGTCCAAAGCAGGGATTTGCACTTCCACACCAAGACAGCTCCCCAAACCTTAATTGGAAGTGGCATTAAGTTCAAGGCAGGCGTAGGCAGAGCAAGATTCAGCAGCAGCAAAATTTCATTAAGCCAGTTTTTCACGTGTTAACTTCATTTACCCATTTAAGATTATGCATAATTTAAAAGTATTGAGCAGCTCCACTGACAGAAATATGTTCTCTGATCTCAATGGTGATTTACAGCCCCACTTCTGGTCTACAGTGCCCACAAAATTACATTTGGGACCCAATATTCATGGTTTGGGCTGTGCCACTGGCCTGCCTGTCCAACTTCAGATGTGCTAATTACAGTCATCCACTCATGCTGTGTCTCTAATTTTATCAAGTTGTTTTCTCCAAGGCGTAATATAAGCAGACTTTGGAGATTTAGTGTAACCAGCTGAACATTTTTTCTGCTGGATGGCTGCTTGCTTTGGGCTGGCTGTTCCAGGTCTTAACTAAAGCCCTTCAATTTTGACCCTTCACAGCTGATCCTGCTCTGGCCTAATGTTCACCCCAAGTACAGCTGCCCCACACTACAATACAATATCTGCAGTTCAGCCACCACTTGATGTGCTTTCCTTGAGAGCCAGATACTTTAAGCTGACCCAGGGGACCAAAGTTCAGTTATTTTAAACACTTCCTCTGAGAGCATCCCAGGCATGGCTGCAAGATTTCCACCTGCCTTTCCCATCAGGCATGGCCGGTATTATGACCCCTAGCATGAAGCAAAACGGGAAAACTGTACAGATATTCCTACAGTTGAGGAAAGGTCCCAGCTGCACTACAACTTGAAACTGTGTTTGCCTCAGGAGCACACACACATCTGGATAAAATGGAACACAGCATGATGAACTCCATTAAGGAAACATGTTTCATCCCTCAAAGGCATGACAGCTTGCCTTCTGCCAACAGCCCAAACAGCTTTGCATCACAGGTAGGAAACCACACAACATTCCTTCTGTATCCCACTTCTCCAAATTCCCCAGACTGCTGTGCCCAGCACAATGAGATAATCCAAATCCTTTTCTGTGATAAAATATTACACAGTTTTTGGAGCAGCCCCAAAATATAGGGATGAAACACATGCAGAGGGGCTGATGCATAACCACAACCTTAAGCTGCAGCAATGACACAGCTCTGATTTCTTTGCTGAAGTTTGGGCAAAATGCTTCGATGAGCAGGATGAGAATGGTCACAGCAGGTTTGATCCAGTTCACTTCCAAATGATTCAATATGAATCATATTTTCTTCAGACCAGCAGTTTGAATTTTGTGAACACGGTATTTTTGCTGAGTACAGTAAAAAAAAAAAAAAACCACACTACACACATAAATTTATTATCTCTAATCTTTACCACATTTACTAGTTTTGCTTTTCCACTCCAGCCAGCCAAATGGAGAACCACCTCTCTTCAATACATGAAACATTATGCAGTATCTTCCAAGAAACTGAGATTTACCAGGTTTCTACTGCTTTAACATATATATTTCAATTTCACTAGACCAGAAGACAACTGAATCAGCCAAGCAAACCTACTGCAGGTCACAGATGAACACAGTTCTGTCAATTACTTATGGCAAAGTGAAAACTTACTGGCATGTAATTGGCAAATAAGTTGGTTTATTGCTTTACTCTAAATTCCCAGAGCTGCCTCAAGTCTTATCTCAAAAAACAAAGTTAAGCAACAAGCAACCAGCTATGAAATCAAAACTGTCTCCAATGAAGACAATGATTCTTGTAAAACCAGAATTTTAGTTGAGACTGGAAACCAAAATTTCAGACGTCTTTCAGGGAGAAGAATTCCACCTGAATCATTTCCAACTGTTTCTTTGCTTTTAATCCAAAATAACCTACAAAAGTCAGTCAGTTTGATTGAAACTATGAATACTTCTTGTATTTTCTAATTAAAATAACATTTTGGCAAAAAAATTACCTCTTCTTGTGCAGCTATAAGAGGACAGAAACTTACTCCAGCATAGCAGCAGCAATGCTTAAAATGGCATTGTACCAGAGGAGAGCCAAGCTCACAAAATTCCCAAGAAAGAAGAGGCTGCTCCAGTAGCAGTCTGTGGCTGGGATTGTGTATATTACCCACAAGCAGTATATTCTATTTTCAGCACATATTTAGGATTGCAAATCTCAGTCTTTTTAACACAGAACAGACCAACTTAGCATCTTCTCCTACTGAACTACACAACACCTTGACACCAGGCGAGAGGAAAATGTGATTTAAAAACACATCCCAGACAAATACCAGCATAGAAACCCATGAATTTCAGTGATCTGTCAGATCACAGGCCATTAGTTAACTGAGCTTTGCCTGCAGAAGCAGTTTTTCCATTATTTTTATTTCTTTTCCTTTTTTTTTTAATAAAATTACTCAAATTCAAATTTCATTATGTTGATCTTACAGTTAACCTCAAAAAAAAAGAATCAGAGCTGGAAGGACTTTTTATTAAATTGCTCAACTCTGCCTACAAAGTGCTCTTGGTAATTTGTAGCTCTGCAAGAAACAAAGCCAGTGGAAGTTTTCCAGCTTTCCATCAACTACACTTTGCAGCTGAATGTTGACATTTAGAAAAAGATCCCCTATATTAGAACTTTCAACACCCCAAAATTTACCCAAATTTGGCCTAGTCATTATATGTAGACATAGCATATGGAATACAAACATTTGAATTCTGCATTTTAATAAAGCTCCTACCTTTACTTTTCTCTCTTTATGCCCTCAGCAAGTTATGGGATGGGACTCTGTGCTCAGCTACTCTGTTTCAATAACATTTTATGACATGAGAAAAACATAAAATACCTGTGGATTTGCCCGTTTTTATGCAGGTAGTCCAGTCCCTCCAGCACCTCCTTAAGGATTGTGGCTATACAAGCTTCATCCAGGACACCAGTCTTGTGTTCTCCTTTGGCCACAATGTGCTTGATAATATCCAAAACAGAGCCTAGAAGAGTTAAACACCTTAGTTTAAACTAGAAGAACTGATTCCCAGTTAAATGTAATTTATCATCGTTTAATATACAAGAAATTCACTGATGATGGTCAGGATCAGAGTCAGAAGGTGAAGCTTTTGCTGCAGGAAAGCAGAGGCAACAATGCACCCCTGGGGGCAGAGCCTCAAGGGGGGCTGTAAAACCCCTGTGAACACAAGCAACTGAGAAGTTATTTGAACAAGCCAAAATGTAAAATGTACACACACATGACACTTGGAAGGTTTTTAAGTAGATACTGATGCTACAGCTGGCTTAGTGCTGAGTACTGGAGAAGCTGAAGGGGAAAATGGAAAAAGCAGGGGGCTGCCAGGACTCAAGCTGAAAGTAACAAGCTTGATAAAATTAGGCACTTTCAGCTCCTACAAATTCTGTGCAGAGGAATATCAGGAAAAATCCATCTGTTAAGGGCTGGTACAACCCTAACAGGAAAAAAAAAAAGTGGAAATCATTAACTAGAGAAGAAATGAGGCTGAGTTCTGACAATAAGTCCCTTCTTCACTGTGTACAAAACTGGAATAGCTCAGATCCTTCCCTAGAAGCATGTTTAGTCTCTCTCCCAAGCATGGTGTGAATTACATCATCTTCCATGACAAACCAGGCTTTAGAGAGCAAACCACTTCTTCAAACTGCACCCAGGAATAAACGGAACCAGTGACTCGCACCAGGCCCCTTGTGCAAGGCCCAGCTTCTCACAGGCACTGCCTACTGCCCTCTTTGTATTTGCAGCTGAACTGGAGATACTTCTCAGAACTCTTTATTGCTCCAGCATGGCATGGCTAAGCCTCTTTTCCAAAGCCTGTGCCATGTAGCCCCCTCAAATTTGGGTTTCTATGGTTTAATGGCTGGATAGGGACTAGTAGGGGTTTTACAGCTATGGGCACAAAGCAATGTCAGCAGTACTGGGAAGTTCTTAAAGAATGAGAAAAGCAGGCACAACTGGAGAACATAAATTGCAGCTTTGTTCGTCTTTGAACAGGAAACTTACAGGGAAAGAACATCTCAGTACTAACTAACTAACTCAGCTAGTTTAGAAAAGCTGGCGTCGGTTTTAGAAAATTTTAGAGAAGTTAATTCTTCTTAACTCACAATCAAAAAGGTAAGAGAAAATTATTTTTGGATCTGAAGAACAGAAACTCTCATAAATTTGGCTCATGGGAGAATTAGAAGTTTCACCTTGTAAGTTCCTGAAGCAAGTGAAAAATACAAAAGAGGTTTTTAGTTTGATTTTCTTCTCAAACTTCAGGTTCAGGTAGAAAAAAAACCCTTCCTCTTAAACATTTATTTTATTAACTATCCAAATTGAATTTCTAGGCTAAAACAATTGTGCAGATCAGTTTTCACTTAGAAGAGTGTTTTCCTTTTGGACTCTCCTACGAAAGCAGAAGCTGCAAGGTTTGAATACAAACACCATGTGGAAAGGTTCATTTTGCACAATTCAAACTGCCCAGGAAACAATTACATGGGTGCACAGTGTCCTTTAGCTGGTGCAAAGCAGTAAATGCTGAGCTCATCTAAAAGCTTGCTGCAGCCAGCAGAGCTACTGTTTCTCACTTTCCATCTTCTCTGGCCCACTGGCACCAACTTCACCTGGACACCAAAACATCCAGTAAACCCAGTGGAAATAAATTGAGAGATAAATTGGTTGCCCTGAACAGCACCTTCAGCTTCCTCTTACCAAAAAAAATCTTTGTTTAGTTCAAGATATTTGCAGATGACACAATCTTAACACAGAAGACTCTAACAACAAAAACAGAAAAAAAACCCAGAGGAAAATGAAAAAAAAAATACAGAAACGAAGTTACATAACAGTGCCCCAACATTTTATGCAAACATAGTCAGTGTTCAGCCTTCCCTTACCCCACCCAAGCAGAGAAACACACTCATGTTTAGTGAATTTTGACATGGGTCTTACCCAAAGGTACAACCCAGATGTAACTCAGGTTGTTTTGACATATGTTGGACTTCCTGCATCCGAGCAAGAATATCTTTACTGAAGACAGCTAAGATTTCAGATGTTGGAGATGGACCCCTTCACTGAAATCTCACCTTTATGCTCTGAGAAAAGCATCTTCTGTTGTGTGTCATAAGGACTCACCTGGCCTTCAGCCTGTCATATTTTCACATTTAAAGAGTATGTGCTTATGAACTTTGAGGCTTCTTATTCTGGACAAGAATTTCTGTGACATCAAAAATATTCCAACAAAGAAGCCCCTCCACATCCACTGTTCAGGTTTTTCCTCTGAAATGTGCCTTAATCTGGAGAACAAACTGTCACTTGTTTTAGAAGTCCAGTGAAAATATGTGGTTCTTCACGTACTCATTTTGTCCTCTTTCCACCCACGACTCCGTTAGCAGACTTGGTTCACAAACATTTCCCTTCTCCTGCAAAGGGCTCAGGGAACATGAGGAGGCAGATCATATGGTGCTCAAATTCATTTGGTCAAAAAATCCTCTATTTAGCCAAGTCAGAGGTTGTATTTAACCCTGAAAGGGGGGTGGAGGGTAGACAGACAAGAGGGCATGCACAGAGCCAGCCCTGGTTGTGAAAAGGCTGATTCACACCCAGGCTATATCTGTTCCCAGTCCTGCCTGACACTTTTAAAGCACATTTATTTTAAAACCACTTTCACATTGAGATGTTCATAGAAGTGGGGGAATTTGCCAGTCCTCTGCAGAAAGAAGAACAGCAAAAAGGGATCAGCAAAATGCCCACCATAGGAAACAGCTGAGAAGCAATCCAAGAGCCACCCTTCTGCTGGAAAAAGTGTTCTTAGGATCATCCCCCTTTGTCTGCTCAGGGTTTGGCCACTGGCACCACAGCACCATGAAACTGTGATTTTTCCAACTCACAAATCAATAAGTTTGGGAGTTGGTTCTGACTCACAACTCAACTGCAACTTCATTAAGCACAGCACCAGGGAATACACAGAACAAAGCCAAGCTGCATTTCCCAGCACTGCTCCGTGGAATGTTCCAGCATTCTGGCTCAGGAAGCCTGGCATGGAGCAAGAGAATAACCAAATCCCCAAAGAGAAACCCACAGCCAAGGCAGGAGCTGCTTTGAAAGAAGTCAAGGGAATTTCACTGTCAAGGAAAACACCTCCTGCAGGAAGGCCAGGATTGGTAGCAGCATGAGGCTGAGCAATTCCATGCAAATTTGATACCAGAGGTCTCAGTTAGTGTGTGACACACTCACCAGGGTAAAGCCTCCACTGTCTCAGGATACCGACAAAATCCCACACCACCTCCATTACACTGGACTAAGAGATGAGGGAATCAGAATCTGAAGGGGGAAATGACTGTTCTGCACAGTGGCCTGTTCCCAATCCAGCAATACAATAACTGCTAAAATTAACTGAAAACTAATCCAGCTGAACTGGAACCAGGGCCTTAACCACACCAGAGGATGTGCTTAACAAACTGACCACACTGCTGGGAAACACCAGCATGACTGCACAGACTGCCAGCTTCTGAGCCAGCTTCAAACCAGTTCAGGAGTAACTGGGCAAGAGAGAGCACATCCAGACTCAGCTGGATCTCTGCTTAAATGCAGTTTCACTATGGATTTGTGCTCCATGTGCAAACTCCTCAATCTCACTTTTAGACAGAACCTAGTGGCCAGAGGATGAGATTCACACTGGAAATGAGGTATCTTGCTCTGTATTTACAGTTACAAGATTTTCAAGGAGAAAACAAATCCACTACAATGTCTCCAGAAAAGAAAAAAATACCTTTGACTCCTCCCTAAAATAAAACCTCTATTTTAGATAATGCTGTGAAGCACTCTGGTGTGTATTATACATGGTATTAGGTTTGATTACTACAATTCCCTCTTATTTTTCTCATTAAAAATTCACAAGTAGCAAGTACGTACCCAAAGTACAGGAAGTTGAATCCTAAGTCAGAGAAAGATATAAAAAAGAAATTAAGTTTGGCTGAGGCTGACTGGAAAGCTCTTCCAAGCCCAGAAGGGCCACATACCAAGAAAAGACAAAACAAGACACAGAGAGAAGGGTCAGAACTAGAGTCTAACCATAAATATAAATAATGCTGTCATTAACAAGGATGTTTAAAGAAAGCCGGTGATGAGCAACTGATCTCAAAGCCCAACAGAAGACAAAGGAAAGCAGACAACATTTAGTGATTGATATGGAAAAAATGCAGCTAAAACAAATTCCTGCCCATCAAATCTACACTGTGCAGCACATCAACAGGAAGCCTACAGAGATACTGTGCAATCTGATAAAGCATTTAGCATGACTTGTCATTCATCATCCCAGTGTCTCAGTGTTCTCTGACACCAATGCTCATGGAAATGCACCTCCTAAGTGAAGAGTAAGCTCTCAGTGCACACTGTACAGCAGTTGAGAGGGCAGTGGTTTTCTGCCCAAACTCACAAGTTCCCAGTTTGTTCCAAAAGCTGCTAATGCTGTAGCTCCTAAGGACAGCACGAGTGAGAGGAACCAATACACAGACTTACCCTCAGCTGAGAGAGCCCAACCTGTAACTACTTGTAAGAGAAGGATATTCAGGTTTTGAATATTGACACCAGGCAGCCCACTTGCAATGGACAGTCCTGGATCCCAGCAAAAGCAATCCTGACTTGCACCCCACACATATCCAGTAAAACTGACTCTGTCAACACCATGAATTGTGTGATTTAACAAAGATACCAGTTTATCTATGGTGACAAAATGAGATTAAAGTTCCAGGGTTCATGCACCTCACTGTTGTGCCCCTGCATCACTTACAAAGCCATCCTATAAAATGGGATCACTGCAGTCAGTAACTGGAAATCCAGTTTTCCAGGCAGGGTGGAGACCAAAGAGCCCGGAACTCCTTACACCAGCTTTGCTGCTGAAGACAACTTCTGTGTAATCACACCCTCGGGGCAAGAAGTCCTAATTGTTCCACTGATTCACTTTCAACAGCAAACCACCACAAACACTGAGGCTTCCTGTTCCAAATGCAGAGCACGATTCCTTGACCTCACCTACACCAGCAGGCCTGTGGAATGGCATTTAGGAAGCCTGTTTCTGACGTTGCTCCTCAGCAGAGGAAGAAAACATCCACACTCATCAGTGGCACTGCTTAGGGCTTCAGCACACTGCACTCTGAAGCAGAGAAGGGCATGAAAACCTGAGCAGAAATGAAAGCTTGTTTGGAACAAGATTATAGATGAATGCAGGAATATTCCAGCTGGAATTTTACATGCCCCCAGAGGAACAAAAAAATGTACAACAGAGCTGGTTGCTATGGGAACCATATCTTGCATGTTATATTATAACTTAAGTGACAGAACCAAGATACACTTTAAGTTAAATGCAAAGAAAACTCCTCGTTTAACTTTGTCTGGGAAGCAGAATGGGAAAATTTAATTCTCTAACTTCCAACCTGGAAAAAACAACAACAACAAAAAAAGCAGGTAACAATACCTGCATTGATTGGCCATTTAGAGGCCTGGCACAAACAGGCTGGGAAACAGTGCTGGGGAATCACCAGACAACTTTGTGAGAACCAAAATCTGCCCCAAACCTGACAAACACTGATGCTGAACAGGCTGAACCTTTGAGAAGGGGGAGTTGGCAGATTCTCTGCTGCTTCTTTCAAGACATCTCAGCATTAGCCAGTGGTTTCAGTGAGCCTGGCTGTCATTAGAGCCAAGAATTAAATCTGCACCTTGTCAGTCTCTGGCAAACAGATGAAGAAAATGCATAAGAAGGAAGAACTGTTTGGATTCAGTACTTCTGGGACCGAGGAATACAGATATAGCCAGAGAGTAACAAAGTAAAGGAAACAAGTTACACAAAACAAAGGAAAAGACATTAACCCTGGTTAAACCTCCTCAGAGAGAAAGCTAAGGAAACATCCACTTCTTGCCTCCTTCCCCCCAGGGCATGTGCATGGATGCAGAAGAAATATGGAAAGATTAAGGCAGAAAACAAGATAATACAATAAAGGGAGCAAAACAGCCTATTGCTGTTGTGATCAAGACATTTATAGGAGAGAATCTGAAGACAAACTAATTTTTCATGCTTTTCTTATTACAGTTAGGAGTGGCAATGTACCTACACACATTGCATTCTGCAATCATGTACAATCCCTGCCATCCCCTGCTTCTGACTTATCCCATCCTTAACTGTTTGAAATTAAGTTGTGCTTCTACAAATGAAATCAAAATCCCTCCAGACAAATTAAAAATAGCATATCTCTCTCCTAAGAAAATAATTCAACATAAACACAAAGATTTCTAAGGACCTGTGGTTTATGCTTTGATCATAACTCTCCGTTGGAATTAGGAGGAGCCAGATCAGAGATTAACACAGCAGAAGCAGAACAAGATGTTCTAACTCCCTGGTAGAGAACTAAGATTTGCCTACCTCTTTTGGTCTGGCATTCTGAACTTCAGATCAAAGCTTGAAGTAAGAAGTTGATTAGCTAATCTTAAAAACTTTTGGAAAATAAAAGGTTTAACTATTTCAATACAGCAATGTCCTTAGATTTCATCAGGAGCCTTCAAGAGGGCAGAATATCCAAGAGCCCTGCCTAGAAATGTTTCAGTATTTAAAGGATTTGTACAGTTTAAAAATATTTTGGAGATTTCATCTGCTGTAGGCTAGGACAGAAAAAATTGTTTTGTGATGTGGCAAGTCACCAGGGCCGGCTGTTTCATAGGAGCAACTGTTTTATAGAGTTATCCACAGCCATGGGTCACCTGTGAAATGAGAGCTCTTGCTAAAAGCAGGGAGAATTTAGAAGAGCAAGCAGGTCACAATCAGTAAAAGCACAAGGACAAAAGCACAGCTGCTCCTCTTCCTACTAAAAAGCCACAGGAGGAGTTTGAGAGCAGGACTGGGCTTCAGCAGGCTTTAAAAAGGCACGAGTAAAATTCATGACAGGAGAATGCCAGGGAGGCAAAGAGCAGGTCAGCAGCTGTCTAGAAATAGCCATTGGATTTTAGTCTGGAGTAACACTGGACTCAAAGGCTGGGGTGTCGAGTTCATGCTGCTAAGCTTAGAACCCTACAGAACTTCCAGCATTAGAGAAAAGGGTCTGCAACTTCTAATGAAGGGAACAGAAAGAGCAGGCACTTGACAAACCTGACACAGACACATCACCAGAGCTGAAAGAGGCTGCACACAGTAACTGCACACAGCAGCACCCCTTGTCTCTACCAGCTGCATCTCATCACAGCCACGTTTCTGCCATCAGCAACTCCACACCTGCTTTGGGCTCGGGGCTGCCAGCTCAGAGGGCTCTGAGCAGTGGCTCCCACCAGCCTGGCTGGGCTCTGATGCTCATCAGCTCCCCAGTGCTACCTCCTGGCTGCTGACAACTTTCAAATATAGAAATCTCCCATCAACAGAGCACTTGGGGAGACAAATAGTTCTGTTTCAGTGACAGTGTCAGTCAGGTAATTAAGGACCTTTGAGTGCACCCTCTGGCTGTCAGAGGAGCAAGGCACTGTTAGACAACAGCAATTTGTGGATTTAGAGTATTTTCCCTTAAAGACATTTCTAAAACACTTGCATGTATGACCAGGTTGGGATTTTAACAAAAGACTGCACCCAGAAAATAAATTAAATTGCACTTACAGCAACAACAAAAAAAGCTTGCATTACAGATTGGGCTGTCTTGTGGGCTGTTTGTCAAATTAATAAGATCAGTGTTTGGAGGCTGAAATTAAAACTAGTTTCAGCCTGAAATCACACACCAGCACACACTGACAGAAAAGAGGCAGTAAAATTCTGAACTTTACCCAGAATAAATTATCATGAATAAAAGCCATGATCAAAATACAGAATGGACATTAGAATGTATTTCTTATGTACTTATTGGGATGTACAAATCTTTTTAAACAGCTAAACAAAATGAAATTCTTAGGCTATGCTCTGTTTTGGGTCTGTTTTGGTGCAGTCTTGTGTTTGTTTGTTTGTTTTTGGTTTTGTTTTGGGGGGGCTTTTTCTTTGCTTTTGTTTTCTGGTTTAAAAACCAGCTCAAAGGTTTTTCCTGTTGAGAAACCCAGATCATTATTTTTCCCACTGGATGACAGATGACTGCAAAACGAGCCACTTTATTACTGATAAGAACTAAGCTCGAAGGAATGAGAGGCAGTTTTAGAAGTGTCTCTTGTTACATAAATCACTCAGCCTAAGACCAACTGAAAATAGGCTCATTAAAAGTGAATGAAAAAGCTCCTCAGTCAGAAAGCTCCAATCACAAGTTTCTTCCCCCATCCTTAAGACTGTGCTGTAGAATCTGCCTATGAGAGCCGAGATTCCTGAAGCACAGATATAAAAAAGTATGAAGTGAAAGGTACATAGAAGAAAACAGCTGAAAAATACCTCACAAGGTATCCTCCTGCTTAGAAAGTGAAAGGTCATTCTCCAAGTCTATTTATTTTAGCAATTCCTCCAGCCTTCAAATGATTCCTCTTAAGTGAGAAAATGTAACACTGACTCACAGAAATGTTGGGGAGAGGGAAGAATTACACTCTTACTGGTCTGTCTTCTACTGAGTGACCCTACTCTTCAATATATGTAACAGAGTGAGAAGCAGGAAAGTTTCCTAGCACTCCTTTACTGCAAGTCCCCCACTAAATGCCAGAGCTGCACAAGGGTCAATTATCAGGCTGAAGAACATAAAAGCCCATTCAAAGGGAATAGTAAATGAGAAGCAGGTCATCATTCACACCAGCAAGAGGCTGGTTCTGAAGCAATAATTATTTTTCCAGAATTTTTCCAGTGTAGTTGTTACATCTGTGTTGCCTTGATAATGATGCTCTGACTTATCCCCAGCTTTACACAAAAAAAACCAAAAAAATCCACACAAAATTGAGAACAAACAGAGACAACATTTGGAGGTTCAAGGATGAGCCTGATTGTGACAGAAAACTGCTGTGAAGTGATGGAGGCAGCTGTACATTTTCTTCAGGGGTTGTGTAGTCCTGGAAAAGGCCAAAGCCATTGCTGCTGCCTCTCCAGCACCCCTGAAATGCCATTTCCCCATGTTGTGGAAACTTTCCCATAGATACTCTTTCTGTACACACAGCAACACTGCTTGCTCCAAGCTGGCAGGGGATTCTTTTCCACACACACACAGTCATCCCATCTCTAATGACCTGTTACATGTCCCTCTAAGAAAACAGAGGGTATTGCTTAGTGACACATGAGCACATGAGACATTAAAAACCCTTTAAGACAGACTTAAAGCTGGCATGGAATTTGATTTCTTCCAAGAGAACTGCTAAAATTCTCTAAAGAACACCTTCAAAGAGACATGTTTTATGGTCATTGTTGAGCTCTTGTGCAAAATGCAAATAGGTTTAGCCAGATTTTTCCACATCATCTCCTGGCATTTTGCAGTCCACAAAACTAAGCCAAGAACAGAGAAGCCAGGTTGGATTTTTTTCTAAAGTAAGAAAATAGGTTTTTTTTTTTTTAGTTTTCAATTCCTGTTTGCTGCAGTGCCAGGAAAATGAAGTCTTCCTAAAGACAGGCCCAGGATTTAGCAACAGCACTTTGTGTTAACATCCAGAACTTGAGTCCATTTCTTGTCAACTATAAATTAAACAGGGATCCTGGAAAATATTATGACTTCAAATAAAACATTACTGATACAAAAATTTTCAAACTCACCCTCTCAAAAAAAGTTGTTTCTCCTGTGTCTGAGAGAATAAATCCAGAAGAGGGAGGTTTCCCTGGCTCTGTGTTAACCAGGCAGTGATTTTCAAAAGCCAGTTAGGTGTTACTACTGATGGACATAACATGAGAAGCTATTTCTGAGCTGAATGGGTTGCCATCAAATATTATTCATACAGAATGGCTGGAAAGATGCCTGGTGGGTGCTGGTGACAGTGGCTGAACATGAGCCAGAGTGTGGCCAGATGAGCAAGAAGGCCAATGGCACCTGGCCTGGGTTAGCAACAGGGTGGCAGCAGGGCCAGGGCAGGGATTGTCCCCTCTACTCAGCACTGCTGAGGCCACACCTCAAATCCTGGAGTCACTTTTGGGCCCCCCATGACGAGAAAGACGTTGAGGGGCTGGAGGGTGCCCAGAGAAGGAAACAGAGATGGGGAAGGGTCTGGAGCACCAGGAGAGGCTGAGGGAGCTGGGAAAGGGGCTCAGCCTGGAGAAAAGTGGGATCAGAGGGGACCTTGTGGCTCTGCACAGCTCCTGACAGGAGGGGGCAGCCAGGTGGAGGTCAAGCTCTGCTCCCAGGAACAGGCAGTAGGACAAAAGGAAACTGCCTTGAGTTGCACCAGGGGAGGTTTGGATTGCATATTAGGGAACATTTCTTCATGGAAAGGGTTGTTCAGCATTGGAACAGGCTGTCTGGGAGGTGGTGGAGTCACCAGTCCCCATAGGTGTTTAAAAGACATGTGGATGTGACACTTGGGGACAGGGTGTTAGTGGTAAACTTGGCAGTGCTGGGGTAATCAATAGACTTTCTGATCCTAGAGACCTTTTCCAACCTAAACAATTCTACAATTCTTAATGCATGGGTGGGAACCTTGAGAGGTAAAGAAGGGAGAGGGGAAGGAGGGAGGACAGTTTTTTATGCTGCCTTTAGGGTAAAGCAATTGGACCACTCACCTCCACTAAGTAACTTCATCACCAGCCAAAGCTCATCTTTCACCACAAACGATGTGTAGTAAGATACAATGTTGGGGTGATGGCACTGACTCATGGCTTGAATTTCTTTCTGTAGAGAAAAATACAACATTAGCAGTTGGACACAGTGATAATTACACCTCAGGCACAGAAGTTATCTTCCTCAAGACACAGCAAGGGTGCAAAGAAAAAGGATACCTAGAAGGTAAATGTAGAAAATCCAGAAATACTCTAAAACACTCAGGCTGCACCATACTAGAGCCAAAAGGTATTTTAGGGTGTTCTTCCTGTCTGTATAGAGGAAGAAAAAGTTAACCAAAAAACCCATGGCAAGGACATCAAAATAGTGGCAATCAAAATACCTGCACACAGCTACAACAGAACGTTCCCAAAAATTCACTCTGGTTTGTGACCTAGGAAGTTCATGCTGACTTCTCCTTTCAGTAAAACATTATGCAACAGATGCTTAATCTGTTGAAGACTATCATTTGGATGAGAAAGGGAAATATTGGCCTCTGGGGAAAAAAGGCCTCTTATTCCTAAAGTTTCTTCCCAGCAGGAAAGCAGATGGCTTAGCTCAATTAGGGTGAAGGCACAAAGGACAGCTGTATCCTTTGTCACACTGGAAGAAGAGAGAGATCACTTTGAGATTAGAAAGTCAGTAGCTACTACCAGTCCAGGACAATAGGAAATATGTTCAGATGTTAAATTGTTTTGAGTTTTGACTGTGCTTAGTCTTAAGTTTTGGTTATGGGTTCAGAGCTGAGGTTTTCCAGGTTATGGAGGGAACAACACCACAGAAAACATTGACTGATTTCATTATGCAAGCACAAATCACCACTTTGGACAGAAAGACTCACAGTTTCTTGGCTGTCCATAGACAAAAGCCATCCCCTGAGCCAAGCCTGGCACCCTGCACCGCACCCAGCCGAGCCTTTGTGCTTCAGCCAAGTCCCCCAACCTGACAAATTGTACCTACCCCAGACACTCATCCTCTCACACCCTGAACTTCTGCTCTCAACTGCAGCATTCTTCCACAGGACACACAGGAGGAGGAGAGCAAGGCCCTTCACCCCTGATCCTTCCCTCCCTCTAAGCACAAGACTTCCCTGGGACTGAAGTACAACAAAGAGCTCTGAGAAGAACTCACTCGTGCCCAGGACACCCCAGAAATGCAGCACATTCTCCTCCAGCTCCTGCACAAAGCTGTGCTTGTGGCTGAGCTCAGAGTAAAGCCACTGCTTCCCCTTGGCAAGGCCTGAGCTGGCAATCACAGCTCCAAAGGAACAGGCTTATGTTGATTTATCCACTTAGCACTGCTTTTCAGGGAGTAGGTGCCTTTGAGGAATCCAAAGCAATTGGTTCCTCTTTCTGCTTCCCCAGGAGAGGCACCAACTTTCCAGGAAACTTAACAAGCAGATTAAAGAAGAATCCTTCTAAACAGGAAAGGATATTTGAAGAGGAATAAGCTATTCATCTCCATGTAGCATACTCTTGACTAAAAAACACTCTGTGAAAATAAATACAGCCTAAAACAATATATTTTGCTTACTCTGACAGCTCCAGCTCCCTTCCTTGCAAACTTTCACTTGTGTCAAGTCATTTTTCACAAAGGAAATAAATCAGCAGCTTTGGAGTTTTCTGTGGTTCTCTGTAGTTCTCTCTGACAATTAAAATACACTACACAAGATCAATTGGCACCAGAGGAAACCAAGGTGGAAAGGAGCAAGCAAGGACTGGTAATCCATCCCATCAGCCAGACCTGCCCCAAATCCACCACTCTCAGAAAGTATCTAGAGGAGCTGGCTTTGTATTTTCTCAACTAAACTGTACAAAATATTTTGAAGCAGTTCCCTGGGAGATCAAGAGAGTAATATGAGAAATGTACACAAACATTGCATATTTTATGTATATTTGTGCATGCTACTGGAGTACAGGAGCCAGTGAGACAAAGTCTGGACCAAGTTTACTTAAGATCCTAGACCTAGATTAGACTTTTGCCATTTAAGCAGCCCCATACTACAGAAATTTTCAGGCATTTGATGACAGTTAACATTTTATTATTATTTTCTAAGAACTTCCTCTCTCATTCACTACCATAATCTGCTCCCTGGGCTGGGAAACACAGCTGAAAAAAGTAGCTGAAGTCTGTCATGTGCACCAAAGCATACAGAGGGAAAATAAATAATCACAAGCCTGATCTGTGCAAATAAACACCTCTGTCAGCCAGTGGATGTATAATACAGGCAGATTAATCCATTTCTCTCACAGTGTAGCACAGCTCTGAATAATTAATTGCATCACAGCCCACGATTTTCAGTGTTTTTACATTATTACCAATCAGAAGGAGCAGCACTCATGCAGACTTTCCCTCCCACCCCCAAACCCCCATTTCATTTTCAGCAGTTTTCCAGGCTAATCTCACACTGGCTACATCAAAGCTTGGTTCCTGCTGTCCCCCAAAGAGGGTACCAACATCCTGAAAGCTCAACCCATACAACTGTTTAAAGTGATAGTGGCAAATCACAGGGGCTCTGTGGTTCAAATGCTTCCTGGCACAACTGAACCCAAGCCAATTCTATCATCCACCCACAGCCTGCTGCAGCAGCACCAATGCAGAAGCTGAAGGGCTGGAGCTAAAGCAGGGATCCCACTCAAGCATCACTGGGCAGCTCTGCTCAAAAGCAGAGTAGGAAGGGATAAAATGCAGCAAAAGAGCCATTTTTGTGTGTAGTAAGCTCAGCTTTAATACTATTCCCAAAGCTTTTGGGAGAGTTTGCTGCTCTTCAAACACAACAAAGTCACAGCAGGTAAAGGTTTCCTCTTCCCACCTCCCTGATAAGATTGCTAGCCACAGATAAGAGAGCTACAACTGTGCTTCCCATATTTTCCCCAGCATCAAAACTATATTGGAAGACTGCAAATAAAAATCTCAGTGATTTCCACACCTCTGTAATAATTTATTTGGGTTCTTCTATTCCCCCTCTGCCAACAGCCATGGGTCACTTGATACAGACCCCCAAGCCATCCACAGATGCAGTGGGTGATAAGCAGCCCTTCCACCCAGCACCCCTCACAGTCCATGGCTCCAGTGATGAGAGACAGCCTTCCTGCCAATTCCCATCAATTCCTCTGCTTTCTGCTCAGCTATGGAGAATGAATTCCCGACAAAAACAAGTCTAGACACAGGCAATGGTTTGGAAATGGTTACATGCTCACCCTGGGCGAGATATTAAAAATATCTGGATTGTCAAATACCAAAAGCAAATAGACTGGGATTAGCTCTAAATGCCTCCATGGCTTCCATTAAGAGTTCTGACAAATGTTTTCAGTACCTCTACAGGCAATAAAAGAAACATTTCAAGGCTTGCAAAACAGTCATAAAAGTGCAGTGAAGTATAATCTAGAATCATAAGCAACCTATTAGTCTCCTGTAAGTCAGACATACTTCTGGAGATCAGCTCTTTTGGATGAGGGTTTATTTGCCCAGTGATACACAATTGAAGTTTGAATTAATAGGAGCAGGTAAGGCTGTGGTTTAGCTACCAGCTCAAGTTTCTTAATGGTATTTTCTTTTCACATCACCACCTTTTACTCTGTGTTTATCTGCCCCTGAGGCTTGCTTCAGAGGCACTTGCTCTCAAATACCAGGATAAAAATTATGCTTTATTTAGTTTTACTTCCTACATGTTGACATGAACTCTAGAGAGATAGCAGAGCAGCAGAGTGCTTTCATGTGGCTACTTGCAACTTCAGAGGAGTCCAGAGAGCTGCCAGAGTGGCTACCCTGTTTGAGGGGAATCACAGCCACAGGAGAAATGGGGAGGGAAAGCACAGCTGGAGCAGAAATGAAAGCAGGTCAGATGGGATCACCCCTTGAAAACACCAATGCTTCAACTATGGCTGGCAAAGATCTTATACCATGAGATTTCAGCTGGGAGATAAGGCATTAAAGCTGCTCTTCATCCTTTTAAAGCAGGATTTAGAGTTCCAGTCCTATAGGCAGCCATAACCATTCACATTCTGCTCCAAGAGAAATTTTAACAGTTTAGCTAAAAGGTTGTAAAACTGACAATAATAATTCATTTGCCTTTTGAGGTGGCAACATGACTAAAAATAAAAAACAAACCCAAACATGTTCTTCTATCAAATTTAACTCAAGAGACATTTTTTAAGAAAGTGAGGGAAAAGCACAAAATCAGAGATTCTGATTCAGCTCCCACTCCTTGGATTATCCAGTCCAACTCCTTGCCTTAAGTGGCTACAGGAGCTAAACTGGCATGAGTAAAGAGGGGTTAGATTAGCACTAGAACAACAGTGGAAAAGAACCAATTCTGAAAGGGATAAACCCAGTTCATCCATTAAGTAATCTTCAGTGATGGGAACAAAATAGTGCCATGGCAAGTCATTCAGCAGTTGTCCATTTTAATGGCTACTCTTCAGCCTCATTCAGTCACTCCTTCTTTCAAAATCTTCAGCATGAGTGAAAATGTACTGAAGGAAGCAGGTGTTCCTGAACTGTTGTGTTGCAGCAATTCCTCCATGGCCATTTTTAATTGGTTTCAGCCAAAAAGCAGATGGGTGAGTGGCTGCCTCCTCTCACAGATACAAGCAAGCCAGTTTTACCCACACCCCCAGCTAACCTATCACTGATCCTTACAGCTGTTCAGATCAATACCCAGTGCTTACAGCTCAGCAATGCTTTCAGTGTGGTTAGTGCCCACAGACAGCTGCAAACTCTCTGCAATTCTTTACATGCATCATCTCATGCTCATCCAGTCCAAGAGAAGGAAGACATTGGATGTTCAGGATTTCACCCACCATTAATTCTGATGTTCATAGTGAACTTTACACAAAAAAAAAAACCCAAAACAAAACCTAAACCAGTCCAGTAATTAAGACTTCTGTTGTTGCTGCTTTGATAAACAATACAACCAAGCTGTACCCAGCATAGATTTAGGTCTTAAGCTGCAATCCCAACATGTGAGGAACCTGTAAGTCAGCAGATCAAATAACCATGCAGAAACCACATGTCATTTATCAGATTCCCTGGCACTGACACTTGGGGACTTCTTTTCCCTGGAGCAAGCATGAAGGTCTCAGGCCTGGAAATGGAATTATAATGGCAATTCCCATCAGATGACAGGCATGGATGAAACATCTGTACTACTTCCACAGCAATCTGCTGCTTTGTCCCCAACAACCTTATAGTCTGCTCAAACCACTTGTAGGAAGTGCTCCATCAGATCAAAGGCAGTTCAATATCCTGTCCAAGTCTTCAAAAGAAGGTGTAAAAACCCTATAAAAAGCAGTTACACAATTATCTGCCCAGAGGGTAGACTTCTGACTAAGCCTGGGCAGTTAACAGTTGGCTTATGATTTAAACCAGGGGAGTTCATAATCCCTTTTTTAAATCCTATCTAATTTAACCTTCTCAACTATAGGTTGATTTATTTAATTTCACGCAATGTTTGATCTCCATGCTATTGGCAGCAAGTCCCCTGGGTTATTTCCATGAAATTCTAAAGGACATTTCTGTTGAACTGCAGTTCAATTTGTTCCCTCAGCCTCCTTACCTGCCCTCTGGCCATAGCACTGACAGAGTGGTACCTTCACCCCTTGTGTGCAGCCTGTCAGGCCCAGGGCAATCAGTCTCTGGAGCAGGAAGAATTTGCAATCTTTCTAGGAACAGCAACACCACATCTCCCATGCTCTTTCCTGAGCCTGTCTCCTGTTGAATCATCTTAGGGAATAAACAGGCAGCATTTCCCCCTGGCTGGGAAAGCCCAATGTGAAATATCCCATAGCTTATGTTTCCCTCTCTGCTGTTCAACATTCCTGGTAACTGCTAAGCTGACAACCCACGTCATCTGCTACTCATGGAGAAAAAAGTCTCCATCTGGATGAAAGAAAACTCAGCTTCAATTACATGAAAATGAAGTAGAGTTTGTAGGACAGAGGGGGGATTTAAGACCTTTTAGATCAGTAATTCTTTTAAAACAAGAAAACACTTATACAAGAAAAAAGGTTGGAAGCATGGTTATTGTGAGGCAGATGTTACACCACTGTTTCAAGGATTGGCAACCAGCATCCCACAATGGAAAAGAGAGCAAAACACACAGCTCTGAATGGTGTGCAGCTGTGAAATACAACACATGAGCAAGCAGACTGTTTGCAAACCCACACCAGTGTAGTTGTTAACTACTGTGGGTTGCAAGACAAATGAAAAGTGGAACTTCAGCAATAAATCAAAAAGTAAGACCATTTGTAGACAACACTATATTTGACCAGCTCTCCCTGCACTCCACACCCAGTCACACCCCTGAGCAAGAATCCCCATAAACTACATTGTACTTCTCTGTCAGCTGAATCCCACAGGCAGGCTAGGAAAGATCTGTGAGCATTTGAAAATGTACAGGAAAAAAGATAAAAATGAGGCATGGAAATAAATTCCTGACAAACATCACCTAACTCAGTAGCTGGGTTAGAAGGAGGCACATCTCTGCACAGCATTACTCTGCTGTCTGTATTCTTTACAGCAATTAGCACTTCAGCTGAAGAGCTGAATGCCCTTGACTTGGCCTGCCCATGATTCAACAAAGCTGGCCCTTCCTGCATTTTCCATACTCCATAGCAGCAATAAATAAATTTAGTGCATTAATCTGGAATGTCATAGTATATGCAAAGTGTGCAGATTATTCCTGACCACCCACACGGCTCAAATATATATGAGATAAAAGGATCAAGATCAATACCTTTAATGAGCCAAGTCATAGCACTTACTCTAAGCACAGCATCTCCAAAGCAAGGATGTGATCCCAGATTTCCTGGCCTTGGGACACCTGCTAGGCTTAAAGAAAGCTCAAGGCCACCCATCCATCCAGCTGGTGATAGAGCCACTTACTCTGCATTTTCCACTCCAAATTAACCTTTCTCTTCTCCTCCATCCCAAGAACTCCAAGTGCAAACCATAAGCAGCACAGACACTAAAAGAGCTGTACAAGAACCAAATCACCTTTTTAAGGATGGCAGTATGGTTTGCTGGTCTCCCTACCCTCTCCCAAGCAATGTGAGACTGTTCTACCCTCTTGGCTATGCAGCTTCTGGGAATAAGGAAGCTTGCTTCAACAGAGAAATCTAAGAGTGTGAGGCACTGTAGAAAAATAATTATAAAATATTTTAAGCACAACTTTCCCTTTGCTATCACAGTGCCCAGTGAGTGGGCAGTGCTGTAACCCAATGTCAGCATTCTCCTGATCCCAGGCAGCAAAGCAGAGTTCACCATAAGCTGACTGCTGGGCCCAAATGCCTTCCCAGCAACAGAAGCCCTAGGAAAGCCCCAGTTTGTGATTTTAACTGCACTGGGGGAGAGGAGAAAGCAAGGTAGGGGCATAACATACCCCAGTGTGAACTGATCACATTTCTCTTTGTATTTGCTTCTTGAAACAACTGTAACCTGCAAACACCTACAGTTAACTTTGGAGTTTTTTTGTGGGGAATGCACAATCCTGCAATATGAAGTTTTGGTGCTCAGAAAAGTTAATTAAACTAATTGGGAAAACTGCCATGAAGGGAGACTACAAAACTGCAAAACCCGAGAATATTTATTTTAGGGTAGAAGCAGATAGGGAAACAAGATAAAAAGAAGTAAAGCACATAGAGCTGGGAAATCAGAAACCTCCATTCTTTTGGCTCTTGCACTGAGAAACAACACTGGTGATCCAAGACACTGACAAATTCAGAACAAACCCAGGGAAAACACTTTTTCACACAACACAGCTACCTCAGCAACCTCTGCTCCTGGAAGCTGCCACAGCTCAGACCCATCTTTGTGCCCCTCCACCCCTCCACAACTTTTAAATTCAAGAACACTCAGAGCTGCACACTTAAGCCAGAGAAGGACCCACACCAGATCCAGTCACAAAAGTGGAAGCTCTGGAGAGCTGACAACAGCAATACATTGCAGACCCACCCATAACAGGAAAAATCATTGTGAGGAATGGGTCAGCCAGAGACTTAAAATGTGCAATTCGAAGTACTTATCTAAAATTACACATCAAGTCTCTGCAGTGTCTCTTTCTGAAGCTAATGTTTTTAGTCAGAATTGGCAATTACTCAAAGAATCCCAGTCTCAATTACTACATCCTGACAATGCAGTCAGGAACACCACTGAGGCAGGGTAGTATGGGCAAGCCACACAAAAGGCTTGAAAAGGATACCAAGGGTTGGTGTAAGGACAAAAAGACCAACTGTGAGAAGAGATCTTGAACTCCTACACTAGCATGAGCCATAAGAGGATTTGAACACAGGCCCACACGCAACCCTCCTCAGGAGCACTGGCAGCCTGAATGGGGCCTTTCCTCTTAACCAGGGCAGATTTGCACATACCCATAACAACAAAAATACCATTAGATACTAGATGGAAACTGGAACTGTGGTTCAGGTGATTTGCTGAAGATTGTACAAGTGCAGAGGTAGCAGGACTCCTAAATTCTGTTTCTGTTCTACCTTTTAATTGTAAGCACCAAAACAAATGCCTGAGGTAAACTACAGCAACTGTTGAGGGGGGTCAGAAAGACAAGGCAGGATTATAAAAATCCTAGAGAGGTGCTTCAGAAGAAAAGATGGTACCAGGCTTCATCTCCATAATGCCAGTATTTACTGTGGAAAATTTTGCCCCAGAGAGCTCTCTCATTCTAGTGGAGATACCTCAATGTTCACAGGAATGTCTGTGTCTGCCTTGTTTAAATTCAGGGACCTTCCAGATGTGAGGTGAATGAGAGAACCACTGCACTACAGAGGCACCAGCTCACACACAAAGAGAAGAAAACCAAACCCATCAACACAGGAGCCAGATGAGAAAAGGGAAATTTCAGTTACCACAGCTACTGCAAAATTCAGTTTTTCATTGAGACAACCTTGAGAAAGGAGACACAGAGCAGCAGAAAATTACAGCACTGCAGCTCCAAAGGACTCTGTCTCCTTTCCTGAACTCAGAATTATGGGGATTTCCATATGGCAGCCTGCAATGTCAGTGATCCCTTTAGCTGGCATCAGTACCAGAAAGAGATTAGGAACAACAGCTAATTCATTCAGTTTTTCTCTTTACAGGTGAATGGGAAAAAATGTAAAGAACCGCAGGAAAGGAAAAGAAAGCAAAGCCATTTCCTTCAATTTTAAATGTTCTGAAAGTATGTTCTCTGGATCCCCCCCAAACTTCAGGGCTCTTGTGGGTACAGCAGAGCTTCACACTTGCACATTAACTCAGTTCAAAACAAAGGGATTATACAAAGTGCTGAGCTCTAAACAAACAGTCTGAAGTTTTGCAACAGTTGATCTTTTTAACATTTTAAGTACCATGTCCCATAACCAGGACAACTGAGCTGCCTCTAATGAAGTCAGTCGAGTTCCCTCACCTCCACCTCACTTCAAGAAAGGTTTTAAGGCACTTGGCAAAGAGACCTCTTAGAAATGACTGAAACACAACCCCCCAGACAGTTCTGATTGCATACCAGGAGTTCATCCATGCTCGTCTGACACTTCTCAAGATTGATCCGTTTAATGGCCACCTTCTCCTTCTTCGGAGCGCAGAAAGCTGCCTGGACCACGGCAGTGGCTCCACTCCCTGCGGGGAAAACAGAGAGTTACCAACACTTGATGGACTTCAGCAGGAAGGAAGGGAGGCCAGGCAACACAATTCTGAGTGCCAGCTAGCAAAGACAGCAGAGCCAGGTGAGAACCCAGGGAAAGCACTCCAGGCACTCCCCACTGTGCAGCTCCCTGGGTTGGCTCAGCCACCACATCCAAGTGCTGGGCAAACTGAAGGAAAACAAGTGGATCTTTATGATCCCTTGCAGGGATCATTACAGCTCTGCAGACCAAAAACCCTCCCCAGACTCCAGCTTCCCTACAAAAGAGTGATTCTACTCATGTACTTTTAGAAGGTATGTCACTGAGGTCACAAAGACTTCTAACCTGATGTGTTCACCCCAAGTGCCAAAACAAGCCACTCTTTGCTACCAACACTAATGAGATTTTTCAAATATTTTTATGCACTAACTGCTGTTCTCATCTCTCCTCATTTTATGCAAAGACACGAGGTGGGTTTCATTCAAGTAGGTTCAGCTCCAGCTCTCACAGTGCCTCAGTTTCTGGGTTGAAAACCACAGCCCCAGAAAATTTAAATTCCAATAGGGGAAAAAATACCACATTTTAACATACAGCCCCTTCAAACTGCTACAAGTAGGGAGTTCTGGATTTAAAGTACCCAGCACCATCATATCCTTTGACGTGCAAGGGAGTTTGCAATAGTGAGATTTAAAATCTATTTGATGATAAGTTCCTTTTTGTTGGCTTCCAGAAGCTGTTGCAACATTCACCTCTTGTCAATAGGACACTTTGTTGTTTTACTTTCTCCCTTCTTCATGGTTCCCCACATTTACACACTTCACTGGAAAGGAGTAAATAAACAGTAATAAAATTGGGGTAGAAATGTGGAATATAGCTCAAATGTTCGTATTGCAAATACCTAAAAAGTGTTAATAAAAATAAATAGAAATGAAAACAGCTATTCTGCATTTTGGTGTAATACAACTATTTTAGCAGATTTGCCAAATTTTAACACTATAAAAACTACTTCCAGATTCTGCAATTCAGGTAAAGCACTTTTTTTGCAAGGTTTGTGATTTTTTTTCTCATACATTCACATAAACTGGGAGCAAAAACTTTCATTTTCAAACAAAGGCTGCTGAAGATCCCTACAATCACCATCAAAAGTCTTCTCATACCAAGTTCCAGGTGAGGGAAAGAGCTTGAAACTCAGCCCTGAAAGACAGAGGAAACCTGCTCCATTCAGAGTCACACTGAAATAAACTGAAAAGCCCTGAACTGTGGGACTCTGCTCCTCTAATCTTCAACCAGCACCTGCTACAGTGGGAGCTACAGGACTTTGACTTCACTTTATATGGCATGGCCAGTGCACCCTGGACATCAGCATCAGCTTGCCAGGACTCCCTGTACTCAGGAGTTTACATTTTAATGTCACAAGTGTGCAGAACACAGAATGCTAATGTTGCTAAAGCTTTATTATTTCCCAAAGCAAATGTTTTTTTAAGAAGTTCAAGACTGAGGCCATTTATTACTTGCACACATATTGTTTCTCAGAGATTATTCACAGCACAAGGCAAAACAAAGTTATTAGGAAAAGGACAGCAATAACAACAAGAATATTTACAAGGGGCTTTGAAAACAAAGTTTGAGTGCTGTAAGCAGGTTCTAGAGCAAATAACAGATGATGGAGAGAACTATGCAGATATTTAACAGAAAGTGCTCAGAAAGAGCAAGGAGGGGAGGTTTTGACAGCAGAATTTGGTTAGACTGCCAGGAGCAGGGCTGAAACACACAACATTAAGCACAGGACAAACACCCCAAAAACAAACCTCCATATGCACTCCCTGTAGTCACTGTGCCCAGCAGGTGCAGGAATCCAGCATGAAAGCAGCAGTCCCAGCATAAATTAATTCCCACTTGCTGGGAATCCTGGGTGGCCCTGACCTACTCCTCTTCACCCAGTAACCGCTTCTCTGCATTTGTTTCTGCTGCTTCTTCGATGGGGAAAAAGGAAAAACACAAGGGCTCAAGACAAAGAGAGCAACATACACAGAAGTGGTGACATAAGGCAGAAGTGAGTTTGCACTTCCTAGCATTGCTGGTCTCCCTACAGCAATAGCCTTTTGGAAGTCAGAACAAAAAACAAACACTGTATCCGTTCTTTGGAAAGAGGTAGATCCCAGAAGAAATGTTGCTGCTGACACATTCAAAGTGCCAGTATTATGATTTCTTTCTTTGGATGTCTTAGTGCATAGTAATAGAGGCTGAAAACACAAGCCAGATGCTGGAGGAATATATGACTGTGCACCTCAGAGGACTGTCTTGTCACACAACCCTTTTCACTCCCCAGCTGGATTCTCAGTATGTATTTATACCTCTAAAGCTACCTGTCCCCATAAGCAC
Source organism: Molothrus aeneus (assembly GCF_037042795.1). Taxonomy (NCBI): domain Eukaryota; kingdom Metazoa; phylum Chordata; class Aves; order Passeriformes; family Icteridae; genus Molothrus; species Molothrus aeneus. The sequence goes on along the minus strand of NC_089646.1, from coordinate 4,969,330 downwards.
AGTGTTCAAAGACTCTTTCTGGATATCTCAGACACTCAATAGTGTCAGCATACTCCTGCTTCCCCCCACAGCATGACATCCCAGAATTTCTGTGCCAGTTAAACCTAGTCTGTGCAAGCACAACTGGCAGAGGTCCTTCTTGCAATCCAGATGCAACATCATTACTGTGAACAAAGTCCTTCACAAGATGAAGTGCAGGGATTTAAAGAAGTCACCACACAAAGAATAGCTTTGTGTTTTATTCTTTTAGGATGTTACTACCAGAAACAATAGATGCAGCCTAATTAAAAGCAGGACCACTCAAGCTACAGCTCCTTTCCAGTCCTCGAGTCCAGGGGATCAATGCTCACTGGGACTTCAGGGCAGAAACTGCTTTTCCCTAAGTGCTGGACAATGCCCCAGCCTACAGGGACCCGATCTGTTATGAGTGTATGGCATTATTTGAACAGTAATGAAATCCCAAACTAAATCCTTCTGGGCACATGGCAGGGAATCATCTGAACTCGAGACTCCTCCCATTTAATTCCCTGCTGCTCCTACTTTTCTGGCAGCTCTCTTTAGTTCGATCACCACCTGCTCTCCCCACTCCCCCCTCTCCCGCTAATTCGTCATTTCTTTCAGCTCCTCTGTAGCACTAATTATAGAGAAACAATGAAATCTCAAAAGCGTATCAAGCGGGGATTAAGCCAAGCTGCAGCACGATGTGCCACAAGCAAGCTGCTCTTTGGTGGCAGCAGCAGCTTCTGGGACCAAACAAAGACAGGTTTCCATGCTTCTTTGGAGAGTTCAGAAAACATGGCAACGTGGGCACTTCAGGCTTTGCAGCCACACGGTTTGTTAAATGCCAGGGTGGCAAGAGAAGGAGAGAAGCTGCAGCAAGGATGCTGAACACACTGCTAAGTGAAAACAAGCAGAGGGAGAGATGACACCAACAGAGAGAAAAAGAAAAGCCCATTGAGGAAGTTATGTAAAGTTTAGGAGCAGGTAACAAATATGCGGGCAATGGCGGGAAGAGAAGAGATTTCCTGGGCTGCTATGGACAGGAAAAACCCCAAGGGACGTTTGTGCCAGGGTAGCACAACTTGGACAAACCAACTCTCCCAGCAGTCACAGATCTGCTGCAATCAGAGCCAACTGCAGTCCCGATGCCGTGGGCAGGACAGGGTTAATTAATGTTCCTGTGCTGGGCTCCCACTCACTCCCCACCTCAGGCACTCTGATCAAGGCCAGCGCTGAAGCTCTTCCCTCCGCCTCTCTCAGCCTCTCTCAGCCTCTTTCGGAGAAAATTTGCTCCCTGGTTAATCTCTCCCAACATAAGGGCTTAGCAAAACAATGAAAACCGGGCACAGCCAAATGCTTGCTGCTTTATTCCTGAAAAGCAGGAGATCATTTTGTTGAAGGATGATGAGGAGGAAGGAGACCCCAAATGGGTATTAAGATCTGCTTAATACCCCCTGCTTTTGCCTCTGTAAGGCTCTCAGATATAGTTCCAACCCTTAGGATAGCAGCTGCAAAATTCCTGCATAAGAGGGTCACGACCTACTTTAGAAAACACCGCCTTAAGAGGAAAACATACCCTTTCTAACCCCTGCTTCTTTCATGTTTCTACGATTAAATGGCTCTTTCTGAAATAAAACCAACCTCTGAAAGGACTAAAATAACCCAAATAAAAAAGTCCCCAAGCACTCAGTTACTGAAGCCTGATTTTGCAGGTTATCTCCTCTGGATCCCTGCATCCATGGTCCCTGTACCTTCAGCATCCACAGCTCCAGCCTGAACTCCTTCAGTTGAGACAAACTCCCCATGAAGGCCCAGCATCAGCTTTCAAAGGAGCCTGGATACCATCTCTTCTACAGTTCCACAATTTACATGAAGCTTCCATTTTTGAAAATAAAGACAAACCAGCTGAGATCTCAGCTGAAGTTAATGGAAACCAATTATTTCAAGGCTAATTGGAGGAGTGGAAAGACAGGGGACTGACCAGAGGACACAGCACATCCCTACACACTTTGTCTCCAATTTAACTGAATCTCTGCAGCCACATAAGGACATTTGAGCTCTCCCAGTAAGACTGGGATGAATTGCACCGATGCCTCTTCCCAGGCAAATGGAACTGAAGCCAGAGATCCTCTTGGCAGAGGGATGTGCGTAAGCAATGAACAGTCATGCCAAACGCTCACAAGACCAGCATCAAATCCTGGCTGCGGGATAGGATTCTCCTACCACGTGCAACAGCACTTTGAAGCAGTTACTTGGTAGGAGGACTCACAACACAGTGTTGCCCCAGCTTTAAATTTACTTCAGGCACTCTCAGAGATGTGAAAGTTTCCCTTCTTTGCAACTCAGTTGCTCACAAAGCTGTTACAATCAACAGGCTGTGTTCCATAACAGTCTTGTAGCATCAGTCCTTATCCTACTGCAGTATCAAATCCCCTCTGTAGAGGAAATATACTTTCCCAGGGTCAAATGAACATTACAAACCATTTAGGTTTGAAGGAAACTCTAGTCCATCCTCCTGCAGAAAGCAGGATCAAATCCCAGCTTAGACCAGATTCCTCAGCATTGTAATCAGTCTAGTTTGGATTTTCTTTTACAAGGGATATTTCTACAATCTCTTTGGTTGTTTCTGTGTTTGGCCACCCACCTGATAAACTTTTTTCCCCTTTGCTAACTAAACTGGGAAATCTGATTTTCTCCCAACCTTGGCCTTCCACCATGCACCTCTGTACAATTCATCTTCATCTCCTCTAGAACTTCCCACTGGATAGCTGAGGACAGCAACAACTCTTCTAAGGCTGGGGAAATCCTGCTCTCCACCTGCCCCATAAGCCACATTGCCAAGTCTCCTTCAGCATGGGGCAATGCTCCGCTGAACACCTCCACACAACCCTGCCCAGAGTTCCACCCTCCCCTGCACACACACGACCTCTCTATTTTTAAGCGAGATCTGGAATCCATCCTCCACTATCTGGAGTGCGGTGCCAGAAAGCCGCTCGTGACGCAGGCTCTGTTTATAATTGTGCCCCCGGGTTTTTCTCTTATGAACAATGCACACAAAACACTTCCCTGCAAGGCTGCTCTGGACCAAGCAGTGACTTTCAGCTTCCAGGTACCCCAAAGCCCAGGAAACCTCTCATGCTTTACAAGCCAGGCTGGGTATTCGTGTCTCTGCAGGCTCACTCCATCTCTGGACGCTTCAACTCTTTGAGAGCCTCATGCCAAAGAGCTGTGGGAGCCCTGCTCTGATTACTCATTCCAAGGACAATACAGCAATAAAACAAGAAGCTACAAGATGGGGAATAGAAGTTCTTATGCATTCTTACAGAGCACAAATACACATCTAATTAAACCAGAAATTAAATACTGGATTGCAAATTCAGACCGATTTTGCATTGTTTGGTCCATTTCCTATGAAGGCAAAGTGATGCCTCTATTTTATACCCCTCATGTGAGAAGAATCCTCTTGCAAAGAATTAACTGCTTCTAAAAACAAGCTAGGGAAAAAAAAAAAAAAAAGCCTACTCTCGAATTTCCAGCCAACACAGCAGGGGGTGGGAATACTCCTTTCCCCAAGCAGGACTTGGTAACAAGAGTCCATTGGATGTCAAAGTCTTGCTGGCACAAACCCCACGATTCAGGAAGAGTGAAGTAATGCAATGTTAATGGTCCTTGAATATGTTTTTCAAGCCATCTCCCCACTACATGCCACATTCTTACTACAAAATGGAAGATACCATCTACAATAACAGCTCCAAATAACATTAATAAAACCAAAGGGAATTCATAACAGGACTCTGACATACTCCTAGTATTGCCACAGAGGGGGCAAAAAGTCTGCTTACCTGTGGGGAGGAAAATGTTTTCACAGCAAAGTATCATCTACTGAGCATGGGACTGCAGGAAGAGTGTTAACAATTCTAGGAGTGGAGTTAAAGCCCCTTATCAGCAGGAGGATCACTTGGGTGCTTCTAGCACTGCTCAGAGTGAGCTCAAACAGCAAGCTGGCTCTGAGTACTGCTGTTAGAGACACTGGGAACAGCAGCAAAACCAGAAAGGGAGAATTCAGCTGGGTTTGTTCTCTGGTTGGGAGGCCTGTGGTAAACTGAAGCAGCAGCAGAGCAATAATCCATGGCCAAAACACAAAAAAGTTACAAAAGCGAAGGCGTGAGCACAGCTCCCCTGCCACAGCAACATGGGAGCGCAGACATGCACCTACCCCCAGGAAGCTCCCAGAGCTGCACCAACACAGCCACCCTCACTCCAAGACACCTCTCCATGATTCATTCCCAATACAAATTTACTGACAATAGTATTGCCTATTGAGAGAAGAACCAGGGCTTTACATTTCTTTACAAGCTGAAGGATGACATATCCACAGTACAATTGCCTAGTTTAAGCCCTGGCAGAGGGTTTAAGAGGCCAGATTTAACTTGGTGCACCCTCTCTCAACTCCAGTCATGCAGTGTTTGACCAACAGCAGAGATGGAGAGATACTGTGTAGAGAAGAGGGGGAGAAACACTTGCTAATACAGTGCAGGAAAGAAATAAATCAGAGAAGCATAGGCAAAGGCAGAAAGTGAAAGCAGATTTAACTGGAAAGTTGTGAGGGAGCCAAATTTAAAGCCTATATGGGGGATGGAGGAAAACCAGCCATCCCCACAGACCACATATCACAGCAAAAGTACACACTACATATGAGGACCTGCACTACGTGCCTGCTACAGCCCTGCAGGCAGCTTAAGAGCTGAACTCTCACATTTACAAGGCACTGGCTACCCTCATATTTCTGATGCAAAGGCTTTAGGAACAACAGCTCAACCATGATTTAAATAAATCATTTTAAAACTTTGCATTTCCGTGTGGTCAATGTCAAAATGTCACCCTGCCCTTCAGCCCAGCCCAACTCACATCAGTGCATGCAGCAGGTTCATGTGTGGTTCAGGCTCACCTTGAGCACAGCCCAGTGCAGGGAACACTCAGCTGGGTTCAAGCCAGAGGTGGCTGCAGGTACAGTGAGACACAGGGCATGTGCTGGACAACACCTGAGAAAGGCAAGGATGGGGAGGTAACAAGTCCAGGCAGAGAATTAAGACTTAAATACAAGTGACTTCCATTTCACACCAGCACATCTGATGACTACAGACCTTCTACTGAAGAACTGGAAGAGGAATAGGAAAAAGCAGTTTTCACTCCTGAGTTCCTGTTTGTTTCATTTAAATTGCAGGTGTATAGCTTTGCAAACCTCTCTGATCATTTATTCCAGTATATCCAGAACTCAAGTAGTTTGAGATTCTGTGCAAGTTGTGAGGCCAAAGATTTCAAATAGTACAATACAAGGGATTTCTGTTATTAAGACACCATTATGTGTCTTTCTCAAATATTGAGAGCCTTTGCTCAATTTATGTCAGCATCTGCAGTGTCCAACAGACAACTGATATTCCAGCATTAATCAAGCATGCTCAAAGAATTTCAGAGAATAAGGAGAAGCATATTCTGAAAGTCTGCTGGCCAATTAGAAATACAGCCAAAACATTTGAACAGCACATAAACTTGCTGACAGTGAGTTATTCACCATCTTGACAAGGGCTCTCACAGTTGAGAATACCACTGAAAACCACACACCATGTCCAGAGCTCAGAGGTTTCTGCCCATGTAAGACAATGTATTCCTCAAGATTCCTAGTGCTCCATGTACAGTGGAGAAGGATGATAAGCCAGCAAAGATCACACAGTGCTGCCAGCACTTGTTAAAACATGCTTCCCCTCCAGTGGTCCATCAATACAGAAACACTCAATGCTGCAGACCTGTTGCCCAAGTCTTTAATTCACGTCTCAGACTCAGAGGAAGGAATATAAACCCAAATCCAATCACTTGTAAGAAGTCCAGTATTATTTTCAGAGCCATCAGCCACTGATGGGCAATACCCCAAGCTAGGTACATCTCCCCATGGCCCCACTGAACTCTACACTATAAATAAATAAATGGCATTCATTTCTAAGCTGGAGAGAGGTTAGGTACTGTAATCTAAATGACTCAATGCCAAGGTTTCTGCAGAAAGGAAGGGGAGTCTTATGGAAATCTTCACCCCACCCCACACTGCATTGTTCTCTCACAAATCTTTCAGTATCTCTTAGGCCCTGAACACAGAAAAATGTCGTCTGTTTCCCACCTTCAGCAAACATTCCGGTTGAGAATCCTCACAGACTAAGCAGGGAAGTGACAGGTTTGGAGAGAAAATGGTCAGCCTGTCAATATAAAACAGGCCAGGACTGGAACACAGGGGAGGAATAGTGTTGGCCATGCAAAGCATGTCAGCAAGATATGTGACAAAGTTGTCACCGGGTCACTTTGCTGTTTGAGCTCATCTGCAGCCACCAGCCCGCGCACACGCAGCCAAGGCGAGCCTTCCACTGCCTCCCTGTGAGAGAGCTGCAGCCCCCAGCACCAGACTCCAACCAGAGCAGGACCAGCAAGGAGGACAAAGAGCAGGGGAAAAGCCACTGGCCACAGAAGGTACCAGCAGAGAGGATTGCCAGGGAGGAGCATCAGCCCATCTGACATTGCTCCAAAATTTCCACTGCAAACACCAGAGCACGGGAGAGAGGGTGGCAGAGGGTGCTGCTCTTGGCTCTGTGCCTGACCCCCGCAGCCCTCAGGATATCCCAAATAAGTCCAGACTAGCAGCCATTCCCATCATGCCTTTGATAAAACAGCCTCCAGCTGTCCAAGGTACCCAGGTGATTTGGGGAACACCTCAGAGCCCATTCTCCCCCTGGCAGTAAGTACAGTAAGCTCCAAGGGCCAGTTACACAAGTCCTGCGTGACCTGCCACATTTACTTAAGATGCTATTAGCATGCCTAAATTAGATTTTTAGTTTGAAACCAATTATATTTATTGGATTTTGTGCCAACATCTCTGGCTAATTTAAAGGGCACTGCAGCTATGCAGTGCTAATTCTACACGATGGAAAGCAGGCTCAAACATCTCATTTCCAAACACAGCAACTTTAGTGGAGAAAGTTCATCCTTCCCTTTTAATCACTGTCAGTTGCCTTTATGGTATATGCAGCAATGTAAATATCATGCTGGCTGTCATCAGGTATTACCAAGGCTCAAAACACAGCACTGGTACAGTAGCCAAGCCAGTGTTCTCCTTTCTCCCCTCCCAATTTTTATCTCTGAACTCTGTCTCAAATGTAATTGTCAGCTGTAGAGGATATTTTATTTGGCCATGTTTCCACTTAACAGAACAATCTGTCTGCTTACAGTGCAGATGTTTGATAGTACCGTGGTTATTTTAGGTAAATAAGCTTTTAAGTATCAGATATACCCTCTCTCAAAGGCTATTATCCTTTCTTTTCAGCAAATATCTTGATCTAGTAAAGATTTTCTGCATCTCTTAGTCCGTTCAGCACAAAAGATTAGCCCACTAGTTAAAAATTACATTCTTTAACCAAGAGTAATGAGAACTATCCTGAGCCTTAGGGTCTGGACAAATAACTGAGCTGAGCTTGCCAGTTCATCAGGCTTCTCAGCTGTTCAAATAAGATATGCATTGGTGAGTTGTTCAACAGGAAACCTGCTCATGCTCAAGATGCTTTTTCCAGTGAAGTATAGTTTGCTGCAAGTCAATACCAAGGTATTTATTAGCTGTTAATACCAAGCTATTTATTAGACAGCAATTGGCATCCTCAATGATTATCTTTACTTTAATGAAAGATGGAACTTATGGCTTCACCTTTCAACTTGCTTGCTGCTCCTGGGGGGACCTCACTGTCCTCTAGAACTCTCTGAAAGGAGGCTGTAGCAAGGTGGGAGTCAGTCTCTTCTCCCAGGTAACAAGTGAGAGCGTGAGAGGAAATGGCCTTAAGCTGCACCACGGGAGGTTTATATCAGATATTAGGAAAAGCACCTTCATTGAAAGGGCAGTCAGGCATTGGAACAGGCTGCCCAGGAAAGGGGTGGAATCACCATGCCTGGGAGTGTTCAAAAAACGCTGGATGTGGTACCTGGGGACAGGGTTTAGTGGTGACCACAATGGTGCAGGGTAATTGACTGGACTTGATGATGGGAAAAGTTTTTTCCAATCTGAACGATCCCATGACTCTACGATTTTATAACAACTTCACATGGTGAGAGATAGAAAGGGTCACAAAGTGGCCTAGGAACTAAAGACATAACACATCAAGTTTCCAAAGAACTCCATTTCCATTGGTAAATCTTGAGGAATCACAACCTGGAGACTTTTGTATCAACACCTTTTATGTTTGGAGACAGCACAAATACCAAGGTTCAGCTTTCCTGCACCTTCAGAGGGAACTGTCCTTGCAGACACAGCCTGAACATAAAGCAAGTAGGGTAAGAAAACCACCAAGCCTCAGCCACGTGCTGTGAAAGACAAGGCATTGTTACTTCCCACTGTCGTGGGGAATCCATTAAGCAGCTGTTTCACCCAGCAGTGACAGGGTCACAGGGAGGTTTGAGTGTTTAATAGGACGTGTGTCAGTAATTCCCCCATGTGCCATTTCCAGCACAAGCATTCATTAATTCCGTATAGGGATTATACAGTTTGGCATCAGCCAGAGCAGGGGACTGAACTCCACCACCCTGGGAGTCCTCACTGGCTGTGTCTCAGCAAAGTGACAAGAGCTTTCTGGTTTTGCTCTGAAAATTGACATCATTAAATGCATCTCCGTGGATTTTGCAGGAAAGGTGTTTACTCCACAACAAGAACATGGTCTTGAATTGATGAATTTTCAAGACATCCAGATAACCTAGTACTGTGTTGCCTGCCTGAAGCTGGAGACAGCCTGAAATTCCCAGCTGCAGTTTCAGTGCCCCACTTACCTCAACAGGTATCAGCTCAGAGCACAGCCGAGCCCATAATTTCGCTAAGAAAAATATTCTGTAAGTGCTCTCCATCCCACAGCCATTATTGTGCTCTCTCACTTTTCAAACACCATCATTTTCCAATAGCCTCTGCACTGTTTTCAAGGCTTCCTTTTCAGAAAAGCTGGAATGAACCCCAGAACTTAAGGAAATGGACTTAAAATCCCCTGAAGAGTGAAAATGAACAAGAGCCTAGCTCAGAGAGAATCAAAATTGAAAATGCACAACCTGTCCAACAGTAACTATGGAGCTTTCATCCAATATTTAGTAAACCATCAGTTTTACAAAACATATGTTGAACTGCCCCAAGATGCAATAATCTCACACCCTGCCACAAGTACCTCAACAAAATTCCACATTCACACAGAGTTTTTTTAGACATTTTCCTACCCAACAACACCCTCCCCTGTAATGAACTGTAAAATTTGTCAATTAGCTCTGCTCTAAGGCAAAAGCCAGCTTCAATTCTTCCACACAACAAGCCAGCAGAGGATACTGCTGGACAAGCCACGTGCTCACTCAGATCTCACCAGAAGTGAGGTGGGTACTCAAGGTCAAATTTTCACTCTGCAGTTTTAACTTAATTCAACTCTGTGGATGGATGAAGTGGGAACAGCATCCTCCCACACAGGTTTATTAATAGCAAGGTGCTAGCAATAAGAGTAAAGTTTGTCCTTAAATTACCATTCATGACTATAAAACAGTAAAACTCTGGCAAAACCCAAGGAGAGTTTACTACAGTAAGAGATGATCACTGAAGGATTTCAATTCACACTATTCCTTAACAGCTGCTTGTACCTTTTCTTTCCAGAATGAATTTACATAGGCTCATTTCCTGCCCAAAGGAAATATCCATTGGGAGAATGCTATAAAGTCAGCCTAGCATGGAAAAGTGAAATGAAAGAAAACATTAATTTTGTTTCTCTCCCTCGCCCCAAACTCTCAAGACAAGGCAGTTGGAGCAGAAAATTGAAATCTGGCAAAAAATTAAAACCTCATTCAGAAAAACTTTTTTGTATTCCCTCACAAATGCATTTTAATTTGACTGAGTTATCAGACTTTGAAGGTGTCGTTTCACAAGCATGCAGCACAAGCTGTATAAAACTGTAAGGGATGGGAGGTGAAAGGAAGATTTGCCTAATATGGTAATTTGGTGAGAAAGTGAATCAGTGCTCTGAATTTATTCTGCACTTCATTCACAGATGGGATCTTGAAGCCTTTAAGAGTGGAAGAGAATCATCCCTTGCAGACTTAGCAGTGTGTAGAACCAAAGTGGCCTCAGAAATCCTGGCAAGGCACATTGGACTCCAGTTTGATGGAGGTTGATACATAACCAAATATTTTTTCCAGGATGGAATTTCTCTTCATTACAAGAAAAATCACATTAAACAAGAATTCTGTGTGCAGTGGTGCCCACCAGGAAATAATAATCTTTAAGAACCTCAGGGAGTGGTGAAAGGACTTGGAAAAAAAACTTTGCTGGTTGTTGCAGCTGTTGAGCAGTTGTGAAAAGAAGTACTGGATTTTTCATTTGTGCATTTGTATTACCACAAATCTCTACCTGCTTTTACAGTGTGACAGGACCACCTAATATAGTTAAAACCAAGAAATATGGAGGCTGTGCTGATTAACATGAAAACCCCACTCATGAGCAGTGTTTCAAGGCAAACAACATGCTCAGACAAGTTAAGGCATCAAACTTAGGGCTGACAGAACCCCACACTAAGGTCAGTCCCTTCATTTATGTTCACGCACACGAGGGACACAAGAAATTCTCACTCGGTGCCACTCAGGCACCTGAATCCCTGCTGCCACTCAGCTGCAGTTACACCATTTGCTGAAGTGATCTTGCCTTACTCAAGCCAGACAAGTTGGATTTTGCTCACAGTCTGGCTCCCTTCATTAGTATGTGCATTGTTTTCCTACCAGAGGGAGCCCATCTCTTCTCACACACCAGGAGCCATGAGCTTCTGTTAAGAGCCTGGCCTGCCTGTCAGCCAGGGACCTAGCCCTGTCTCCAAGGCTTTCCCGTGGGCCTGCCAGGAAGAGAGACGCAGTTCCACGTGGTTTTTAGAAACGTCAAGGCTCAACTCCCTTAGGTGAAGTCACAGGAAACTGCAGCAACTTGGAGAGCCAAGTCCTTCATATCTGCATCTCAGTTGTTTGATTCTGAAGGGAAGGCAGGATAATAGGCTGAACTTGTCTGGAAAGCCCCAGCATCCTGATATTTCAAAGATTTTGCAATGCCAAATTCCACTGCTCCAACAGCTATTCTTTTACACCCACAAAGCCCTCAAGTCTGTCTCTCCCTATTAAGAAAGTTTAATAATACCAAATTTACAAGCACTCCATTAGCATGTCCACAGCTAAATTTATGGCTGCAAAGATTTATGATGGATATTGTCCATTTTTGGGGAAATCTTCCAAGAAAATCTGACCAAGACACAGTTTGTTGCAACGCACTAATACAATTAGCAATAAGTGTTATTGCCATCATTTTAAAGAGCTCCATCTTTTATTAAAAGATTACATCTCCAGACTCTGCCTTAGTGGGCATGCTGCTCACACTCAGAAAGAAAAGAGATGCTGCCAAGTTTAAATAGACAAAGGTTCTGGGGAAGAGTTGATTCTCTTCAAGATTTCATCAGCTGCAGAAGCAAGAAGCCTCCTAGGCATGCATTTGTCAGGCAGCATGTACACCCCTCCCTCAGGTGTGCTCAGGAGCACAGCACAGCCACACTCCCCAGCACCAGCCAAGATATTTGCATTAAACTGGAGCTATTTGGATGGATTCTTGAGAAATGGAAGTGTTAAACATTAATGGGTCCAGGTACGTAACAGTACTGGAAGCAACTGCTACATAGAAACCAAGCCCAGGAAAGTGTGAACTCTTCCACATGAAGCACCCTGCGTGTTGTTTTCTTCCTTAATACCCCAGAATAGCTGAAAGCAGCAGGATCAGTCTCTGCTCTCCCCTCCAAGCAGCAGGCAAGGCTAACAACCACATATTCTTCCCAGCCAGCCTCCTTCATCACTGCTTGGCTTTGTAAGCCCTAATTTGGTGCCTTGTGCATTTTATCCTCCTTTCTATCAGGACACAGACAACAGGGGCACTAAAAAAAGGCACGTGCACAACCAAACACCTTTTGCTTCCACTTCCCCAGAGGTGAAAAGTGACTTAGTTCAGCTCTAATTGCAGCAGGGCAATGGTATCAAAGATCTTAAAGAGATGAGATGTGTCAAGTATCCAGAGGAAAGGTAGCCTGGATGCAGGAGTAGCTTGGCTATTCTGTTGCACTCAGGATCACACGAGATATATTTGTCTACATCCAAGCAGCAGGAAAACTGGTACTGAGCATCTCCTACTTCAATTCCCAAGCAGACCAAGTACTATGAATGACCACTCATTTTTTAATTTATCTACAATTGTCCAAAGTTAGTTGTTTTATATTATGTTAAATGTTACATTAAATTAAAGCTTTTCCACCAACTTCATGTGGAAAAAATGAGCACACAAAGAAAGGCTGGTTAATTCATTTGAAGACTGAGTCCTGGGAATACAGTATAGGAATCAATTTTGCTCAGCAAAGCTGGGGGGGAGGAGTGGGAATCCATGAGGAAATGCTAAAACAAAACATATGGCACCAAGACTGAATCCTAAACACTCCATTTAGAGCTCAGGCAGTTCTATTTTGTACAGTGTAACATTTTTCTTGAATGGGTTTTAAATATCAGGCGTGTGAAACTGGCTGCAGCCAGCACAGGCACCGCAGCTAGCAATGAACACCACACTCCAAAAAAAAAAAAAAACAAAAAAAACCCCAAGCCCTGAAGTTATCATTGGACAAGAGCCTCCCATTCCAGCCTGATTTTTATATCCAAAGACCCTGACTGCTCCTGGCCAGCACCTCCAGGCTGCTCTTTTTCAACAGCTGTGATTTCTCTGCTCAAGACTCCTACACAAGCACCAGACAGAGGAGCATGGACATCTTGATAAAATTTGGGAGAGCAGACACCTTAATTCTAAGAAGTTCCTCTCTACCCACAAAAAAAAAAGTTCTCCCACACAGGGCTGGGATAAACACAGATAGAAATCTAATTGTCAGCCCCAAAAGATCAACATTATCACATGCAAAACCCAACTAAAAGCTACTTGAACCACAGTCATTAAAAAAACTAATCATTCCTAAAATGGTGACTTCAGTTTTCAATTTAGCCTTGATTTCTGATGGGATAAGAAACTCCCACCACATCTGTTCATGCAGCCTGCACTGTCCTCATCGCTGCAAAGGAATCTGTCAGGGGAGAGAGGGCACAGGAGCAGAGCCTGGGAGCACTCCCACCACTAATTTATCTCCTGTTTCTGGCATGGGCTGTTTGCAGCAGAGGGGATGCTCCTAAATCAAACAGCCACAGTCAGCACGGCTCCAATCTTTCCAAAAAAGTAGCAAAACGAGAATGACCCAGTTCCAACCAACTTCACTCCTGCTACCAGCATTTCCAAGAGGAATTGTGAGATCCAGGGGAACCTGAATGTGTGAGTATCTGATCAGCACAAGCAGCATGAGGTCGAATTTTTTTCAGGCTTCAAAAAGAAGACTGCAGGAATTTATATGCAATCCACGCTCAGAAGACCAACCACCTTCACAACCACGGCACAGACTAGATTCTGCTTTTTAGATAAAAACTGCAGCATCTCCAGAGGCCCTGTTCACCTGCAGAACTCTTGCTACTCTGGGGGTACATTTCACTGAAATGCTTTTTAAATTGCTTCCTCTACCCCACCTGCATTTTATCCTTTTGTAAAATGAAATCAGATTCTCCTCTGATCAAAGTTCCTCAATTCAGTATATAGCAGAAGTTATTTAAACCTAAGGAGGCTACTCAGCAGTTATTAACACTAACCAAGCATAATCAACAAGGATATTAATCCACACCTTTATAATGGCATGAGTCATCCCCAGTGCTGAGTAATCCTTTTTTATTTATATATAGTATTAGCCAGAATCAGGGGAGCAGTTTTCCAGTACAGGTTCTCTTTGCAGGTAGGAAACTTGCTTTTTCTATTCCTGCACTTGAGTGCTATGGAACCATCCACATCCAATAAAAGCCACATATGGCTATTTTCAGGCAAAAATAGTACAAATTAAAGAACTGGACTACAAATGGATTTCCATTATTCCATGTGAAAAAACAGCTGAGCTGGTAATCTCAAAGTTTACTCTAAATTTTAAGACTAATGTTGGGTTTTTTTCATCAGGAAACAAGTTAAATCCTTTAAAAGCACCGCTACAAGGTTCATCTCTTTCCACATCAGAACGTCTCTTTGTTCAGTGCTGAAGAACCTTTACAGCTCTTCAGTTATAAAGAGAGCTCAAAAAAAAAACCAAAAAAACCCAACCAAAAAACCCTTGAGGTTTACAGGAGACATGAAGCAGGAGGCAAGGCAGTCCAGCTCAGTTAACACAGTGACATTTTGTCCCACAAATCATATACGTGCTAGGAAACTTGCGTCACATCTCCATCCAGGCCGCTGGCAGACACAGCAGTGTTTGAAAGGAGCAAAGGGGGGGCAGGGGACAGGAAAGTTAAAAAGAGAAACCATATGTTTGCAATATACACATCTCAGTGTACGCTCCATCACATGCCAAAATGCCAACACAACCTTTCAGTCAGCAGGCGACATCCAGAAACTCAGCTTGCAGAGGGACGGGGAAGATACAGAAGAAATTCAACACTTTTTTCCCAGATTTCTCCCCGAGTTCTGTCAGTTAACAGGAGACAACACATCTCTGTGTGTCTCCCAGTACCCTGAGGCTGTGGGATGTGCATCTCCAGCAGCAAGTTCTCCCAAGAGCAGAAGTGTATTTACATTCCCTTTTGTTCCATCCCACCCCGCTCCCCAGCTACAAAGAGGCATTTGCTCCTACCCTTGATTAGTCAGGTCCAAATCCTTGCCTTTTGCCACCACAAAACACCCTTCACACAGGCTCTCAAAAGAAAAGGAAGTATTTCCTATGAGAAATTCAGTTCTCTTTCCCCAGGAAACTGGTGGCATGTTCTCCCCCTTCCTCCCCACACCTGTATCTCCTGCTCCTCAGGGAGGCTGAACATCCTCCTCCCCAGGGCACGTTTTCCAGAGGAGATTTAAAGGGTTGGTCTGTAGGATTACATCTTCCCTTGGTCTCCTTCCTAAAGCACTGCTGCTGCCTCTGAGCAAAGGGAGAGGACAAAGCCTGATCCCACAGAGTAAAAGGGATTTCCAGAAGGATTTCCCCCACTCCACAGCTTTAGTTCTTTCCTACTTTTAAACAATGCTAAGAATTTAATCTCTTGAAACAGCATTTTCACAAACTCTCCAACCCTCAACAGAAAACAAGCCTCCCCACGAGGCAGAGATGGAAAGCCTGGGCATGACAGTGCTACGTCATCCAGAAACTTCAAATTAAAGCACTCCACAAAGATTACTCAAAGAATTAACCTCGTTCCTAAAATCCTTTGGCCGGGAGCCTGCCCTGCCACTCTCCTGCTTCATTCCGAGTCTCCGGAGGGCGAGACGGGAGGCACCGACCTTAGAGTCACCTGTGGCACCACCTCTTATGTGTCACACACTCGCCCTAGAGCAATATATCCCTCAAACACACCCCAACAAAATGGTCGAGACAGCCAATAAATCAGTACAGCGGGAGGCCTTTGGTAACTGGGCAGCTTAACGCCAAGAGAGAGTGAAGAAGGAAAAAAAAAATCATTTAATGGAGAGAGCAAGGACTGGGGCCTCGAGCTGAGGACAATGAATGAAAACGCACGGCAGCAGCGAAATCCCAGGGTAAAAGGCTCGCTGGGCGGCTCTACCAAACCCTCCGTGCAGGGACCAAAGCAGCAGCGCGGGGCTCCGAAACTGCTGAGAGGTGCGATGGCCCCAAAATGAACCGGGGTGCCCTAGGAGGAGACAGTCCACGCCAGCTCCGGAGTTCACTCCCGCTGAGCGAACCTCACCCCCAGCACATCCCAGACCGCACCGTGGTGGGAAGCAAAGCCGCCCAAAGCGGATCCTGTCCGAGGATCCGAGGGGACCCAGACCCTGCCCAGAGGAGCGGGCAGAGGCCAGGGAGGAGCCCCCTGCCAGGGGAGCGTCCCCGCCACCACCACAATCCCCGTCTGGGATGGGGCAGACCCACATCCCCTTCCGTGGGCCGCACACGCAGATGAGGAGGGGCAGCAGCCTCAGCAGAGGGGTCCCACAGACCCTCACGCCCCTCAGAGTCCCCCGCAAGGCGGGGGGACAGAGCCTCTCACATCCTCCCTACATACGTGGCTGGAGGGGGGGCGGTCACACCGTCCCAGTCCGTGACGGGGTATGTGCGACGGGACCCCTCCAGCTGAGGGGCACCCCAGACCCTCACACCCCTCAGACAGGGGGGACAGATGCCCCCCTCAGCTGAGGGGCCCGCCAGACCTTCACACAGCTCAGTATGGGGGGACGGACTCTCTCACAGCCTCACATGGCTGAGGGAGGGGGAAGCCACACAGTCCCACTCCTTTGCGCGGTGTGTGACAGGATCCCCCTCAGCTGAAGGGGATCGGACCCCCCCTTTCCTCAGCGGACTCGCACCCCCACATCCGAGGGGCACCCTGCACCCCCACAAACCCCAGTGACCGCTCACCGATGACCTCCTGCAGCTCGTAGTCATCCTTGTTGATGGACCAGGGCAGCGCGCTGGGCTCCTCGGCCATGGCCGCGCCGCGCCCGCCGCCCTCCGCGCCGCGAGGGGGAGCGTCCCCGAGGGGCGAGGGAGCGGAGAGGAGGCGCTGCGGTGTCCCGGCTGTCCCCGAAGCACGGCCGAGTCCGAGCCCCCTCCTCCTCCGCCTCCTCCTCTCCCGCCGCTACCGCCGGCCCAACTCCGGCCACCGCCACCTCCTGCACCTGCCCATGCCCGGAGCGCTAACGTCACCCGCGTGCGCCCCGCCCGCCACGGCGGGGCGCCGCCCGACGCCATCTTGAGCGTGGCGTGGCAACATCCCGCCCGCCACCAGAAGGCGACTACGCCACGGTTTTCTCGGTTATCCCCACCGGCCTCAAGGGACGGGCCGGTAAGGAAGGACTTCAAGGCGAAGGACGGAGGAGGAGCCCCTAAGGAAAGGGCGGGGATGCCACACACAAGATGGCGGCGGCGAGCATCGTCCCCGCCCTCAGGCATAGGGCGGGAGCGGGTGCCGGCTTAAGAGCAATGAGGGTAACGATTGGCTGGCTGCTGCCGGATCCGCTGCTCCTATTGGTCGAGCGGCTGTCAATCCTGTGCTGGCGTTTCCCGGGTCCCTGTGCCGGAGGGGCCGGGCCCCGCTCCTGCCCGCAGGCTCCGGATCCCCTCACGGCAGGAGCGGGGCCCGGCCCGGGCGCTCGAAGGATCGAAGGATGCGCATTCCGTGTTTAAAAATAGCGTGTGGGTGTGAGGGATCAGGGGCCTTGGTATGCTCGCAGCCCCCGAGGATGGGCAATTCTCCGCTCCACGCTGCAGTTCCAGCGTTCGTGCATATGTCCAACATCCTCATGGAGGTGTCCTGCACGCTCATCCTGCGGTTTAAGGTCCACACCCGGAGCTTTTTTTATCTGGATGCACTCAGGAGTACATCTGGTGGTCATTGAGGAAAAGAAATTGAAATTTAAAAGAGTGAGGAATACAAGGCATCATGCACTCACAAAGGCTGATGTCGCTCTCTAATATATATACATTTAAATTGTTTATAGTTTGCGAATTATTTTTATTTTCTCGCATGAAAAGAGATGAAACAGCATCTCACTATTGCAATGCAGGACTGTAACCATCAGGAGAACCGACTTGGAATCCGAGTATCAGGTTTCATCCTTTGCTGGTCACTGTTCTTGTGGCTGGATGTCAGGCCCTTCTGTGGGTCAAAGAACATCAGTTACATGTATTTTTAGTTTATTAGGGCAAATTCCTGAGATGCCTCTGGTGAACCAGGCTTTGTGGAGGGCCACTGCCAAAGGCATGGTCTGACCACAGTGCTTTCACTCGTGCTCTAATGCAGGACACCAGCTCATTCCTTTACTCTTTTTTTGTGTTCTACAAAAGCCCCACAGCCCCATCTCGCTCACTGCTGCACAGCACTCCACAGCTCTGTCATAAGGCAGAACCTCCAACTGAAAAGCTGTTTGTTTTCCTGCTTGTCTGTGTTAAACATTCCCCTGCTGAGCCATTTTTAATATTTGCTAAATATGCCTTAATTACTGCTCGGAACCGTCTCTGTGATCTTTTAACCGTGTTATAAAAGGAGTTTATATAGCAATTAAAAACAGGTTTTACCCCAGAGCAGGCACCCGGGTAGCCAGTGTCGTATTTCTGATAGCTAACAGCATGTTAAAAATGGATCTGAGCCAGGCACCAACTACAAAAAGAGGCTTATACACTTAATTTTACCACATGCTTTTAAATTCAGAACCATCTTTTGGATTCTCTTATTCTGGGCTGAAAATCCTCTCCCTGAAGGCAATGCTAAAACTCTTACTGCTTTAGACCACTGGGGTAGGATTAGGTCCACAATGTGCCTTGTTCTTTAAGAATAACCACAGGCTTTGATCAAAATTAAAATTTAAAATGTTCACTGGCAAGACCACTAGTGGCCACGTGAGCATAGAGAGATGAGTGCTACATTTTAGTTTTCCAGCTCTGCCATGAAAAATGCATTTCCATATTTTTAAACCCAGATCTCTCATTCAGTCATAGACTCCAGGTCTCATAAATTTTGCAATTTTTTTTTTTTAATGAACTCAGCATTTTGAGTCTCTCAAAAGTCAGGGGTTGCTGTTGCGCTCATTCATTTAGTGGGTTGTTCCAAACTGAGTCTGCTGAGGGATGAAAACATGGAGCTGCATTCTACAAAGCTTTTATTCCTTAGCCAGCTTCAGACTTCCAAGCAGCACCTTCTCCTCTTTCATCCATTCTGCTCATCCTCTTTTTCCTGATTTTCTGAATTTTGCCTGTCTCGTGTAGGCTGTGAGCTCCTCAGGGCAGAGGCAATGCCTCTATTTATAAAAGAGCTGTGAAGTGGTGCTGCTGAATCAAGTGCTCTTTTGTAATAACAAGAAATTTTAGTGGAAATATGAAGTGGAAAAGCAGCTTCCTGGTGTATCCACCTCCGCTCTGGACTGGGCTTTAGGGGAGACTGAGAAGTGGAAAAACTTCAGATGTCTTTCAGGTGGGAAGGCTGCAGCCTGAGGAAAAAAAAAAAATCCCTGAGAAAAAAAAAAATTCCAGAGCTGGGTTTCCTGCATTTTTTGACTTCCAGTAAAACACCACAGATCAGGGCAGGCAGGGCGCTCCTCCTCCATCGATTCTGCAGCAGAATGGAGGCTTTCTCCTGGCTCCTGCATTTCACTGATATCCTGGGGCTGGTGTTGCACTGCCAAAGCCTTGGCACACCAGGCACACAATGCATGCTCACACAAAATGCTCCCCTTCTCGTCAGGCACATGGTTTCCTGCCTTTCTGGGCCAATTACTGATTGTTTCAGTGAAACTTACTGGCACTGTCCAGCTCCTAGCTTGGTTTTTCCATCCATGTAATATTGCAAAAATGATGTTTAATGCCCAGGTTGGTTTTTGATGCTCAGCACACAGACATTGCTACCTTCAGTACCTGGAAGGGTCCTTGATGGGTTTTCTCAGCAGGGCAAGGGAGGTGATTCTGCCCCTCTACTCCAGTCTGGTGAGACCCCACCTGCAGAGCTGCATCCAGCTCCAGGGTCCCAGCACAGGGAAGATGTGGAGCTGTTGGAGCAAATCCAGGGGAGACCACAAAGGTGCTGGAGCACTTCTGCTGTAAGAAAAAAGGGAACAAACTTTTTAGCAGGGCCTGTTGCAGTAGGACAAGGGGCAATGACTTTAAACTGAAGGACTGTCAGTTTAGATGAGATATCAGAAGAGTTTTTTATCATAAGGATGGTGAGGCACTAGCACAGGTTGCCCAGAGAGGTGGTGATGCCCCATTCTTGCAAATATTAAAGGTCAGGTTGGATGGGTCTCTGAGCAACCTGGTCTGGTTGAAGTTGTCCCTGGTCATTGCAGAGGGGTTGGGCTGGATGGCCTTTAAAGGTCCCTTCCAACCCAAACTATTTTATAATTCTGTGATCATCATCACAACTGTGAACATAAACTAACTTCATTTACAGTTGGGTCACAGAAAACTAATTTAAACTCCAGTTTGTGTATTGATGCCCTGCAGATTTCATCTGTCTGGTCATGTAGCCTCTCAGATATATAATTTTCTCCTTTGTTAGAGTTGAAGCCAGAGTTGATCTTTCACCACAGCCATGCAGAGACATTTGCTGCCACAGTTTAGCTGTGTTCAGGGCCGTGGCATTTGTTGCCATGTTTATGGTTTAAGGCTCTTTAAGGCACCATAAACCTCTGTGTGTAAGTGCAGTGGCTCCCAGGGCTGGTGCAAACAATGGCACTAAATGTGCCTGTGGAGCTGCCTGTACCATGGGCTGAGGGAAGCCCATCAATGCCTGTTTTATTGCCTTCAGAGCTGGGCAAGCCCATGTCCTCGAGCAGAATTCCTGACCTTGTTCCACTGCAGAATTTGCCTGCTGTTCTCTCTTCATGGAAACACTTCCAAGTTTATTGAAGGGACCTCACTCTATCAAACTGCAGCTGATTACTTAACTAAATACAAGGCAGTTTCCTCTCCAACAAACAAAGGTAGGCACTGCACTTGATCTCCAGGGCTTTCTCCTGGCAGCTTTGCTTTGGAGAAATGATGTGAAGACCCTGCAGTGGAGGAAGGAGCAATGATTTCAAACCCTCCAACTGGAGCAAGCTTTTAATAATAGTTGTTTTCAAACCACAAGCTAAATTCCAGTCTAAACCACACCAGCAGGTTTTCCTAAGTGATCCCGTGTGCTACCCTGTATCTCCACCCCGTCACTGAGCCATTTGAAATTCAGCTCTGAGGTCACTTTGAAGTCAAGTAGCTGAAGGCCCAGTTTTAACAGGTGAATTCTGGTTCTCACAGGGTGTTTACTGAAACCAGCTTTCACTCTGCAAACACACTTCTCATCCCAGCAGCCTGCCTCTCAACAGAAACTCTGTGCTGCTCTCTAACTTCCTTCACTGAAAATAACCCCCAGATTTTAAGCTTCAGGAAACAAGAAGAGTTTATCTCCAAAAATCTCCAAGATTTTTCTTCTTACACGTTTCTTCTAAGTTTATGATTTTTTTAGTATATAAATTGAAAGCCATTTAACCCTCTCTGTAACAAATAAAAGCTTTGCTGCCTCCTTCCAATCTAATATAAAAATCAATGCTGGGCTTGAGAAATAATTATAACAAGATCTTGATTAGCACATACCTGAACCACCATTTAATAATCAGCCCTTGCTCTGCTCTGGTTTACAATAATGCTGTCTTAATACCTCTTTGTCTTTACAGGAGCCAATGAAAGACACTTCACATGCCTGTACCTCTTTTCACCCTGGGAAAGTCACAGCTTCTGAGGACAGAAAGGTTTTCCCACCAGCCTCTTCTGTGGAGGGTAAATCTCCATCATAAAGCATTTTCTAAGCAGCTGACCAGGACAGGGATGAGAATGTGTTTCAGAGCTTTTCCCCTGGTTCTTGAAAGTGCAAAATGAGCCTGGTGGAAGCAGCCAGACCCTGATGGACAAGTGGATACATCTGGCCTGACTCTTCTGCAGCTAGCTGATGAAGGGTGGCCAAGGACTTCAATACACTGTGTGTATTTAAGACCATTTTGACATTTTATTGTTCAACAAAACTCTTCTAGAACAAACTCAGTCTGCTCATAACCCCTGACAGACCCTCAGAAGGAGATTGAAGTACCCAGGGACACATGGGACTTGTCTGCTGCAACAGCAAGTGGCAGGGAGGGCTGGCCATGGCAGGACTGAGCACAGAAAGCAATTTTTGGAGGTGCTTCCAGGTGGTACAGCATGAATATTCTCTCAGCTGGGAGTGTTTGGACTCAATTTACAGCTGGCAAACTTTGAAGAAATCAAATAAAACTTCTTTTGTAATGTTACAGTGAAGTAAGAGGAGTTCTCTTAAAAGGCAATGAGAAGAGAAACACTAGGAAGAGAAAGATAGGATTGAGTAAGATTTCATTCATTTCTTGCCATCTGGGAATAAAATTTGTGAGGGAATACTGTTCTTGTCCTTATAAATGGCCAATATCTTCTGGAACCCAGCAAAGCAGAGGGCAGGCAAGGTTTATGATTCACATTAGCAGATTCTAGTGACACAAGTTTACAATAATGGTCTAATAGTTCAGTGTAACAGTGACTCATGGCTTATTACTGTGGTGATAGGAATGTAAAGAGATCTCATTTGAAAAAAAATATATTTGGATAGTTCACATCCTTTCCTCCCTACTCATGAATTCCTGTGCCATTGACTGCTAGCTGCTAAAAATAGGATCCTTTTTGTGTATCTAAAGGAAAACCTAGAATCAGAGAGACAGTGGGAGGGCACCAAGGTCCTTCCACACAGGGCCTTCAGGAAATATTTGTAATGAAAATCCTCTGAGAGTGCAGGAATGTTTTTAAAAGATGGGAACAATCTAAGAAGGCATCTTAGAAAGAAGAAGGAGAGGAATTAATGAATCACAGCAGTTCCCAGCTTTGGTATTCTGCACCACAGCAGTGGGAGGTACAGGACCAAGCTGCAGCTTTGTCTTGGAGAAGCTGTTCCACTTCAGCAGCAGGAAACTCCAGGGAACAGCCCAGGAACAGCCCTGTATGCTGAGGAGGAGCCACAAGAGGAGACTCACTGGGAGTCATTTGAAGTTGTACAAGTCCCTTAAGGACAGCAGCAGGAAATAGGATCTAGGAAGACATGAAGAAGGTATCTGCAAACAAAATGGATTATCACCACCACCCCTTCAAAAAAGAAAAAAACCCACGTGGCACCTCAGAAACAAACTGCTGAAGTGTGAAATCATGCAGCAGGGAAAGCTGTCACAGAGAATCAGAAATTTATTTAATAGACACAAATTGACTGCTGCATGATTTGTGCAGATTGCTGCTTGCTGAGAGGGAGAGAGATCCACAGCTCTGGAGGAGCTCTCAGCAAAAGGTGTGGAAAGCAAAAATGTTGTCCTTGGTAATTGTACGTGTACTGAATGCTTCCTCTTCAGTAGGGAACAATTCAAATCGATGGCAGGATGCAAGGTAACAAAAGGAAATGACTGATCAATATGCATGTCTTGGAGCTGAAGACAAGCCCGTCTGCCAAGAGCAGCATGCTGATGAGGCGAGATTCTGAGAGGGAAGCTGAAAAGCTTCCACTCCTGATGCTCAAAAAACACAACACAGCTGAGCAGATGCCAGGTGCAGTGCTAGCAGAGGTGAAGGCACCAAGGAGTCTAGAGAATAACTGTTAGGAAAAGCAGGGAATAATAATTTTAAGACTAAATAGATTTAAAGTAAAAAATGAGATGCTTCTCTTATTTGCCTTTCTAAAGATCTCAAAAGGCCTTTAATGATATTGAAAAATTATGGTCTTTACATACCTGTGCAAGGTCTTAGAGATACTGAGACTGATATTTTAAGGCCAATGTCCAATTTATTCCTTGGCTCAAAGCACTTGAAATCTCTTTCCCTGTATATTTTACTGGGTGGGTCTCTGTTAAGTGCTACCAAAAATCAAACACTAAATCTTCCATGATTCAGTAGTTTTAAATCTGTCACCCAGATTTCTAAATACTTTTGAAAATGTTGCTGTAAAGCTGACTGCAGGGTCTGCCATGGCCCCAGTAGGACAGGGAAAAGCATGTGGAACTCTAGGTTTGCTTTCCCAGTTTTTCCCCTCTGAGTGGTATTTGTTTCTCAGGCAACAGCCTCAGAAATGGCACATGAACAGTTAAACACCTCAGGTCTTGCAGCTCATACATCTCATTCTGCTGACACAGCTGAAGATCAGAGCCAGAAAAATGCTGCAAAA
Organism: Molothrus aeneus; assembly: GCF_037042795.1. Lineage (NCBI taxonomy): Eukaryota > Metazoa > Chordata > Aves > Passeriformes > Icteridae > Molothrus > Molothrus aeneus. The sequence goes on along the minus strand of NC_089646.1, from coordinate 4,945,465 downwards.
ACTTTGTCAAAGTTCACTTCATGGTAACCCCACATTTGCCTGAACACATTCCCCATGAATTCCTGACTAGCACCCTAAACAGTGGATAAAAACCTATTTTATCACCTCATGACTTTGATTTCATTAAGAAACCACAGAAGATTGGTAACATGGAGCCTCCATGTTCTTACTGGGCTTGAAGCAAGGGTTCTCCTCGTGGTCCTGCATCATGTCCCTTACTGCCTCCTCTGCAGAGTCCTGCTGCTTTCTGGGCACAGGTGGATAAGCAGCCACTCCCCTGAGGAGCCAGCAGGACCCAGAGCATCTTTCCCTGGAGGCTGGCAGCCAGCCAGACACTGCTGCACTCTTTCCTTGTGGGAATGCATAGAAGGACTGAGAGCTGTGCAAAATCTGGCTGCTCAGGGATGGTTTGGATGTTAAGGAAATGCTGGCATGTTCCTCCCAGTGCCTCTGTGCTCCCAGCCATCTGCCACCTGCCTCCTCACTGGGGGTTCTCCCTGTTTCCTGGGAAGGGGAGGCTTGGAATCACAGGATGGAACAGCTGTGCTGTCCTTGGGCTCAGCTGGACACACTGCACGTTGTCCTGCTCTCCAAGGCGCTGGGAAAGTGTGTGGAAACAGGAGGAGGAAAAAGTTCCAAGCAACCTTTTGTAGGGAGCCACAGTGAAGTGTTTCATGGACAGTACAGTTCATTCTGTCCGTCCAGTCCAGCCCCACCAAACCCACCCTCAGCAAGACAAGGAATTGGGGAAATGGGAATCAAAACCCCTCCACTGGCTGTGAGAAACTCCATGAGCAGCTGATACAGCCTTCATGCTCTGAACTGCAGGGATGCATCCCCTGCCTTTGTGGAAACCATCTACCCAGCTGAGATAGAAGGATCAGAATGGGCAAGGACAGCCCCAGCCTCTGCCATGGCATGAGCAGCTGTATCAGTGGGAACAGGGTGAGGAAAAGGCACTGCTCAGCTGGGTTCTGCTGCAGAACAGAAAATGCATTGTTAGTAAATCAGACTTTGGAACTGCTTAAGATTTAAACACAGCTTCAATTAATTAACCTTTCACAGCATAGCACAGCCCCAGAGTGAATACAACACTATTCAGTCCCCTGACTGCAGATTTTGTTGCAAAATAAACAAGTTTTTCCAGGGCTGGGCTTGATAGTGCTGATCAAGAGGTTGGGTTGGGTTCAAAGTCATCTCAAAGTCCTAGTGGGGATACGAAAATGGTTGTAACACCTAGAGAAAATTACCTTGAACGAAATATTTGTACACAGCACATGTTGTAAAGCCCCAAATGGTGTGAGAGAGGTGCTCTTTTTAATACATTCTATGAGAATGTTTCCCAGCAGTGTGAACCTTGTGGGGTTTGTTTTTTATTGCCTTATTAAAATCTGTTTCCAGGATGCTCAAGCAACATTTTCCCAGCTATTTTTTATGCATAATTACTCTTTCTTCCCTATGCTAATTTTATTCCTGTAAATGTGCCCTCTGGGCCAAGCAGTGCCTCCCCCACAGTAACAAAACTGCTGTCACATTGGTGAAAATGAAGGATGCAATTTGATCCATCGAGGTCAATATTTGACCTCTCAGCCTTTCTTCCTGAAGCTGAGAACATTCTGCAGCAGTTTCACCAGATAAATTCTGTCCTCCAGTAAATGAGGAAATGGCACCAACATTCTTCCACCAAAGTAAAACAGAGGACTGGGAATATTTCTTCAGCACAAGGGGAATGACAGCTGGGAAAGAGCCACTGCTGGACCCTTCAAGGCTCAAATACAGGCAGGAACCATTAACTGCTCCAAAGGCCAGAACAGGGCAGTGTGTGAAGCTGCACTGGGAGGGATGGGATACCAGCACTTCCAGGGAATGGGACCCTCCTGGCAGGCTGCTCTTGCCAGCAGCTTCCATCTAGAATAATCCATCCAGGGATGGTTTCCATACTGCTGTCCATGTGTTCATAGCAGCCATAGCAGAGACACAGCTTCATATGCTCTGTAGGGAACATGGCCCTGCAAGTGGCTTAGGGTGTGGCCCCTCCCACGGGGAAAAGCAGCTCGGCCTCGACCTCCAGGAATTCCTTCCAACCAACACTTCCATGATGCAGTGATCCTTCTTTTCCTGTGGCAGGGCCTTGGCCTGACAGCTGCTGGGGGTCTGAGTTACTTCCCTGCCTTGGACTGACTGCAAGCCAAAGGAAATAAAACTGGCAGAATCCCTTGGGTGTGGAGCAGGAGCAGCATCCCAACAGAGCCCTGGCTCCATCCCCTCCAGCCTGAGGGGCACCAGGGATGAAAAAAAATCCAGGATGGCAACACAGCTCACAAAACAAAAAATGAGACCTGGAGAGGAACCACATGTCTGAAGTACAATTCCTTGATACATTTTCCTCCTGGCATGACATAACTCTATTTGTCTCTCTCCCACGTACAGCCAATCACCCCCTCTGATGAAGTTACTTAGCCAAAACATGAAAAGAAAATCAAGAACTCATATATTCCTCACTTAAACTTCATTTTCAGACACAGTTTTGTTCTTTGATGCCCACAAAGCAGATTCAGCCTGCTGGGTTTTCATTCTTTATTTTAAAATGTTTTCACAAGTAGCAAAAGTTTGGATTTTTGAGGAGAAAAACAGAAATATTGTCTATTTTCAGAATGCCTATAGAGACAGATGCTTTCCCCCTTTGTATCAGGACACAAAATGATTATAAATATATATATACATATATGTCTGTATATAAAAATAAATGATTTGGCTCTAAAAGATTCAACTAAAAACAATTTCAGTGAGGGACAAAGACAAAATAAAATAAACCCTGTAACATCACAATCCCTTTTTTAAAGGTGTTCAAAAATTTTGACCTTCCACTGAACATGAAAGAGGGGAGGAACACCCCAAATGCCACTGAAATGGGCAAAAGGTTCACAACAACTACATTTTGTATCATTCACAATGTCACACTTGAAGTTATTGTGACAATGCAGATATGAAAGTGTCAGAAGTGCATAAACTCTGGGGTTTACATAGAAGAGGATACATATTTAAAGCATATTTTATGTTTTAGGGCTGTTACCTCACTTTCCCCAAAATAATTATTTTAGCCTGTAACATAAATAGTAACTTGTAATAAAGCAACAGCCCCATAACAGTAAGACCTTCCCAGCATCCAAGCCAAGCAGAGAGAAAAGCCAGGGCACCACAAGCAGGGTGCTGACAAGATCCCAACATCTTTCACCACTAACTGGAATATGGCATTTATCTATTTGAACTCAAAAAATTTAGAAATTCAGCTCCTCTGTTTGCTTTCCCTTCCAGAACCAGCACTTTCCTTGCTGGGTGATCACCAAACCATTTATTACAAACATCATCACTTTTCCTGCTGTTATTTTCCCCTCACATGCAACACACCAAGTCCCAAACCATCAGGACTCTGAAGACACTGCATGAGGTTCAAGCTGCCAAAATTCTCACTGTTTTTGGTATACCTTGCTCAGAAGGGGGAGCAAGGGGAAGAGGAGGAGAACTCACTTGTGGTTTTTCCATATCAGTGTCCTGCTGGCCCATCCCAGCCATGTCACCATCATATTTTCTGAAAAATCCTCTTTGCCCAGGATTTTTCTCTTGAGAAGCTGAGAAGCCTCAAAAAAGAATGAAAACAATAATTACCTGATTGCTTTGGAATATGGTCTGGAAATCGTTTACCAACAGGTGCATCTTTGATTGGTTCCATGTGAATTGTTTTAACTTAGTGACCAATCACCATCAGCTGTTTTGGACTCTCTGAGTCAGTCACAGGTTTTTATTATTGTTCTTGTGAAGCCTTCTGATGTATCCTTTCTCTGTTTCTTTAGTATAGTTTTAGTATAGCATTCTTTAATATAATATAATATCATAAAATAATCAATCAGCCTTCTGAGAACATGGGGGCAGATTCCTCATCTCTCCCCTGGCCCTGGGCACCTCACAAACACCACACCCCCGCATTCCCTCGCAGGGAGCAGCGTGGGCCATGGCCTCCCTCTAGCGTCCAGCACGGGCTCCTGTGCCTCGGCTCCCCCTGAACGAGCCACCCGAGCCCTTCCAGCTCTCCAGGCAGGAGGAATCTGGTTCGGTCCTGCGAGTAATGACCCATAATTGATGTTTATAGGCTCTCCAGAGTATGAGAATTCACTGAGCCCCCGGGGATCAAGCAGCCTCCTGAACCTCTTCTGTAATTAACATTTAACGATTATGCAGAAAGCCAGAGGCAAGCAGCTGTTTCCATTTCTGCAGGAGAGGCTCCAGGGCAACAGGATTCACTCAGAAACCCCTCATCAGCTTAACTTTCCTCCTTCCGTGCCCACAGACTTCTCACCTGTTCGAGCAAGACAGGAAGGTGCAAATGTCACCTTGGCACGATGGCAGCAGTTACTTTTGTAGAAGAAACACCCAGCTCCTGGGTCTATCCAAAAATGGTTCCTGCTGCCAACATGATGTGCATAAATGAGCTTCACCATGCTCAAGGGCTGCTGCTGTCAGCTGGGAGGAACCAGCAGCAGCACCTGGACAGGATTTGGCAGCATCCCTGCTAAGGGATCATTCACTGACAGGGAGTGTGAGGGAGGGGGCAGGAGCCCATTTCTGTCTCAGCCCTGGTAATGCTTTAAAACAGAGTTAAAATTGAAAAAATAAAATCACATCCAAATGCAACCTTAAAAATGTAAACTAGTAAAACATTAAGCTGTAAAATCAACATTAGTCAGTGGCTGAGGTAAAGAACAAAGGGGCAGAGTTCAAGCAACTGCAGACACATAAGGAAGATTCCCCTCTTCCCCAATTTAAAAAGTCAATATTTACTGTAAATCTGTTTAATACACCAATGGATTGCTTTAAACACTCCTTTGGGCAGAACTCCTGACCTCCACCCTGGAGCACTGATGAGATCCACTAGCCACAGGCAGGATTCAAGGCCAAGTCTAACAAGCAGAGCAGTCTTGACATTGCTCTGAGCCTTAGTCACAGAAATACAGTAATTATTGTGGCAGTTAATCAAATTAGGCTCTTTCCTAGTAATGTAACATTCACTTCCATATTTTAAACAGCCCAAATGTCAATTTAATACACTCCTTATTCAGTGTTCAGCCCCATGCCTTTGAGGCATCCCAAAGCTGCTGTGTTTTTGAAGGCCTTTAAAGGTGAAAGAATTTGAGATCTGGACCTACTGAGGTGCAGACCTTGGTCAAGTCAATGAGCAACAGCAGCCCCTGCTTTGTGTAGTAAGACTGTCACTGAAAAGATGTATTTTAAGACTGAATTTCTCCTGAAGGAGAAAATAAAAATTTAGTAATATCTGGAAATATGAAATGCTGGTATAAGGTCACAGAATCAAATGTGACCTGAATAGAGACAGCCCTGTCCAACATGGTAGAATTCCTATAAGCCTCGATGTTACTGTAGTTTTAAAACATTGACAAAACCTGCAGTTTGAGGCTCTGAGGTCTTGCTATTCTTACAACAGAGTCTTCCTGTATCAGACACTCTTTAGATGTGTATTTTCAGTATTTTTAGTGAAAGTGCTTACTCCACAAATGCTGGATGCTGCTGCTCACTGACTTAGCCTGGAACAGGCACACAGTTGTTTTATTTCCCTTCAGAGTTGTGAAGAAGCGCTGGAGAGAGTTCTTTGTTCCCAGTCACAGGCTCCAAGCAAGGATCCAGGTTCTGAAGTGGTGGAAGACCCCGTGTCAAGCACACCTCTGGTCCAAATGCATAACCAGGACAGGTTACAAGAGCACCCAGCTCTCAGGACTTTGCATCAGGGCAGCATGAGGGATTTTGCCAGTCTGGTCCAGAACCATTTTTTGGTGCAAGGATTGGTGTAGTCACAAATGGTAATGAACCGTAAGATACTCGGAAACTCGTTCTTCATGGATTTGTACTTGACTGGAATCAGCCGTTTGTGACGAGCACCTGAAAGGGAGGTGGCACAGAGAGGGTCACACAGAGAGAGCCACAGGCAGAGCCCACATCCATTCCCTCCCCACCACAGCACACACATCACAAAATCCAGCTTTGCTCCTGAATGCAGTGTCCCATGAACTCTCTCCCCTTGGTCAATCCCCCAGTCCCTGGCCCTGGAAACATCAGTAACTGTTTACCATAGAGTTAGCCCTCCTGGGGGGAAGAACAGACTCCCCCATGGACTTCTATGTCACAACTTCCCCTGGCTTCTCCCTCCCCTGTCCCCTCCCTGGCTTAGCAGCCCTGGTGGCCACCTCCCTTCCCCTGGAGGCCAGTCCCCTCTGCCCAGCCCTTAGCTCTGCCTCCCACCCCTTCCCCTTCTTAAGCTGCCTGCTCCACCTGGTTCTTCCTCTTTCTTGCTGGGTTCCCCTTCAGCTGCATGAGACTCTACTGAAATAAAACCTTGCAAAAGAGCCTTTCTTGCCTCTATTCCTGAGCCACTTGTGGTGAGTGTTGAGTGGGGGTTTGACTGATGTTAACTCAGCTTGCTTTTCACCAGAAGAGGTTTGTTGGGGACAAGAAATAGGCAGCAGCACCCACCATTCTAACACCCACATTTTTACCTGACTGGGCATCATGTGATTATACTGCAACCAGCTCTCACTCTGGAGAGCAAGACTCTGAGACCTGATTTACTCAGGCTGCAGATGTTTTCCAAGGAATCCCCCTGCTAACATGGACTGCTGGTTTTGATACACCACTAGGTGAGAGCACCCTCCCTGTGACTGCTGCTGCTTGAAGGAGCAGCTCTTCTACAGAGGAGTTTCTCCCCTTGTAGCTCTCCACAGGGACACGTGCCACCACCTGCACTGTGCCCACCACAAGTGATGACACTGAGACAGGGATGAGGCAAATAACCAAGATTTTATAACTGCAGCAGATGCTGGAGTAATTCAAGGAGCTCCCAGTGCCTGCCACCAAACCCTTCTGTGCATCACTAACACCCCACACAAGCAGGTAATGCTGTGACTTCTCTAAGGCTGTACTTCCACCCGTGTTCCCACTGGCAGAGCTCAGGTCATTCCATACAGATGGAACTTCTTTTCCTGCTCTAATGGAAGGTGTGAGGCCCACAAAAAACTGGTGAAGAACTAAAAGGACTTTTCTGCATATCTTGATGACTGGGGGCTGATGCAAAGTCCTGGGAGTGTTCAATGGATTAACTAATATCATGTGAAATCAGTGTGTCAAGGAAGATGAAGTGAATTCCTGCCTCTGCCACCAGCTTCCAGTCTAACCTCTGGCATGTCCTTTATACTATCATGTCAGATGCCTCATCTAGAAAAGAGACTTTATATCCAGATACTCTTCCACATATCCTCCATACTGTTAGGATATTTTCTACATATCCTCCATACTATTAGGATATTTTTTACATATCCTTCACACTATTAAGATATTTTCTACATATCCTCCATACTATTAGGCTGGGCTGCACTTACTGCCCAGCAACACAGACAACTGGAGAACGACTACTGGCTAGAAAAGAGCAATCACAACAGACTTGGCAGAAGTAAATTGGTGGCTTTTCAATTCAGAACAAAATATGTAAAAGATTTCCCAACCTAAGTTGAACATTCATTCCATATTTTGTTTACCTATCCACAATACTCAAGGACCCCTGCAAGAATCATAAAATGGAATGAGTTGGGTTAGAAGAGACCCTGAAGATCATCCAGTTCTAACCCCCCTGCTATGAGCAGGGACACCTTCTAGACCAGGTTACTCAGAGCCCCACCCAGGGCTTGAAATCTGCGTGTTCATTACCTATCACCTAATTCCCAGCTTTACTCACTTCCTGGATTTATTATACTACTTGTCTCCTGAGCAGCAAATTTTCCTGTGGATCTGGAAGCCCTTCACAAGCCTGACATGCAGCTCTGACATTTCTGGAGCAAGCAGCATTATCCCACTGACAGCTGGAGCAGTGCAGCACAGGCAGCTTTTCGCCTGCAGCCACGTGAGGAAGGTCAAGAGCAGGGCAAGGGACCCAGCCCAAGCCCCTCCCTGCACAACCAAATCATGAAGCCCCTGTTAGTTCCAGTGGAACAGTGCCCACCGACCTCAGCTGAAGGTTTAGATGTCACTGTAATAAAAAGGATAACATGCAATTGTAAATCAGATATTTCTGTGATCTTACCTGGGGAAAGACTAAGAGCAAATTTGGTCTGGAAATCACATTCGTCGCTTTCCAGGTAATCATCTGAAACGACAACCACCATCCTCCGACACCTGGAGATTAAGCAGGGGAGAAAACAAATAAAATGTCAAATGAGATGGTTTTCATTCCCACCAACAGAGCAGAAACCACTGCTCTGAATTGCTCCAGTAGAGAAGGACCTGGCTGTGTTCCGGCAGGAATTAACTGCAGAGCAGGAACCACTGACACACATAGGGTGTCACACACACAGTGATGTTACACAGAAAAACCTGATTACAGATACACACTCACGTACCAAAAAATGAGGAAACAGTGAAGTCCAGACTGTCTGTGCAACCTTTATGTGATCCTGTGTCTATATATGACACACAAGGCAAAGAAAAGCAATTGAACAAAAGTAGCATCACCACAGTGGCATCTCCCTCATGAATGAAGGGACACACTGGGGAAAGCCTGAGTCCTCCTTCCTGAGCCAAGAGCATAAAGCAAAGCCCATTAAGATGTTCTTGTGGATTTTTGCTGTTTCACTGGCACCACGCTGCAGACATCACTGTAAAATGAATGTGATGTTCCACTACACTCACAGCTGGCCCCAACAGCCATGGTTCACTTACCTCCTCTCTATAAGTTCTCCACTGATGGAATACACACAGGCTCCTGGCAAGACATCCCGATCAAATACACAGAGCTTCAGTTTGAACTCTGTTTGCTCCAGCTCCCTGATCATCTCCTGGACAAACTGGAGGTCTTTCTGACAGTAGCAGATGAAGGCATCAAATATCTCTGTTCCACTCCCTGAAACCATTAAAAAATGTAGCTGTCATCTTCTACTATAAATGAAGTTCACTCCTGTAGTGAACTTTGAAGAGCTCCCACAGACTTTAACTCAGAGAATCAAGAGTCTGACAGAAAAGCTCTGGCCAAACTTGCAAAGGTAATTTAGCCTTTTATTAGATGAGCTGCCCTTCAGCCCAGACTCCTTCCCTTACCAGGGCTGGCAGGAGGTAACACTCATCAGTGCCCTGGCTGCTTTCACTGGCCAGGCTGTTCACACACACCCAGATTGCCTGGCAAGGGTCAGGGAAAGGAGCTGAGGTGCAGACAGGCAAAATCTGAGGAGGCAGTAACATCCAGCTACAGGGAGTCTGGGTGGAGCTGGAGGGAGCAGAGTACCCCAGGGGATGCAACTCAGAGCCCTGACACTCTGGGATTTCACTCTGACACTCTGGGATTTCACTGAGAGGTTCACATCTGTAATATCCTTGTGGCTCTGGGTCCTTTTTTCTTAGTTCAGGTCACAAAGATTCAAACTTCCCAACCAAAACAGCATTCAGCAATGTCCTGCCATCTGCTGTCAATGGAGCTGCAGGGTGAGCCTTGAAATTTGGAACCTGTCATTTTTATGGCTAAGATGTCAAACCTGGGTACCTGCAGTCATATCCTAATGGGCCTGTTTTCCAATTACATTAATGGCTGGCAGCTCTTGTTTATTTAGCAGTAATCCAAATATTAAAGTGCTGCATTTTAAGGGCAATGTTTCTCATAATTAAGTGCCTTAATACTGCTGGATAGTTTCCAACTGTGTTATTTTTTTCCATATCAATGTCACTACAGATATATTCAATTTTTTTATGCCAGTTAAAGCCTACCACAGTGAAAAAATAGGTCAGGCTCTAAAAGCTGCTGGGGAAAGTATCAACCCAGCAGGCAGATTCAGCCCAAGAAGCAACCAGTGAAGCAGAAGGGGAATGTCTGCCAGGTCAGTCAAACTGAGGGACTGCTGCAGGGGCACAGAACTAACTTGGGGGTCACATCAGGCAAAGCTGCCATGTACAAACACCAGAATATTGGTCTGTGCCCATGTACCTCCACCAGAATATCAGTCTGGGGATGGTTAGTGATGTCCACACATGCAGCAAAGGTGGCCAGCATACACATGTGCACACACCTGGCTGCACATGCAGGGCTGCACACACAACAATGCACACACAAAGAACCCATTTCCTCTCTCCACCCACTGCACACCTACTTCAAACCCACTTCCTTTTCATTCAAGGTGGTTCCACCTGCCAAAGACAGGGCAGGGAAATCACCTCTGACACCCTTCCCCTGGGGCTCCAACCCATTGATCTTTCAGCAGCTGCTGCTCTGGGCCAGGCTGGGCTAAGGGACATATTTCTGTGAAATCCCCTCCCATGTGTGTCCAGTGGCTCTGTGCCAGCCTGCTCCTGTGTGAAGTGTTTCTGAAGCTTCCCCTCTCTGCTCTAAGAAACAGGAAAAGTGAAGAAAGCATTCTGGTCAGGGGTATGAAAACTTGTGGGAACTATGAAAGCAAGCAAGTTTTCTGCACTTCCCATGGGGAAGGTGATTGCAACAGGAGGTGTGAGGCAGCAGTGGAAGCAGGGGCTCTTACCATATGGATCATCCCTGGTGGTGATGCCCATCAGCTCTGATGTCTTTGGCACACTGCTGTCCACTGCTGGCACTTGGAGGGGCTGGTTGGCCTCTTCCTGCTTCCTCTGCAAGTACTTCTTACAGTCCTCCTCTGCAAAAACACACAGCCAGGGCAAGAGGCTCCTGTGACATGGGTTTACACTGCTGGAGTTCATTAAAACAGGAATAGCTATTTCATGGATCAGGGATGCTAGAGGGAAATCCCCTGTCTGGTTTTTTCAGTATGCAGGATTTCTCTCACCTCTTTCTCAATGTCTTGATGCTGCCTCCACCACCTCCTCTAGCAATTAATTCCTGAAAATCACTCCTGATATTTTAAGAAGTACTTTCTTTTAGTTGTTTTATTCTTCCTCCTCCCCTTAGCTCTACTATGTCCCAGTACACCTTTAATATCAGGACTAAGGTGCAGAGCAGGTCCCAACTCTGCTATCTGCTCTCACTGTTCTTTATTTTGGACTATTTGAAATCACAAAATAGCTGGGGATGTTTTCATGGTGTCAGTCTTTCTGCCCACGTAAAAAGCCATAAGCCAAGACAAAATGGCCTCAAGTTGCACCAGGGGAGGTTTAGATTGGATATTAGGGAACAATTCTTCACTGGAAGGTGGTCAGGCACTGGAACAGGCTGCCCAGGGCAATGGTGGAGCCAGCATCCCTGGAGGGCTCTAGAAGATGTGTAGATGTGGCCCTTGGGGACAGGGCTTAGAGGTGGCCTTGGCAGTGCTGGGTTAATGATCCTGTAGGTCTTTTCTGACCTTAGCAACTCTCTGCAGACACACAAGAGCAGATTCACACCCCAGCCTTTGCCAGCCAGGACAACTGCAGGTGACAATGACTATCCACACTCACCACATACAGCAGGACCAGGTAAAACTTTAAGGAGCCCCTGAAGCAGCTTTTATGTTGTGCAACAGCAACAGGGATGCTCTTATTCCAAGCAGAGTAGACATGAAACCCACCCTGAAGAGCAAAGACCTGTCACAGTCACTGCTGTGAACTTCCCAGTCAGGACAGTGGTGGGCACAGATCTATTATAAACAGACTTGGTTTAAAAATAAATCATAAATCTAAATGTGAAGCCTTTGGAGAACCAACAAGAAACTCTGCAGCTCCTGCTACTCTGTAAAATTACAGAACTGAAAGTAAAAGGAGATTTGAAAACAGGTATTATGAAAAAGATGAAACTCCCTAGAGACTTTGCCTTTACTTAAGATTTTTAAAAAACCCCAACAAGTGATAATCAGTACTGATCAGCTGGCACAGGTGACTGGTGCAGGAGCAGAGTAAAGGATCCCTTGGAAGTGCAGGATGCTGGTGGGAGCCCAGGGAGTCCTCCTGGCACAAGCAGGTCTGCAGGAGCCCCAGCCTGAGCCCCCACCCCCTGCTTCTATCTCAGCTTTGCATCTTGCTACTGGATTATCTCCAATCTAATAAGGCTCACATCTGATCAAAGCTTTTCCTGAGGCTGAGGCATTCCCAATCTGCCTTTCTCCTCCCCTCAGCCTCCCCAGTCCTGCAGAGGGGAGAATCAGCCACACCCTTTACCAGCCACAAGGTTCAGATTTCACATCTTTCCTCACTAAAGCTATAACTCAGATCCCACCTCTCTGCCAGCTGCCTGTTGGTGAGGTGTGTCAGCTAAATCAGTATCTTTGAAATCATGATTAAAGTCACTTGGAAGTTGCCAACAGGTTCAGCAGTCTCAGAAGAAGGACTGGCACACAGCCACCACCTTAAGTGTGCCTTGATTCCCTTGGGAGCCAGTTTCACAATCCAAAATACTGCTGAATAGGCAAGAAGAGACAATTATTTAACAGCATTGCATAGTGCTCAATACAGAAATGTTCATTTTCAGTGGATTTGCTCCAAGTCTTCTCTCCTTGCCTCTGATTTGGCATGGATCAGTCCCCAGCTGGAAAAGGCAGCTGATTGTACAGGTTAATGAGAGTGAACAAGGATCAGGGATGACTTTGGGACCATAGTGAAACTCCACCAAGCACCTAATTGGGCTTTACATTCCTCTGGCAGTCAAACAAATTCCTGAGGAATTGGGGAAAAAAAAACAAACAAACAAACAAAACAGAATAGAAACATGAAATCTAAAGCACAAAATCAGTAGCATGATGAGAACACAGAGAAAATAGACCCAGTAACTGCCAGGCAGGAAAGTAGCACTTTTGTAACAGGTTAGGGAAGAAACAAAAATCATTGAGTTTCGGCAGGAAAGAACAAAAATGTATCAAAGTAAAAAGCTTCACCTCCCCGAAGATGATTCTACAGAGAAATAAATTGCTGAGGAAGATCAGAGTTAGGGCAGAGCTGCTGGGACATCAACAGTGGTATTTTCTGATTCTGAGCTGGATCCCACTGAAGAAGTTCCAGTGGTACACAAAGATCTCCCTGTCATCAGGAAATACTGTGCACAAGAGTACATGAAACCTTTTCCTTTTTCTCTTTCCCTTTTCCTTTCCTTTCCTTTCCTTTCCTTTCCTTTCCTTTCCTTTCCTTTCCTTTCCTTTCCTTTCCTTTCCTTTCCTTTCCTTTCCTTCTCCACCTTCTGCAAGAGCTCTCATCACCAGCAACAGGTCACAGGCTCTCAGTGCAGTTCTCAGCCAAAAATCATAAAAGAGGAACAGTCACACTGCTCAGGCTGATGGTTCACCAGCCCCAAGCCTCATCCTGTCTCAAGCACTGCACTAAACCAGGTGTCCAGGGGGGAACATAAGAATAAAATAAGCTTACAGAGATATTTCCCTAATATATATATGTATGTATTTCCCTAAAATCTATCTTTTAGGTATAATCTACAAATCTATTTTTATAGTCTCTCTTTTGGACTATTCACAGTTAAGGAATTTCCTGAGCCACAGAGAGTATTTTTGTTGAACAGCCCTTAGTGGGCCCCTCTTCCAAGAATTTATCTGTCTCTTATCAGCCAGAACCAGCCTGGGTGATCCCAAGGTTTTTGTGAAGCCCCAGATCTTCTGCACAGCTGGAAGCTCCCCCAGATTTCTCAGGAATTCTCTGATAAGCAGATCACAAACTACACTGATGCTTTTGTCTTTCCCAAAACCTGACCTTCAGACTGTGATCTAAAGTAGGAAGAACAACTGGACCAAAGGAAAGCCCTCCATCACTTCTTGGTCAGGCTCTCTACAGAGATGGATTTCTACATCTTCCTTTACCTCCATGAGTAACAGGAAGTGAGATTTATTACTTCCTCCTTGCTAACTCAGTAAGCTCTATTATACAACACAGGCCCTTCAGGGAATTCTCTGGCTTTGGAAATCCTGTGGCAAAAAATTTCCCCTTCTGGTGACAGCTGGGTTCCCTCTGAATTTCTCTGACCACAAAGAATACAAAGAGCCCAAAAAGAAGAAGTTATCAAAACAGCACAAGGGCCTTCATTCTTCTCATTGACCTGCCTCAATTTTTTCAGTTTGCAATGAATTTTTTTCCCTGACATTGTCCAGTTCCACACATCCCTCACCTCCCTCAAGAAACACCTTCCTATCACACTATATCCACACATCCTAATTTTCACACTGTCTCCTGGCTAACCTGGCTAAGAGCAGCTTTTGACACACAGAAACTTTTGAATTGAAGGTTTGGGATAAGCCAGGGCTCCAGGTTACTTTGTAGGGCTCATGGTTAGCAGAAACACAACACACATCTCTCCTGGAAGACAGGGGAGACTTCTGTGAATCACAGAATGGTTTGGGTTGCACAGGACCTCACAGGTCATCTCATCCCAACCTCTGCCATGGGCAGGGACACCTCCCACTGTCCCAGGCTGCTCCAAGCCCTGTCCAACCTGGCCTTGAGCACTTCCAGGGACCCAGGGGCAGCCACAGCTGCTCTGGGCACCCTGTGCCAGGGCCTCCCCACCGTCACAGGAAAGAAATTCTTTCAATAGCTAATCTAATACCTAATCTAAATCTCTCTTCTTTTAGTTTAAAACCATTCTCCCTTATCCTATCGCCATCCATGCAACAAGTCCCTCCCCTTTTATAAGCCCCCTTTAGGTGCTGGAAGGGGCGCTCAGGTCTCCCCGGGGCCTCCTCTGGCTCAGGCTGAACACCCCCGGCTCTCTCAGCCTGTCTCCATGGCACAGGTGCTCCGGCCTCCGGAGCATGCGACAACAAACAGGATGTCACTCCATAATCTGGTAAGGGCTTTTCTTCTCTTTTGCTTTTCTTAACCTCACCTCCGCGGCCAGAGCAGCAAAGAGCGACACAAACAGGAAAGACCAACGCAAAGGGCAAGGACCAATACGAACAGAAAGACCAACACGAACAGCATCCCCTCCCTCCCGAGGCGTCAAGGAGGGCGGGCTCCGGGATTCCCCGGGCTCTCCGGGATTCCCCGGGCTATCCCCCCGTTCCCAGCTCCTCACCCACGCTGCCGGCCAGGTCCGTCAGGACATCGTCGCGACCCAAGCGGCGCAGCACATCGAGGAGCTGCCCCACGGTGGCCCCGCCGGGGCAGCGTCCCGGCCATTCCTCCAGCAGCGTGGCCGTGGGGTCGGGCAGCCCCTCGAGCCGCCGGATCTCCAGGAAGCTGCAGCCCAGCGCCTCCGCCAGCGCCGTCCAGTCCGCGGCCGCAGCCGCCCGCGGGTTGAGGTAGAGGCTGAGGCGGCGGCGCACGCCGTAGTTCAGCGCTACCATGGGCACGGCGTGCGAGTCCAGCGGCGGGACGGGACTGGCAACGGGGCTGGGGCTGGCAGCGGGGTCCGACGGGGACGGGGACGTGGCCATGGCCGTGCCGCGCTCCCAACTTCCCCTTCCCGGCACTTTCGCTTCCCGGCTCGCCCCGCCTCTCCACCGCCCCCGCGGGCTCTCTCTCTCTCTGCCCGCCCTCCCTCCCTCACGGTGCGGGGCCCTCTCTCCCTCTGCCCGCCCTCCCGGTCTCCCTCCCGGTGCGGGGCTCTCTCTGCCCGCCCTCCATCCCTCCCTCCCTCCCGGTGCGGGGCTCTCTCTGCCCGCCCCTCCCTCACGGTGCGGGGCTCTCTCTGCCCGGCCGCCCTCACGGTGCCGGGCCGGACGGGTCGGCCTCGGGACGGTGTGGGAGCAGGAGCAGGGCAGTGATGGTTCCCCTGTGCTCCGCACCTCGAGTGCTGTGCCTGGCTCTGAGCTCAAGTCAGGAAGGGCATTCAGGGAGTGGAGCGGGTCCAGAGAAGGGAATGGACCTGGGGAATGGTCTGAAGCACACACATATCCTATACAGACTGGCCGAAGGAGCTGGGGGTGTTTAATCTGGAGAAAAGGAAGCCAGGGGATACAGGGGATACATTATCACCCTCTAAAACTTCCTCCTGACAGGAGGTTGTAGGCAGGTGTGGACCAGCCTCTTCTGCCAGGCAATAAATGATAGGCCAGGATGACAGAGTCTTAAACTGTGCTGGGTAAGTTTAGGTTGGACATGAGGAAGAATTTTTTCACAGAAAGGATGATTACATTGGAATGGGCTTCCCCAGAGATGTGGTGGAATCACCAGCCCCGGAGCTGTTAAAGGAAAGACTGGATGTGGCAGTCAGTTGAGATGGTGGTGTTGGGTCACAAGTTGAGCTTGATGATCTCAGAGGACTTTTCCAGAAAACTGATCGTGGTTCTCCTGCTGGGCTTTGTCCAAACATAGTGCCCTGCCCTCTGGAGTGGCCTGGACAGGGATCTGTGCTGTGTGTCAGGAGACACTTATGCCAGAGAGAACAATGCTGTCACTAAAGCTGTTTCACACTATTCCACCCCAAACCACCCTGGCTACATTCCTGCCCAGGCCCCCAGTACAACAAATGGTAGAATTGTTAATGTGGGCCTGACAGGGCTTATGTTCAAAATCACTTGGTTTTTCTGCTTTTGGCACAACTTGCTCATGTATAAAATGCCTGTTTATTTCTCACTCAGACCTGAATCCATCAACCCAGAACATTCAGAGATTTTACAGTATTGCAGTTATTCTTTACAGAACAGGCCCAGTGGATCTCTAGTAGCAATAAATCCAGAACCACGTCCCATCTTTGGTCATCAAAGTGTTCAGATCTGGGCTCCCCTCAGATGACAATGCTCCATGACAGCACAAATATGGCCATCTCCAAATTCCCAAACTCCTCCAGCAAGTACAACATTCTGCATAAAAACAGAATCCTAAAACTGGTTAGGGGTCCATTTCAAACTGGTTTTGATGCCGAGTACAAAACACAACTCTTGGCTATGAACTGAACATTTTTCAGCTTCCAGGATGGTACCAAACCAACAGGTAAGGAAATTTTCAGGAGGAACACAGTGCTTCTCCAAAATACTGCAGGAGACACAGTAAAAGAACATCCTCTGCAGTCTCTATCTGTGGAGCTCTGTGGAAATGAGGAAGATAAAATATTCCAGTAGCAAAACTTTTAATTGCACAATGATTGCTGAGTTTAAAACTTTAAGAAATGAAGAATAAGCATAAGAAGTTTCAGTTCTGACTGAAAACACCTGCCACATAAACCACTGGCTCCAGATAGTAAGGAGAGGTGCTAATACACAACCTCCAAACACCCACATCCAGTGAGTGTCCCTGGGAACACCAGACAGGCAGATCCCATGTTATTTTACCATGCCAAACCTGTATCTTTGGCTTGTTCAAGATGATTAACCATTATCCAGGCACCCTCAGCAGCAAAACCTCCTGCTGAGCACTCCTTCAGCCTTCAGCAAGCATCCTTCTTGCAAGAGAAGTAAAAATCTATCCCTCTGTCCTTGTGCTGTGCTGGTCCCCTCTTGCCCCTGGGATGGGGACTTCCTCCCTGTGGCAAATGACAAGGAACAGCGAGAGATTTACTGATGCTGCAGAGTGGATTTGGTCACAAAGCAGTGCTGACATCCAGGAGAACGTGCACATGGAACTTCTGCCTCCCAAGTTCACTCAAAAAGGCAGGAAGGCCTGACAGGTATTGCTCTAGGCTGGGATTTATGAAACCACGGTTTCTGGTAAGGTGAGCTGGGAAAGTTCATCAAAATTGAACTTTTGCCTGATGGAGAAGCTCTTTGGCTTCAAGTTTCATCACTGCCTCAAACTGGTGTCTCACCAAGTGCTCCTGCAGAGTCCTTTCTCTCATCCCAGGAGGTTACTAATCCAGACCCTTCAACAGCATGGGTGAAGCAGAAGGCCTTGCTTCCACAAAACTTTCCACTCATGGCAAAGGAATCTGGCCTAAAAATTTGGTACTGCACCTTGGGATTAAAACCTGAAATGGGGGCATGCTTCATTCTTCACTGCCTTGGTGCAGTACCTAACTCTGAGCCTCCACAAAGTATCCTCACTCAGGAGGAGGCAGGGTAGATGCATGGGGGAAAGGCAAAATGCTGAACACTCTTATGATACACAACCATTGGTTACATCCATTTCCTTCCATGCCCACCTCCTCCAAGAACAGCATCCCAGCCAGCAGATAAAAGCCTTGACATGCTGCAGGATCAAAACTCATTCTGCCCCCATTTTAAAGGGAAGATACACTCAAAAATCAAAGTGCAAGGAGCAGTCCCTATATTTACAGGTCTTGCTGACTCCAGTTTGGATGCACTCAAGCAGGAAGTTGGTTCGTTGTACTTCCACCTCCTGAGCAGAAAGGACAGAGAACAGAAAGAACAGAACAACCCAGAGAAACTGCGTTGTTTCTCTTCTGTCCACCTGTATTGGGGGGTGGTCACACCAGTGGAGGTCCTGGAGAAACCCCATCCCTCTGGAGGGGCTGCCAGGGCATGGAAGGATGCTCAGAAGGACATGCTGTGGCTAAGCCCTGCTGACTATACAAGGGACAGAAAAGCAGCAAAAATTTACATCACAGAATCACAGAATAATGAGGTTGGAAGAGACATCTAAGATCATCGAGTCCAACCTATGCCCTAACACCTCAGCTAGACTATAGCACCAAGTGCCATGTGCAGTCTTTTTTTAAACACATCCAGAGATGGTGACTCTACCACCTCCCTGGGAAGAGCATTCCAGTACTTTATTATTCTTTTGGTGAAAAATTTCTTCCAATATCCAACCTATACCTTCCCTGACGTAGCTTGAGACTGGGAAGGTACATGTTGGATATTAGGAAAAACTTCACCACAGTGGGTAGGACAGAGAGCTAAATAATCCTGGCTGCATGGTCCCTGCTGTGATGTAATGTGACCTGGCATTAAAAGAACTTTTTTCCCTTTACACCTGAGAAAGAAGAGCAGAACCCACAGAGACTGATGCAGAGCAGCCCCTGGGCCTCCCACCCCATCCCAGCCCTCCCAGTACTCACAGGCCTCTGGTGGATGTGTCGGCTCCACTCTGGGGCTGTCACCACTGGCTGTGGGTAGGTCTCACCCAGAGTTACTCCTGCCTGGGAGAGAGCAGCACTGCTCAGTGCCCAGGGGGTGTGGATGTCTGCTCCCTTTATGCCCTGCAGTTCTGGCACCCACAGCCTGACATAATCCCCCTGCAAACAGAACCAACAGGACAGGATCCATTCAGTGACAATCTCTAAGTGCTTCCCAGCAAGGCTCTTTCTCAATGGGAAAGAGAGGAGCCAGATTTCCAGGGTTAGCCCCATTTACTAAATCCTCCACCCAGAATTAGTGCCTAAAGAGAGACCTGGATGCTGGAGCTCTTCTCCCATGCTCACACTGCAGGCACAGGAGGGAGGCAGAGGTGCATTTTCAGCACTGTTCATCTGTCCTGTTTAGGACATCCTGAAATGAAGTCACCCCCAAGAAGTTTCCTGTTACTGAAGGAAAATAGGATGGCTAGCTCAGCTGCACACTCTTGTGCTCTTGAATCCCTCCTATTAACTCTACTAGGACCAATTTCTGATTTCTTATTAAATCCTGCCAGCTACAGTGCCAAAAGACAACAGCATAGCCTGAGGTGAAGCTAAGGAACAGTGTGGAAACAGGGAATGCAGTTTGTGAATACTGGCTAAGCACATGGAAAGTATCAGTGCTACAATGCCCGATGGGCAGGAAGAATGAGATGTAGAACTTCATGACATTAGAAGGTGTTCCAGGTTGCAAGGCAAGATGTATTCTATCACCATCTGTATGGCAGCTGTCTTTTGTCAAGTGGGCAGTTTTCCTTATCTCTCTCTGAGTGATCACAATCACTCCTCCCTCAGGAGGGGACATCTGCTGATAACAGCTAGGGAATGTCACTGCATGGCTGATAAGAACTACAGCATCCCGCTGGGAGATGTGAGCCCAGAGGGAGGAGCCAAGCATTCCTACCTGGATATAATCTGGAGATTCTGGAACACCAGCACAGCTTCTCCACTGGATTTCCCAGAGGAACAGCAGCTGCCTCTTCTTCCACTGGATCTTCAGAGGAAGAGACTGCACCTTTCTCCAGGATCCCTGCTCCAGCAGAGCCACCCCTGACACTGCAGGAGGGCTGAGCCACAATTCCAATGGGACTGCTGCCAGCACCCTGACCCACAGGGTGTCAGGTTGGGTTCTGACTCTGTCAGTGTTGTTTTAGTTTACTGCATTGTTTATTTTATCCTCTTATTTTTCTTCCCTATTAAAGGACTGTTATTTCCTGCTCCCATATTTTTGCCTGAGAGCTCCTTAATTTAAAATTCATAGCAATTCAGAGGGGTGGGGAGGGTTTACATTCCCCATTTCAGAGGAGGCTCCTGCCTTCCTTAGCAGACTCCTGTCTTTCCAAACCAAGACAAAAGGCTAATTAATTACTTTATTATACTAAAACTATATTACACTGTATCCCACTAACAAGAACTATCACTAACTAAATGGAAAACCTGTAACTCTCTGCCTAAGAGTCCCGACACACACAGGTGGATTCAATTGGTCAATGAATCCAAACAACCATCACCAGAATCCAATCAAGCAATCACCTCAGGTAAACAATCTCCATTCTTGTTAAATCCTGCCAGTTTGTGCCCACTCCATGGGCACAAACACAGGAGTAGCAAATGAGATAAGAATTATTTTTAACATTCTTTTCTCTGCTTCTCTCAAGAAAATCTTGAGAAAGCTAAATCTCTCTCTGTTCAGAGGACATGTGAATACCATAGAAAAGGGCAATTTATCTGCAATTTCAGAGAGGATAGTCAGAGGAGTCACAGGTTTAATCTACTCTTCAGCACCTCTCAAGGAACGGTTCTGTCTCTCAGGTAACTCCTAAGTTCTCCAAGAAGCTGCTCCCTGCTCAGGGAAGCATCTATGTGATGTTCTGATAGGATAAGGCTATGACTCAGAAGAAATAGTGATGAAACACTTAACACACCGACCAGGGAGGGTGTGGGGGCATCCCTGGGGACAGCAGCAGGTTGTTAAATTACATCGCCCTGAACACACCGAGGAATCTGCCCGACTGCTGGCCAGGAGACACAAGAACTGGTTTTGTATCCACACAGCACATTGATCTCCTCTGCTCCCTAAAACACCACAAGTCCTTGCCTGCACTCACCCCTGTAAAGCAGCCACACAAGACTTACATTCCCATCGTAATCCAGGCCTTGTTTGATCATGTTAAACTTCCTGTTCTCCCGTGGGTCGTTGCCAATGCCAGCGCTGTATAACCAGTTGCCATAATTGCTGCAAACATCATAATCCACCTTGAGAACAGAGGGAGAGAACTGTCAGAAGAGCTGGGCTAGCCCTTGGTCAATCTTCCCATCCATTCTTTAGCTCAGGGGGAAATTTCTTTGAATGGGATTCACTCCAGCCACACTGGGTTGGTCAGAGCTCTCCCATGCTGGTACAGGCATCTGGCTCAGGAAAGGACCTACACAGCTGCTTTTTAGCCTGGGATCAGCTTCCCAGACTACTTCAGATCATGATCCTTAGGTCAGAAAACAGATAAAAGTCCAATCAAAATCTTTCCCAGTGTACTTCCTTTTAAAGGAAAATCCTTCTCTTTCTGCCACAATTTGGCAGACTTCAAAGCAGCCATAGCATTTGACTGCTCATATTCCAAAATAAAGTATTCAAATATGAGAAAAAATTCTTTCTGACCAGTTACCCAGACACCACACATTGCCAAATCATCTCTGCTGATCCTACTAGGCAGTTTGGAGAGAAGTCTAACTCAGACTGTGCAGACAAACTACACAGTTTATATGAAGATGCAAACAATACAAACGCTGCAGTTTTCTCCCACTGTCAAGTTATACCTTCTCTAAACAAATAAAAACTCTCAAGGATGCTTATATAAATGGAGCAGGGCTTTTGAAGCAAGCACAATTGAGAGCAGAAGATGATCCCATCTGAGTGCTCTTCAGCTGGGCAGGGTGGCTTAAATCCAACACCAGAAGTTTTCCAGTTGTAGGACAATTCAAACCCTGCTCAGGAGGGGAGTGGAAGTGATAGCAAGGAGAGTTTGGGATCTCTGAGCATTCCCAGGGGTGTCTGTGCTGCAAAAGCAGCAGCTGTGACACAAAGAGCTGGGTTCAGTGCTGTTCTCTTGTCCCTTTACTGCAGCCACAGCAGTAACCAGGCCACAGAGAGATGTTTCCAAGATCTCAACCACTCCTTGGAGAGAGGAGCTCAATGCTCCGGGATGACAAAAGACTCAGGGAATGGGCTCTGTCAAGCTGCCCTTTCTCTGCAGAACCAGTGAGTGCTGGGGTCAGGGTGAGCAGCAGCCAGCTCTGCTCCCTATATACCAGGCTTCCCCTTCCCATCTCACTTCCTCCAGCTGGTGAGATAAGGAGGGAAGAAAGATGCCATTGGAGGCCTGATTGTGTGATTAACATGCAGGAAAGCATGTGTGGGAGGTGAGGGCAAATCCAAGGGGGCCTGGAGGAGGTAGGCTCATTTCCCCCTCAGCCTTGCCCCTTCCTGGCATTCTCTTCTGTTTGTTTCTCTGCCTTTCCTTGGGGCCTGACCCTGGGAATGAAATCACTGAAGTCAGAGCTGAGATATTCTCAGTTCAGGACACCAGTGGTCTCTGGCCTTTCCCCTGGCTCCAGCAGGTTGCAGAGACCTTGTGCCTAAGTTTCCCTGCCTGTCTGGTGTGGATGGCACACACAAACACTTGGTGGGCCTTCACTGGCAGTATTGGAGATAAAACAGGCATTGCTTTCCTTTTTTTAGAGGCCAAGTGAGACCAGTTTTAGTTCTGTACTGGCCTCTACCCTTCTACAGCCATGTGTTCCCCAGCAAGCTGATGTCTCCTGTGTGCTGCTCTGGGGATGCCACCAGAGTTGTGTGACACAAGATGGGACCAAAGGGCACAAGGATCAGCATGTGCCACACCAACCTACAGTGGCCACCAGCACCTGGGGTTTCCCTTGGTGAAAGGGTCAGTGCAGTGGGATAAATTCTGCTTCAGCAAGGCTGGAATTCATGTCCTTAGGAATAAATGTAATAATAAGGCAGCATCTTTCTAGTGTGAGACCTTCCAGGTCTTCCTCACCTCTGCAATAGGACATACTTGTGGGAGGCTCTTGCTTTTATCTGGAAAAGCATCCCAGCTTTGGAAAAGCATGGAGCTCCCAAACCCCTTTCTGGAGGATCCTGAAGTCCTGCACCGTGTTGTCGTTCAAGCCCACTGCTGCTCACAGCATTGGCATGGGAGAGCACCCAGATTTTCCTCCTGCAGCCAAAGCCATGACAGAGCCCAGCTCCAAGGAAGTTTAAAAAAAATTACATTCACAAAAAAAATCTCTTAACTGCAGATGTTGGCAAGGTAACTGGGCTTTCTCTGCCCATCCAGCACTCTGAGTGAGTGGAAAGTTTTCTGATTGCCAGTTGCCTCCTGTATCCCACAGATAAGACCTTTAATGTGAGGCTGATGTGAATATTTGGCCTTTTTCAGTCAGCACCATGAGAATCCAGGGGGACTGAGGTCAGAGAAGTGACCCAGCTATTTAATTGAGCTCACACAGCTGCTGATTGATATATGAGAGGAGCTGGTGCTCCAGTTGGCAGGGAGACCTGTAACAGCCCAGAATGAAGAAGGATGCCTCCAGCCAGGGTGGAGCTCTGTGGAAGCTGATCCAGCCATTGTCCCTACTTGCCTGTGCTTGTCTAACTGGCTTCCAGTCCACAGCCACCAATGCATAGACACTGTGCCAGCACACACTTTTTATGTTCTATTTCTGGGCTGCCCTCCTCTTCATCAGCCTCTGGGGTGAGCAAATCAGAGCATTGTTAGCATAATTCATGTTTGAAAGTTTTCTCAAGTGCAACAGATCTCTGGCTAAAACCCTGCACAGAGGATCAAAGCTTACTGCAAACTTCCTAGCTGCATCTTTTTTGGTGGCAGCTCCACTGTGGCAAAATTCCTTTTACTTATGTGAGCTTTGGGAAGCTCACACCCTGCAAAAAGTATCTACACAGTCTTGTATCAGCCTGAAAATTACTGATCATCACCTGTACCCTTTCTTGTGAGTCAGGGTTGTCCTCCTGCCTGTCATTGAACTCCAGGCACACCAAGGGCTCAGTCTTACCAGCAGGTATTCAAACCATTCTGCCCCCATCCTCCAGTCCAGCCCCAGGTCCTTGGTGAGGAAGCTGGCGACGTTCTGCCGCCCTCTGTTCGACATGAAGCCCGTGGCACTCAGTTCCCTCATGTTGGCATCCACAAAAGGAACCCCAGTTTTGCCCTCTGCAGAGACAAAACACAGCACTGGGGTATCATGATGCTTTTGGGCACTCATAAACCAGCCTGTGCTCATGTATTCACAGCCATTTCCAAGACAGTGCCAGCGCACAGCAGCAGGGAGAGATTTCAGTGTGGTTTAACTGGAGTGCAGCCACTAAGATCCATTGGAAATTAAATTGGATCTCATACTGAAAATGAAGCTGGGGAGAAGTTTTGGCAAGAAGAAAAAAAGAAAGTACAGAAAAATCTCAGGCTGGAAAAACAATCAGGTGAGTTGCAGGAAATTTTGCAGAGTAAAATAAATATGCAGACAATAGTGAGATGAGCCAAGAACAGAAAGATTCTTGACAGGTGACTAACAGAGGGATGTACTGGACAAATCCCCCAGGCTTAGTACCTGAAAAGCAGAGTTTGTCTGTTGTTAAGGAAAAGATTTCCTGTGCCTGGATGATTTATTTGATCCTGTGTGCAAATGGGTACACATGGCATTAACACAAGAAAAGACACAGAGGTGTGTCCTGCACTGATTCTAATACTTTCATCTGTTTGCCCCTCCAAGTTTTGAGATATTATGCTTGCTATTCATGTTACAACAACAAAGTTGTAACAGCTCAAGAAAAGGCTGTGGGATTTAAAAAAGATGATTTAGATTTAAGTCTAAATCTGTTTTAACCTTGTAACCAAAAGCAAACAGAACCAAACATAGAAGGCATGGCAATCTAATATTGATAAGAAGGGTTGGTCAGCCTCTGTGTGACTAAACACAAGGGACCAGAGCAGGTCACAAACACTCCCTCCTGGGCAGGAAAATCTACCTGCAGTGCACCTCACAAAGCAGGGTAACCCTGTGGGCTGCTCAGTGCTCAGTCTGGGAAGGGAGGCCACACACATTCATACCCTGGTGATGCCAGGTTAAATGCCAGCCCTGACCATGCTGGCAGCTCCCCTGCAGAGACCTGAGTCACGGTTAGGGCACTGTGAGCCCCAACAGACAGCTGGAGAACAAAACACAGCCAGCCAAACCTGTGGCTCCTACTGACCCTTCCAACAGCTGAAGAGCTGAAGGTCCTTTTTCCAGGGGATCTCTTTACTTTGAAGCCCTGTGGAGGAAAATAATGACCTGCTGATGAAGAAATACTGACACAGGCAGTTACTCAGACCACAACACAGCCAGGGGAGCTTGGCTGACACAAGGAGTGAGGGTGAAGCACAGCCTGTCTGTGCCATCACAAACAAACCTGCACAGGTTTAGAGATGATCCATTCCTCCCCTTAAGTGTTGCAAATGGGTGTCTTTTGCACACAGAGGGTGCTCAAGCCCTAATGGACATTGTTTATTTGTTTTGCTGATGTTTGCTTTTTTTTTTCCCTTTTTAATTAAAAATGACTCAGACCTCACAAGTGGAGATGTGCTCTGGCCCATGCTGGTATTTTCTTTTTCAGCTTTACTCCAGGACAAAGTTTATGTGAAATCTGTTTCTGCAGTAGGTATTAAACCTAGAATTACCTGGCAGAAGCCTCAGGTAACACTTTGCCCCTGCAAATGGGATAGGAACAGATGAGGGGGGGGGATTTCATGTTTGCAGGATGCAGTGGCAATTACAGCCTTCTGTGCAATGGAGCAGAGGCAGCAGGGACAACACAGCTCTAGCCACAGACATTCCAGATCAGGCCCACCACTGGCACCCAATGCCATCAGAACAGCGACACAGGCCTGGCAGATGTGACACAGACCCTGAGGGAGACTTGTCCCTCTGCAGCCACAGCTGGATGCCAGGCAGACTGCCCTGGAGCACCTAAGCCAGTGCTGCCTCCCCTGCAGAGCAGCTCACCCAGCACAGGCATCACCTGCAGGGTCTCCTGACACATGGACTGGGTATTGTTGTTGCACTGAGTGCTCAGATCCCATTTCACATTGCACACTCCTGTCACTGGGGCTGGAGCCAGATCTTATTCTGATTCCTATGTGGTGCAGTATCTGGTTTCTTGGGATTCACTCTCCTGGGTCAGTTCCTGCTCTGTCCCAGGTCCTCTGGAGAACTCAGGCAAGCCTGAAGCCTGGATTCTGCTGAAAGGTGGAATGTCTCTGGAAACAGCATCTTCACTCTCCTTGTGCTGCTGTTTCCCACAGAAAATAATACTGTCAATAATACTCCCTGTACCTCATCAGATTTGGGGATCGGTGTCCAGCACCGTGGTGCTGAGGCATTTCTGTGCTAACAGAGAGCTCCCAGCAGCATCCCAGGGTGGCGACACAAGCACCATGAGAAGAACATTTGTACAACTTAATGCCAACAGTTACTGTATTTGTTGGGAATGCCCCAACGAAGGCAGGAATGATGAATCTGACTCCATGTTCTCAGAAGGCTAATTTATTATTCTATAATACTATATTATATTAAAGAATACTATACTAAACTATACTAAAGGATACAGAAAGGATACTTACAGAAGGCTAAAAAGATAATAATGAAAACTCCTGACTCTTTCCAGAGTCTCGACACAGTTTGGCCCCAGTTGGCCAGAAAGTCAAAACAACTCCCAGCAGAATCCAATGAAACAATCACCTGTGGGTAAACAATCTCCAAACACATTCCACACGAGCAAAACCCAGGAGAAGCAAATGAGATCAGAATTGTTTTCCTTTTCTCTGAGGCTTCTCAGCTTCCCAGGAGAAAAATCCTGGGCAAAGGGATTTTTTCAGAGAATGTGAATGCTACAAACAGCCTCTTCTCTTACTTTCCCTGTGGTTAAGAGAGTACCTTTCCCCCCTAAATGTGGTGATGCATACACACCTCTTAATGAGAAAATCCTTCTGCCATACTTC
This sequence comes from Molothrus aeneus, assembly GCF_037042795.1. Taxonomy (NCBI): domain Eukaryota; kingdom Metazoa; phylum Chordata; class Aves; order Passeriformes; family Icteridae; genus Molothrus; species Molothrus aeneus. Next base: position 4,918,441 of record NC_089646.1, on the reverse strand, counting down.
AGGGCCACAAACCGAAAGTAATCCCTCCACAGCAGTTCAAACAGGACCCTGAAACACAAAGCCATCTCAGTATTTCACTGTGGCTCAGATATGATAACTGAACAAGGATTTTGCTTCCATACAACCCACCATTAACACTGTGAGGTTTATTCACAACGAGGGTATTGTAACAGGACGACCCCTGTGGTAGGGAGAAATGATGAGGAGGATGCCATCTTATCAGAAGGCTAATTAATACTTTATTATACTATATTATTCTATATTCTATTACACTATATTACATCTAAACTGAACCTGCCAAGCACTCAACTCTGCACACACTGCACAGAATCTCGTGACTGTCACTGACAGTCCTGACTCACACACACACACCTGGCCCTGACAGGCCAAGGAACAAAACACCATCACTGTGGGTAAACAATCTCCATATTGCATTCTGCTTTGGCACAACACAGGCACAGCAAATGAGATAAGAATTGTGATTTTCCTTTCTCTGAGGTTCAGAGAATGTGAAACCCAGAAATATTCTTGGGAAGAACTGTGCCTTGCTTTTCTCTGTGAAGAGAAATGTGGCAACACGAGGGATTTCAGGGATCTTCCTGGCGACACCAGTTCTTTCCCCAAGCCTGCTTGCCTGGCTTACAGGGAAAGCAAACTCTGCATGAATCACTTGGGAAGCTTTCCTTAGCTCAGGTGCAGGAGCAGAGTTTCAGGAAACATGTTCCTCCTCCATCCCTGCTGGGGTGTAGTTCTCCCTAGAGCAGGGCGAGAGCCTGATTGAGCTTCACACTTCCACAGGAACGAGCACACCAGCACATTCCTGAGAGCTTTGTGTTGATCTATTTGTGTTGATTTAAGCAATTACCTTGGCAAGGAACTCTAAGACACCTTTCAAAACTGGTTTACAGTGCTCGAGCCCATTAGATCAGGTGCTAGGCCCATCGAAAAAAAGGACAGTTTTATATAACATCTTTTATATAAAAAGAGCTTCTTATAAAATGATGGCACATCAGCCTCAGAAGCCTGCTTCAGCTCTATGCCATATGGGAAGCTCTCTGCTCAGCTGATTTTTAGGCTGACAAGATCCTTCTGGATAATCTGGTTACAGAACAGAATCACAGAATTAGGGAATCAGGGTGGAAAAGACCTCTGAGACCATCCAGGCCCATCCCTGACCAAACACAACAGTGTCAACCAGACCATGGCACCAAGTCCAGTCTTTCCTTAAATACCTTCAAGGACAGTGACTCCACCACCTCCCTGGGAAATCCACTCCCAAATCTAATCATCCTTTCAGACATGAAATTCCTCCTAATGTCCAATCTGAACAGGACACTGTCCAAATCCTAAAAAACAGTGTCATAACACTGAGGTTCAATGTGCAGCCACCATGACCTGTACTTCATTATACAAATGACTTCCTGGGAGCTTGACAGCTTCATTTTTGTAATTACTGAACACTTTAAAATGCTAAAATCACCATGGCATGCCAGCTGCAAGCAGGCTGGCTGACTGTAAGATGGAAAACAGGAGTATGTTCATTTATTGAAATCTTTCCTCTCTGAACTGTCTTTGAAGTAAAAAAAAAAAAAACAAAAAACAAATATACACTTCATGGGTGTTGATATTTTATCTGTCAATTTGAATTTTAATGAAACTGAGGATTGTGGCCAGAAAGGTTGACAGTGTTCTGCCTGTTCTTCGCCAACCACTGTGCTGTTTGACACGTTGCAAATGTAACAAACCAAAATGAATATTTAGTTCTAGAGTTCGCACAGATATTATGGTTTGGGATTTTTCCCATCCAGGTCTAGTTTTAGGCCAGGCTTTACCATGACCCTGTTTCTCTATCAGAGCTCCAGGTTCTGATTCACAGTGTCTGGGCAGAGCTGAACAAGTTCAAGGCCAGCACAGGGATGGATAATCTGAGAGGTGAGAAAGAGCATGGGTGACAGGATGGTGTTGTTGTTCTATTTCTCTAGAGTCCTATAATAATATTCTCAGACTTCTAAAGTCCATACCTCTTTGGTGTATTCTCATGGCTGCAGATCTTCACTGACTCCTTCTTCTGCATGTTGTCCTCTCTCAGGTCAGAACTCCTCCAAGGCTCTCCCTGACTGGCCAACCCACCCCCCTTTTATCCCAGTTATCTTCATTGGTCACAGCTGCAGCCCAATTAAGGACATGGCAGCTGCAGCCCAATTAAGGACATGGCAGCTGCAGCCCATCAAGGGCAACCAGGACCTCTGGGGCAAAGCCTCTATACAGATATTTAAATACATTTCCTCTACTATAGGATGGGATGCATTAAACCCAGTTCCCAGTGCCCTCTTCTCCTCTGCTCTGATTTGGTGGTCATGGCCAGGTAGCTGAGCAAACACAGGGCCACTTGCTGGACCTGTGGCCATGGGACCTTCAAACACCATGAGATTTGAACAAGTCACACAGTAACTGAGACCTTTGGGCTCATATCCTCAGTCTGAGAAATCCTTTGGCTTTTATTTGTAAACTATTCCTCCTTCTCATTTAGCCCATAAGAACACAGAGATGGATGGTGCTGATTTTCTGAGATTGTTTTCAAAAATAATGAGCCAAGATTTCCCAGCAATAATAATGACAACTGGCATTCATAATCTTTACTTACAAAGTGCCTAAAGCCCCTGGGTGTTGAAGATAGACTAATAAATCTGTACTGAAAGAGAACTGCAGTGCAACCCAGAGGAACCAGCCAGCAGGCAGAGGAAAAACAAACATTCGTTACAAAGAGAGTTAACAAATCACTCTCCTGTGCATGAAATACCAGATTCCTTTTCAGAGAAAATGAGCCATGCTGATGGTGCAAAGACATACCAGTATGTGCTCTGATTTGCTGTTCTCTCTCTCTCATACTTCTGGATCTGCTCATAGATGTATCGAGGTGAGATGCAGCCCAGTGCCAGCCTGAAAGCAGAGGAATGATGTCTGAATGCCACACAGGACTGACAGCTTGATGTCAGCTCAGAGGGAGGAGAGGGGCAGTTTTGTGTCTAAAGTTGTTGAACTTTAGAAAAAGCTGTTTTCTTCAGCTTGCAGTGCTGCCCCTGACTTCCTAAATGGCTTTAGTCAAGTTGTAACTTCCTGCAACTCTTCAAGAGAGAGAATTCCCTTCCAAGAATCAAGATCCTCTCCTTCCTGGAGTATGACTGTTACAGGAGTCTCCAAGCTATGGAGATAAATCATTTCAAGCTATGGAGATAAATCATTTTACTCAAGTTTGACAAGTTTTGTCTGAATGATTTAACAAACCCAATGACACACCCAGAAAAGAATCTCAAATGTCAACCTCTGCATCACATGTTCTACCTGCCCTTTTACCACAAACCTCCTTATCCTATGCCCAGGGCTCCTTTTCCTGCAGAACCTCAGTGGCTCATTTGAGCAACCACAGAAGGTTAAGTGACTTCTGCAAACCTGAGCCCTGGCAGGAAAACATCAAACCCTCCTCTGGCATTTCAACCCACTGGGCTTCTTCCATTTGTTCCAAATCAGAGCTGTTGCAAGGCAGGAAAGAACTTGCAAACTCCAACCCCATCATACAGGGTGATCAAGAACAGCTTTTACCTTGCTTTTCCTAGAAATGCATTTTACTGCCATCTCCACTACAGCTTGTGGAAACACTGGATGTTCTAATCAATTGTGGAAAACAGAAAGAAAGACTTTGAAGAGTTTTCCCTTAATTGCTGACCAGCTCTAAAGGCCAGCATGAGATGGGAATGACTGGCTGCAACCTGAACTGTTCTGATTTTGATTATGTGACAGAGGAACATTTTGGGGCAGGCAGATCAGAAACTGTTTGCTCTGAGCAAATGGCCAGCTTGGAAAAACTCAAGTGGAGGCCACCAATAACAAAATTCCACAGAGCCAGCAGTCCTGGGATCCCAAAGTGCCACCAGATGGAGCCATCCACTGCAACCATCACAGCACAAAGCTCGCTGGAAACAAAATCCCAACCTGTAACAGCCTCTGAAATTTGGTTCTCATTGCAATTCTGTTGGGAGAATCCAGATGCTCTCAGTTTAGGCTGAACTGGGCTCTGCTGCTGCTTCAATTCCAGTCTGGAATTAACTCTGCCTCTTCCAGCACCAGGGACCAAAGCCCCTAATTAAAAATCAAAATATTTACCCACACAAAAGATCCTTTCCTACAGGAATAATCAGAAGTGTCTCTTCACCCTGCAGAATGGCAGAGAGGTGGGGTGACCTGCCCCAAACTATTCAGGAAACCAGAATTAGGCTGAAGCTGGGCTGCCTCCCTGCCTTTCCTTTCCCACACAAAGCAGCACAAAGCCAAAGGCAAATGGTGAGTGCCTCCTGCTCCCTGTCCACGCTGTGCTCCCAGCACAGTTCTGCCTCCAGGGAACTGCAGCCTCAGAGCTGCTCTACCACCATAAAAAGGGCCAAAGGAACCACACCTAGACCCCTACCCGTGCCCAGCAGCACTCAGCAGACAGGTAACATCTGTTTGGGATGGAAACAGAAAAGGCTTTCCCAGTCCCAACAAAAATCTTTACCATGGTGCGAATTTCGTGGAGTAATCCATTCCCACCAGGCCATTCCGAGTCTCCTTGTAAGAAGCAACCAGATTCTGTGAGAGCAAAAGAACAAAAGATTTCAATACTTTACAAGCAACCTGCTTGTAAATGTTCTTTCCTTCTGCAGCCAGAGCAATCTGGCAGGGCTGGGCTCCCTCTCATGGCTGCCTGCAAGGATTGCACAGCTGCCAATTCCTGCCCCCAGCACACAGGCAGGAATCAGGCCAGCAATCTTCATTACAGCTCTGGGGGTGTGCCACAAGGCATGCTCCCTGCTTCAGCCTACAGCACCTTTCTATCCACCAGCACTGTGCACCTGGCTGTGCTGCTCCCTGCCCATCCCCATCTGATTCTGGATCAGAAACCCACTGAAAAGCACCAGTAGAACTGGGAGCCTTGTGGCTGCTTGTTTGGGGGTTATGGAACCAGTGTGGCTGTTAGTGTTAAAATAAAGTTTTTATTTTTTGTGTTTTCTACCTTATATACTCTTAATAAAGTGTAATTTTAGGTCATTAACTACATTACAATAATTTATTATATTTACTGGTGCAAAACAATTAGTGTTAATATAATTAGTAAAAGTTTTACAAAAATTTAATAAAGCACAGATACGCATCTACTTATACACGTACTCTAGCTTACAAAAATTTTTATGTATCTTTTCTAATCTAGTCTCATGCTAACAACCTTGTCTTCTTAATTGCTATAGATACACTCAAAAATCATCAATTGTTATTTCTTCTATTAACTCAACTTTACTTACAAACCAACTATGAAACCCCTCCACATGTGACAGCCCCCAGCACTCAGCTGCAGGAACCCTGACCACTGTTGTTTCTGTGCCCCACACATTTACAGCAGGAGGCAGATCATCCACGTTCTAAGCATTCCATGGACAATGCAGAGGACACAGGGAAGACCAACTTCTCCTTGATCACCTTCACTGCACAGGTTATAATTGCTAAAGGGCTGTTGTAGCTCAATATTTGCATTACAAAAAAAGAAGGAACAGGTTTTCCAGCTCTGATTACATTAATGCTTGACCAAGAGTAAAAGCTACCCACACTTGTACTCATTTTGGTTGGGATGGAGTTAATTTTCTCCATTGCAGCTAATCTGGGGTTGTTTTGGATTTGTGCTGAAAACAGTGCAGAGAGCACACCAATGTTTTCCTTTCTGCTGAGCAGAGCTCCCACAGCCTCAAGGCCTTTTCTGCTTCTCTCACCACCCCACCCTGAGTAGGCTGGGGGTGCACAAGGATTTGGAAGAGGACACAGCTGGGACAGCCAACCCCATCTGACCCAAGGGGTATTCTAGACCATATGATGTCATGCTCAGCATATAAAGCTGGAAGTTAGGATGTTTGGAGTGATGCCATTTGTCTTCCCAAGTAACTGTGATGGAGCCCTGCTTTCCTGGGGATGGCTGAACACCTGCCCAGTGGTGGGAAGAATGAAATGAACCCTTACCTTGTTTTGCCTGTGCACACAGCTTTTGCTTTCCCTACTAAATGGTCTTTAACTCAACACATGACTTTTCTCACTTTAATCCTTCTGAATCTCTCCTCCATCTCACTGGCAGGAACTGAGGGAGCAGCTGCTGTGGGGCTGAGATGCTTTATGGGGTCAAACCAGGACAATGCTCCCCAAAAGCAAAGGAATGCAGGAATTTGGGAAACACAGCTGAAAGGATGCCCTGGGGGCTGTCCCACACCACACTTTTAACCCATCTCAGCTAGAGAGGTTCTCCCTCCTTTATCCAGAAAACTGCTTGGGTCCGATGCTGTTGGAAATCATCACGTCTACCTTTGAATTCAGACATGGCAAATTCAAGACAGTTCCTCAAACTAGACCAGAAAGAAGTTCAAAAACTGTCTGACAAAATGCAGTCAGCAGGAGCTTCACTCCACCAAAGCAAGGAAACAAATAGTAGCTGTCATGATTGGCTGCAAGATTTCAAACCAGACTACAGAAACCTCCTACTATTTATAACTGCACGCAGAACTTGGGTCAGCTGTTCCTCACCCCAGCTGCAATTCCAGCCCTTCAGGCCACTTTTCACTCCTCCAAAACAGAGGAACTACATTGCTGATGATGTGGGACATGAGCATAGAAGGAGCAAATCAAGGTAAAGCAGCTAAAAAATTTTGTCCCAAGTCCCAGAAGTTAATGGAAAAAAATCCTTCAGAGAGATGGCCAGTTAACTAGGTTCCTAAGTTTTTGGTTACATTCCCCAGTCTCAGATGACTTCTTTTTGGTCTAGTTTGTCTGTCTGAAAAACTGAAATAATGCTAATTCCCTCCTTTGTCAAGTTTTATATGGGAGCTAAGGAAATATTATTAGGAAGTGAAATTGCAGCCTCACCCACTTGCACAGCCATGTGTACAAGGGGGAGGATGTAGGCAAGGAAATGTAAGAGTTACCGTGTCCCAAAAATAATATTGCAGCCTCATTAAAGCCTGGGTCTCTCCTCCACTGCAGGGGAAGGCTGTTCTGGGATCAGTCACAGGATCTGCCACAGAAAACACCAACACCTTGTTACCCTCTGGGAAAGCATCCCAAAGGCAGGGAGCTTAAAATCTAGGGATGCTCAGCAGTGGGGATGTCTGCTTTGAGGGCATAAAAGATTGTGTGGTTTTCCTTTAAAATAAGGGTCATATCAAACATATTAAAAATCACTAAGGATTTTTTTTTTCTACCCATGTGCAGGGTAGGAAATTCCCACACAGGGATTTCACCTGTGTTTGCAGAGTGGGTGAACTGAGACAGTTTGAAGGGCAACCATTGCCTCTGTGTTTTGGTTCTCAGCAAGAGACATATCACAGAATCACAGAATGGTTTGGGTTGGAAGGGTCATTAAAGATCAGATCCAACCTCCTGCCATGGACAGGGACACCTTCCACTATCCCAGGTTGCTCCAAGCTCTGTTCAGCCTGGCCTTGAACCCTTCCAGGGATGGCACTTCCACAGATTCTCTGGGAACCTGTGCCAGGGCCTCACCACCCTCAGAAGGAAGAATTTGTTCCTCACATCTAATCTAAACCTACTCTCTTTTAATTTGAAGACAAATATCTGCCTATTCCTGCAACTAAAGACAGATGCTTCTACAGCACCTCCCAGGCTGAAAGGGCCATGATAATCCAATCATCCTTAGGGACTACATTTCATGTATCTCTCAGGCACTAGTTGCCTCTGCATTTTTACAAAAAGATATTTTTTCTGTGACAGAGTATAATATGCACTGCAAGATGTTTGGTTTAGGTACCTGATTCAGCCTGGCTGAACATCTGGGAATCTGCAGCAGCAGGAGATTATTCACTTTATAAACCACATTTTTCAAAACAGACCGAAGCAGGATATTTTAAAGAACAGAATCTAATCAGGATTTCATTAGAACAACTTCCAAATTAAGTTTCCTCACCCTTCTGCCCGAAATCCTCCATTGTAGGGATGCTCCCTTCTTGCAGCCCTGGAGCCAGGGGCTTTAGCTGATCCGGCATCCGCAGGGTTGGCCGGACCCTGGCCCCGGATTCCAGCGCTTTTCTGAAGTGGGTGTAGACATCAGGCAACCTGCAGAGATGGGAGCAGCCAGGTCACTGCCCCGGCCCCTCCCCACACCACACACCCCCTCCTCGGGAGCAGGATCAGCATTCCAGGCTCTCCTCTCACCTTTGTGATGCCCCCCTTGAACACTGCCAGGCACAACAGGGGCAGAGGCCCCCGGGGATAGCAGTCACCAATTTCATTCTGCTTCTGATGCAAATTGTGCCTTTTCAATTTAAGGTGTGCCCTGGGGGGGAAATCCTGAGAGCCAGATATATCTCACCTAACTTCTGATTAACACAGCTGATGTCAGTGTAAAAATCTACATCCTCCTGGTGCCTCAAAGGAGAAAAACAGGCATTTTCATGGCCTGACTTGCCTGCCCTTATTACATGTATTTTCTACAGAATACCATGAATCACTCAACTCCATCAACCACACTTCAGGTGACTACTGAGGGAGCAGTGAAGAGTACACACACATCAAGGAGGGGTTGGAAGTCAATCATCTCTTAGGTTCCTTCCAACCCAAACCATTTATTGGTTCTATAAAGTTGCTTCAGGTGAAGTTTAGATTAGATATTAGGAAAAGTTTCTTCACAGAAACTTTTCCTAAAGTTTTCCTGACCACAGAAAGGGTGGTGAGGCTGGAACAAGCTGTCCAGGGAAGTGGTGAAGTCACTGTCCCTGGAGGATTTAAAAGATGTGCAAATGTGGCATTGAAGGATATGGTTTACTGGTGGGGTTGGCTTAGTTAATGGTTTGATCTGATGATCTTAGAGGTCTTTTCCAGCCCCTTAATGAATGGTCACACACCTTTCATGCATACAGAAGCATAAATCCTACAGGTGCAGAGGGCTGAATGTGCTGCTTCCCCTTTGTGTGCCTGAGCACAACAGCACTGCTCCATAAAAACAGAAATAGATGGACTAATAGGTCCTTTCCCTGGGGGACCAGAGGACTGGGAGCCCTCCAGAGTGAGAAACACAAGGGACAGTGAGGGGTGATAGCACAGAGCAGCCCACCTGTCAATAGGCCTGAAGGGAAGGTCATCCCGATGATACAGCGTGGAGCCCCAAAACGTCTGAACCTTCACCCCGTGCTGCCCACACACCTGGCACAGCCCCTTCTCCACATCCAGCTCCTCCTGAGTGGCCTAGGGAGAACAAAAGAGTGAGGCCAGGGCTGCACAAATGCAGCTCCCACGTGCACAAAGACCCTGGTCCCTGGTCTCGCCCTCCTCATGCTTCTCCACGTTACCTTCCTCCCTCTGCCCCATCGAGGACTCCCACTCAGGGAATCCCCATCCCAGGAACTACCCAAGGTTAACAACACCACAGCCAAGAAACACACAGGATCTGCATCACCACTTGGTCGTGGAAGAGACCTTCAGAGCATGATTTTATCTTTTAACTGTGTCACTGGAGTATTTCCCTTACCTCTTCATGGAAAACCACAGCAGTGACAGAGCCCAGCTGAGTAATCAGATCACAGACCACATCTTCCGGCTTCCCCTTCCTCACAACCAGGGTACTAAAATACAAAATACTGGCCTGAAGTAGGTTTGATGTTATTGTTATTTATGTGCACAAGAGGCCATCATCCCAGCCCAGGCAGGCACTCGTGTCCCAGTTTTCTATGGAGCACAAACAGTGTGTGGGGGCAGACAGACAGGATTTGACCAGCCTGCATTTTTTAGGAGCCCCTGAACAGAGTTTGTAAGCCTCTGGGGCTTTGTTTATGTCAAACACATTTCTGCCACTCTGGATGCCTCAGAAAGGATGACTGGACACAAAGCCAGGCTGTTACCTAAAAGTGAATCTTTTTATCCTCACACACTAAAGAGATTCAAGGGCTGGCTGATCCACCTTGTCCAAGTTTCTCAGAGAAGTTGTCCCATCCTTGGAAATATTCAAGGTAAGACTGAACAGGGCTCTGAACCTGATCTGGTTGAAGATGTCCCCTGCTCAGTGCAGGAGGATTGGACTGGATAGCCCTTAAAGTTCCCTTCCAACACAAACTATTCTATGACTCCATGATATTTTGCTCTGCAAAGCCAGATATTATCTGGTAGTGGATTCTTCAGGCCCTGGTCTACCCCAACTATGGTTCTAAAGGCATAGACATCTCATAAACAAGGATATCTGAGTCTAGAGCCCGGGTTTAGCAGGACAAGGCATAAGAAAATGTAACTCCCCAGTCTCAGAAGCCAGGCTCCATGCTGGTCTGTCTCAAGCCAACTCCCAGGGAAAGCCCTCCAGGGACAAGGAAAGGCTCCTGGCCACAGTGGCTACTGTAACTGCCCACATCTCAAAATTCTGCTGTTTGCTTTTCCCACTCTCAGCACTCTGGGCAAAGCACTCAGGGCTGACACTCATCACCTCAGGGGTACCTGAGAAAGCAAAGCCCACGTGGCACAGAGCCCGGATGGCTCTTTGTCCCCCTGCAGGTGACCACAGCAAGGGCTACTACACACGGGACCCTGCTGTACCTAACAGAAGGGCTGTGGCTCTCTGAAATAGCTCTGAAATCAGCCACCACCCGAGCCCAGAGCTCATGATCCGAGTCACAGCTCAGGTATGTGTTGAAATAGAATAGGAGAAGAGAAATGTACGTGGTATTTGCACGGTGCTTTCTCAACTACCTTCCTTTTTTCTTGAGAGTTTCCCTCAGATCCTTCACACTTTCCAGCAAAAACCTGAGCCTGTGGGGCCCCGTCTTGGGCCAGCTGTAGCAGTGGGTGCCCAGGTAGTGCCGCGGGTCGAAGCAGTAGAGCGGAACCACAAAATCTGCGTTCTGCTGAGCCCAGTGCAGCACCTGCAAACACAGAGCGGGCCGTGAGAGCTGCCGGGGCGGGATGCGGGACAATCCCTGCCCATCCTGCCCGAAACACCGGGACTGGCCCTACAGAAACCCCCGGCGCTCCCTACCTGGTTGTCGTGGGCGCGCAGGTCGCAGCGCAGCAGGCAGATGGCCGTGCCCGCTGTGCCCGACATGGTCCCTCCGTGTGGCCTCTCCCTCCTCACCCGGGCCGGCTCCGTGCCCCTCCGCCCGGCCCCTCATCCCGCCCCGCCGGGGAGGAGCCGTCCTGCTCCGCATCCCCGTGTCCGCCCCCAGCGCATCCCGAGGGACGGGCACGTCCCGTCCCGCATCCCTGCAGGGCAGCGAGCTCGCTTCCCTCGGTCCCTGTGCTCTCAGCACATGTATTTTCACATATATATGAAAATATATATGAATATATATATGAATATATATGTATATATAATAATATATATGATATATATCATATTATATATATATGATGTATATAATATATATTATATTATATATATCATATAGCTATGAGATATATATATAAATCATAGCTATATGATATATATAATATATATAATATGTATAATATATTTATATTTTTATATATATAGCTATGATTTTTATATTTATATATATTTTTATATATATATGCCTGCCCCAGCTGGTCGCTCTTATTGCTGGCTGGGGGTTTTTTTTAACCTCTTTTTTCTTTTTAAATCTCTTTATCTGTGAAAAAGCCATCTTATGATTGGCTTTTCACAAATATTAAAACAAATATTATATGTGTTGAGCTAGAAAGTAATAATGTATTAATTGTCTTAAGTAGTGTGTTAATATTTAACACACTACTTAAGAGAATTGATACATTATTACTTATTACAAAAAATATAACTTATTTTTTAGGTTATAAAAAAAATGTTAAAATAGAAACAATGCTATGTAGGATACTTTTTTTAAAGAAAGACTCGCAGTGAGATAGCAGCCACAGGACACCTGAATCTTTCAGAGAAAAAGCATTTATTGCCCTCTTATCAGAAGAAATTAACTTCCTGCCTCGAAGGTGCTGTTAGGATTCAGAGGAAGAAGTTGAAAATGACCAGACAGAATCCTGTGTTTCAATGGAATTTATGCATCATGTATGAGGTGTATGAATATGCAACCCATAAAAACCCTCTCTTAACCTGGGACCTTTTTCAGACCCTTATGCTGCCCAGAAAAAGGCACCCAGACTGTCTGTAACTCTTTGTTTCTGTTGTCTCATATTGTCCAAATTCAAATTGTCCAAATTATTATTACTCTAATTGTATTACTATTTTTATAACCATTTTATTACTATTAAACTTTTATAATTTTAAAAACAAGTGATTGACTTTTCTCACATTATCTTTCACACAACAGCATCAGGGAACCGCTCGACCCCGCCGTGCTGAGGCTCAGCCACGGTGACAGTGACCCTGTGCCAAGGTCGGTGACACCGAGCCTCGGCCTGCTCTGACAGTGTTGATCCTTTAAATGCCACCTCTGTGATGTGATGGCCACAGGAATGAGCTTGCCACCGGACAAAAGGCGAGCTGTAGGTTAGCAATATTTATTGTACTTGGTTCTCAGCACTGACAAAAGTGGCTGAAGTGAAAAGGTTTTGCCTCATCCTATGGCTTCCCTCAGCTGACATTGGGCACCAGTGGTCACACATCCCTTACTCACTGAATTGTCCCTCAGGATCCTTTTTTATTTTTTCATTCAGCTACTCTCATAAGAGGAAACCAAGCACAGGAACTGCCTGCCCAAGGAAGCAGTGGAGTCACCGTCCTTAGGGACACAGCTTTGTGGCAGTGCTGGTTAATGGTTGGACTCGAGGTCTTTTCCAACTTCAATGATTCTATGATTCTATGAAATGCTTGGTTTATGAGGTTTCCAATCACCTGTTTCCCTTGTGTAGCTCCCCTGATAGTCCTGGGATGGGAGAGAAATGGAGAAGGGGTTAACAGCAAGGAGCTGGTGATGATTCAGGATCCAGGTTTACAGCAATGAGTTGCTGCAGCTCATTTAAGTACCTGAATTGCTGAAGTGGAGTTTTTGGTGAAGCCACACAGACTCTGACCAGCTGACCAGAGATTAAATGTGGTACCCAAACCCCAGTGGGTCCTGGGGAGTCCTGGCTTCATGTCCATCTCCTCCAGGCCTGGTGGTGCTCTGCATGCAGCCTGGCTGTGGGAAGTGATGTGGTTCCCTCTGTAACCCACATGACACATCATCTCCTGATCCCTGCTCTTGCACCGAGGGCTCCTTTTCCTGGCTCAGCAGCTGCAGCCCATTGAGAACCAGTGACTCATCCCAGAGGGCTCATGGCTGGTAAAAGAAAAGAGGAGCCAAAACTTTGGCTCATGCCCAAGGAAAACACTGCTGTCGGGCTGCAATGCTTAGAAGACAACATGTCTCTTTATCATATTAGAAATAATGAAAAAAACACAGTTTATAAATCTTCCCTGTTTGCCTTTGCCTTCATTTGGACAAGGACAAACAGTGCAGTTGGCTTTGCTTTTGTTTGCAGTCAGGCTTCCCCCACAGTGTCTTGGTTGACATTAAGCTGGGCCAAGTCTGGCAGTGCTGACATCCTCTTGCAGCTTACTCAGAGCTGTGAGACAGCCACCCACGTGCTCTGCAAGGCCAGGAGCCTCTTCAAAAGGGTGTGCAAAAAAAGGGATGCCCTGCTGCCTGCAAAGGGGGTATTTCCCATTGGCAAGGAAGGCAGGTTTCCACTAAACACACACCTCTGCAACATAACACTGAGAGAAGATTTGAAACTCTTGATGTGACAGTGAACAAAGAAAAGTGGGTTTAACTCTCTGCCAGCTTTCTATTTGTGTTGATAGAAAAGGTGTGAGGTGTCCAACACTGGCAGCAAGAGCAGCACAACAGAGTCTGCACCCACACAGCTGTTGGATGGGGTGATCCAGGCTGCAAGAGTGGGCAGGAAAAGCAGATGTCCATAAGGGATGGGCAGTTTGCTCAGGCCCAGAACCCAGATTTATGCTCAACACCATACCCTTTCTGTCACAAGGGTGGAGATTTGTTTTCTTTCTTTTCTTTCTTTTCTTTCTTTTCTTTCTTTTCTTTCTTTTCTTTCTTTTCTTTCTTTTCTTTCTTTTCTTTCTTTTCTTTCTTTTTCTTTTCTTTCTTTTCTTTTGTTTTATTTCTTTTGCAGTCTTGTAGAAGAGTACAAATCTTGCTGCACACTCAAGCCAGTGCTTCCTTAAACAGTGCTGATCACATCCACTCTGGATTCTACCCTGAGAAAAAGGATAGGTTTTTTTTTTTACTTACACACTTTCTTCTCTTCAGATTCTGCAAGTACATCTGCCTAGTCCCTGCTTCTGTGAGACCTTATGAAATCATCCTCTGAAAATAAGTGTAACAGGGGTGTTTGGGAAAGGCAGTGTGGGCAGGAGTACTTTGTTCTAAAATTAGAAACCAGGAGACCTGGCATTGTGAACTGCAGGCCTGCCAGTCTCCTTGCCTGGATTTTCCATTCAGATGAACACAGTCAATGAGAACAAAGGCTTTTTTTTTTCCCCCACTGACACCTGTCTCTTTACTCCAGGATGGTGTTCCAGCTTTCCATTCTCCCTCTGGGAAGCAGGGAAGCATTGCTTGCTTGCAATACCAGCAATCTCTATGCCAATATGGAGGGAACAAGCTGTCCACTGCCATTTTTGTTCTTCTGAGCATCCTCCAAGAACCAGCTCCTTTCCTGGAGTCCTGAGGTTAGGCAATTCATAGGACTTGGGAGAAAGTCCCTGAGCTTTAACAAAGTTACACAGGGGACCTGTAATAGAAGAATTGGATATCAATGTGAACAGCAGCATGTGAGCTCTTTGTTTCTCAGAGAAAACCCCCTGGGATAACAGGTCATGGACAGACCCCAACTTCCAAGTTAATAATCATCCAGCAATCCTTTTCCTCTGGCTTCTTTGGGTGTCCTTTATCACTCATTAAAGCCATTTATGGTCTCTTGTTTATTCCTGGTGTTGAGTGTGACAGTCAGAACCTCCTGTCATACCCATCCTGGATAACACAGTCAGAGCATTGTACCTCATCACCCCTGCAGTAAGGTCACCTTTTATGGCTTTTGCTGAACAAATACAGAAATATCTCAGAAATATAACCAGGTTTGTGACATTCCTCTTTTCCTTTCCTCTCCTTCCCTCCCCTCCCATGTTCACAAGCACCTGTGCCAATTTCATTCACAATGTGCATCCACCATCTTAATTCAGATGGTGTTTCACCTGTCAAAAGCACAAATTGGCCTGAAAATTTTTCTTTTTCATTTTGGAAGCAAATCCCAACTGTTGATCCTTTCAAGTCTCTGTGAGAACGACGCTTTTGCATTTAGCTGGTCACGCATGAAAAGTCTGACATCGTTATTTGATGTTTTACTGATTCTCCCTCTGAGCCCTTCACAGAATCTTGAATCATGTCATCATTAGCTGTTTCCATAAAAGCATAAAAACTCTAGGATCAACACAGAGTGCAGCTCTGCTCAGGGACAGACCAGAGATTCTGTTACCAGCCCTGTTGCATCCAAGCGTGTGCTCTAATGGCTCTTTGACTTTGACAAGCACACTTTGAGTAGCATGATAAATCCTATCCACCAAACACTTCTCTCTTTTCATGCATGTCTGATACTGCACCTAGATCTATCTTTCAGCTTTTTGAACCATTAGTAACAGTGACAACCTGCTTTCAATGCCAATTTCCTTCCAGAGACAATGCTTTGATGTTTTGATTGCAAAAGGCTTGGCACTCTCTTCCCTGGTGGAAGCAGAAGGACATTGCCCTGCTCCAAGGGTTCAGTTCTCTGCCTGCAGAAATGCAGCCACTCTTTCTACAGGTCAGAGGCTTTTCCCTGATGCCATTTGTCATTCTGGTTTGGAGGGGTCTTGCCATCAGAGACATTGCAGGGACTGTCTGGCCTTGGTTCTGCTGTGAACGTCCTTGTAGGAAAACATAGACGCTGACTTCTCTTTGTAGTTCAGCTTGTGACCACTACTCATTAAATCTGTCATTTCCTCTTCTGCCTTTCAGCAGTGTTTCCTCCATCAGGAACCCAATGACCCTCTGCAAGCTCTCATCCACCTACAATTACTGGACCTGTGGAAGCTTTGCCAAGTGGCTTCAACACTGTTTAGTCTCTGGTGTCAGCTGCTGCTTATGGCTGGCACACGGGTTTGCAACACACTCTCACCTGGCTTTTACTATATCCTCAAAATACTAGAAAAAAAAATCCACCCAGGCAAAGGATCAGACATGCACCACTGCAGCTGAAGTAGCTTAGTATCAGTGGATTGTACTCACATCCTTGGCTGATGGAATTCAACAGAGCTAACCAAGGATTTACTTCAACCCTCAGCTGACAAAAAAAAAAAAAAATCTCTGTTCAAGAGGCTTTTAAAGTGGAAAAAAAAAAAAAAAAGCAGCTGTGGTTTTGTGGTCACAACTAGACCTAGGAACATGATGTCTGTGTTGTGTTCTGCTCCGTGCTTCTCCCTGTGTTCTTGGAAGGGATCATTTCAACCCTCTGCCTACAACAGAATTTCTTCTGCTGTAAAATGGACATAACATCACTTCCCCATTGCATGGGGCAGTTTGAGTGGTGACTGCCTTCAGATCAGACACCCAGCCCTAATGGTGCTATTAAAAGCACAGAAAATTCTAAGAAATAATATATACAGAGAGAGGGTTACAGTCAAATCATCTTAGATATTTAAAAACATCCAAAACTTCCTGTCCACTGGGCTAAAAATCAAGAGTCACCAGGCAATTTCAGGCACACAGGCTGTGACACAAGGACAAGGACTGCAGCTGTGTCTGCCCAGCTCAGTGGGATGTCTACAGCAGACATGGGCACTGCCAGGGACCGAGGGAGAGGTTACAGTCCTGCCATGGGTGCTGAGGATCAGCTGTCCTACACACCCTTTCCTTCTTCACACCCCCCTGGACAGAGGGTCCATGTTGAGTTTTGTTTAAAGGAGGCAGTAGCTCAGCAGACAATAATTCTGGGAATCACATAAACACTTTTGCAGCGTAATCTTTATTAGAAGGAAATGCCATTTTAAGGTGCCACATCTATTGCAATTTTCTCTTGGAGACAAACCCCAAGGGGATCAGGGGATGCAGCCATATTCTCCTTGCCCTGCAGAACATGAAGCTCTTTGCTGGAGATGGGAAGAACCAACATCACCAGGGATGTGAAGCACTGGCCTGCAGGTTCAGCATGGAGAGCTTAGCTCCTGCAGGTGACACTGGCATTATGGTTTGGCCAAGGAGAATGGCAAAGGAATGGAAACAAATAAAAATGACTTGAAAAAAAAGCCTTCACTTTCTCCACTCCTCTCCAGTTCATATTTACTGTAGTCCCCACCAAACTACACCTAAAATAGCTTTTGTCTGTTGCTATTTAGCCATTTAGGTTGGATCTACCAGCTGCATGAACTTGCCTATTGTACTACTGCAGCTGGACTGTTGCCATCCTCCCCCCATGGGTTTTCTACAGATCTATATTTCAAAGTTATGGCTCTTGCAAAGCTCTGCTCTGTGAGTTCAGACGAGCTAAAAAAAAAATTAGTCATGTTTCCTCTAGTCCTGCTGCTTTACTAGGCTTCCTATTTGCAATCAAATTATTTTTAATTTTGACCACGTTCCTATTGTTTGCCAGGAAGATAATCATCTTATCTCGCCACCGGGATATTTCTCTCCTTTCTCATGTAGTTTCAGATGGATTAAATAAATACCCCTTACACAAAGCACACCAAGCTGGGCAAAAGGGCATTGCTGGCTGATCTGAAATTTATGAAATGTTTCTTTTTTTGAGGGGAAAAAAAAAAGTTTGGAAGGACCCAGACATGCCATAACAGCAGCTGTGCTAATTCTACACTCTCAGTTAATTTTTATCCATCTCAGAGTGGCTTTATGGAAATTTGTGGGTGAAGTTAAAAGTAAGTGAGGGACACTGGCTTGTTTTACCAGTGCTAACAAGGGCCACGGGTACATCACAGTCATCTTGAGTTTTTGGTCAGGGAGAAGCCAAAAAAATCTGAGTGGTCCTCTGGGAACTTTCTGCTCCTTCTTCCCAGATGAAACGGTATTTGGTCCATGCAAGGAACAGGGCATCCCCCATCTAAGAAAGATTTTTCCAGGGCCATCAGTGAGTGCTTTTCTTCCCCTCTACCTGTCTGGAGGTCCCACCAAAGGGACTGAAATGGAACCAGGTCATTTCATTGCCTTTTGAGCTCTGACCTGGAGTCCTTTACAAGGGAAGGATTTCTGGCCAGCAAAGGCCAGCAAGCAGTCTGCCAGCTCAGAGCAAACCGAGTGGGGAGGACCAGTGACCCTCAGAGCCCCCCAGAATTGCTGGCTGGGGGCTGTGTACAAATTATCAACAAGACAGGATTGCAAGGAACGTGCTTTGAGCTTTTGAGTTTTATTTTTTAGCATCAGTTTCATTACATGGTTATGATGATGGGAAGATGCTATTTGTTCACATTCTAGGTAGTAGATGAAGAACTTAATGTAACAACTTATTTTAAAACTTTTTTGACTAATCACACAAAGAAAAAGCATATTGACAGTAGTTCTATTTAATCACTATAAGCACATGTACTTTTGGTTAAAACAATGTTTGCTTATTTTGAATACAATACTTGTTTGTAAGCCTTAAAACACAATGCACAAAGCTCTATTATTAAGCTTAAAACTTCTTGATATTGCATTAGATATACTTTTTTGCAGCTTAGAGAGTTATTTTAGACAAGCATTAATACACAGACCATCGTTCTATTTGTCTTTACTTTTTTATTTTTTACATCATTTTTTTGCTGACTTATTTTATGGCAACTGCATAGCTCTAATTACAGTTCTGCTGGTTTTGAGGTTTGCCTTTTGCAGCTTTCTCAAAGCTCTTTGATTTAATGGATTCCCACATCCCAGTGCTCCCGGTGTCCCCTCCGTGTAGGAACTGGTTTGTAAACACGCGAGCGACGGGCGCGCAATGGAAAGTTGTGCAGATGAGTGGCACAACTTGAACCCAAACTGCTCTGCTTTGTGTTTTGCAACCTTCACCCACATCCACTTTATTCCTGCTGGATGCTGAGTGCTTTACCTCCCGCTTCCTAATTATCAGAGCGCCACCGCTTGTGTTTCACCGCCGATGAGGAAATGAGGACATATGGCTTTTGTGATAAGAGATTTATGGGAGCTGTCTGTGCAGAAGCCCTGCAACTTTCTATACAAGTCCATTTGTAAAACAAAACATGTGTAAACAGCCAGGTTTTGATTGTTTCAGTGATTTCTTCCCCCTCGTGACAGATGTAAAGGAAAAACTGGAGGTTTCCACTTGGTGCGTGCAGATAACTGCGTGGCAAATGGGAGAGATCCCACTTGCAGTAAATCACTCAATCCTTCCTTTGATTTCTGGCACCTAAAATCCAGCTCCATGTGGGTAAATGGGAAGAAATACAGAGAGACTGGGGCCTGATGGCTGCTCATACATGATCCCCCTTTCAGCTGCAGGAGCACAAATATTCCTGAAAAGCTCCTGGCAAGAGTACAGTAAATAGTGCAAAATACCAATCAAAAAGGCAGACAAAACCCAGTGATTATAGTGGGCTACACCCCTGTAGATTGGTTATCTTTCAAATCAAGAGACAGATTAGAGAAATAGAGTCATATTCTCAAGGAACAAAATCCTATTATCAGTGGGGACAAAGAGCAGGACACTCTGGAGACACATACCTATATCCATGTCTGGGCCATGCTCCCTCATTCCTGCTTTTGTCCCTTACTCTCTACTCAAGAAAAACCACTTGCAGGGTGGACAATCTTGGTTCTTTCCAGGGAAAGTCTCAAGGTTTTTTCTGAAGTTTCTGGGGAGGTGAGATGGAAACACAGGATGTCCATTGCGATTTTTTGCTTTCCTGCAGTCTCAGCTGCAAATGCCACAAGGATATTATTTCTTGTGCCATTTTCCACAATATTCAGGTGCCAGATGAACCCACAAATATTCTGGAATAGTTCTGACCTCACCTGAGAAAGTTTAAACTGAGCCTGCCTGCAGATAAGCAGGGCGATTCTCCAGGGCTTCCAGCTTCACACTTTTCAGCAGTGTGACAGAGTCACCTTGCAAACACAGCTCAGTTTGGTTGGGTTGACATAAGTTCCAAGCACGACCCAAATGTGAAAAAGCTTCACAGAAAAATGCCCTCCAATGACATTTCCTGAACAACCTACCCAGAAATCAGACCCTCTTCACTTTCACTCTGTCAGTTTTGGAGATGTTTTTCCCTCTGTTTGGGCAGAGAAGGTGAGTCATGGAACAGAGGCAGTGTGGAAATTTACATTCAGCTATGAAAGTGCATGTTATGACTACCATGAAAAAAAAATCATCCACACAACTCAATCTCAGTGTAAGTCACACCCAGCTTTGAAGAAATATGAGTTTAAACCTGTTCTTTTTGCTTGATTGACACTGCTGGCTGCTTCAAGCTGCTTCCTCTGTGTGTCACACGCAGCCTTCAGCCTTTGCTTTGGAAGATCTGAAATCCCTCTCCAGGCAGCTGTGTCCAAGCAGGTGGATGGACACAAATGCTGCTCAGAGAGGACTGGGGGGCATCTATTTGCTCTGACCCCTCCATGGAGCAACTTCCCAACCCCTCAAGAAGGGGTGTTGCAGAATTTCCAAGTGTTTGAGGGGTGGCAGTGCATGGAGAGTGGCTCCCTGCTCTTGGGTTTTCATGCCCTGAACCCTCTCCTCCAGGATGGGCATTGAGTATTTTGTCTTCAAGTGCAGGACTCACCCTTTCCTTTTAAAATACAGTGCCTGCTGCTGCCACCTACCTTTGTGCTGGAGTGGATCCTAGAAATATTCCATATATTGAGTCTGGGATTTGAGGATTTCCTCCTCATCCCAAAAGTTAAACCCAAGCTCCCAACCACGAGGTTAATTTTTTGTGCGGACAGGAGGCTTTATGTGAAAAACATTTCATGCCATGGAAGAGGAAAGGTTTCAAAACCCATCAAGAGATCACTTCTTGTTCTTACCTGGCTGTGAGGGTGTTCATAGAGCAGATTTTGGCATCTGCCCTGCAGAGCAGGTGATCATATCATCCAGGGAGCATTTCATGCAACAGGAGATGCAGAGGAAGGTGTCTGGGAAGTGTGTGGCCCCACAGCAACTGAGATCTGAACCCAACTCTCACCCTTCTCAACCCCTCCACAACATTGTGACAGTAAAACAGAAGCAGAGGTAGAGATGAAAAGCCATCCCCAAATGTTTGTACCCAGAAAACCTCTGCATACCTGTGGGCATTTCTGAGGAGGAGCACAAACCCCTTAGGAATGCTGACATGTGTGGTTTGTGCCAGGTTTGTCTATCAGGCAGTCCCCAGTTACCTCAGAACATGTGGGAAATATTTAAGCAAAATAAATGTGGCTTTTCCATGGGTCCTAACAGCAAGAGGGACATAGGAGAGCTCTAAGCCTCCTTTCCCACCTGCTTCTCTGCAGCAAAGAGCAGACTTGCAATTCATTTTTGGTGAGGAGGAACTGCAGCTGATGCAGATCTGCCAAGCCCAGGTGCTGCCATGCACAGGTTTTGGCATCACAGGCTTGGATTTATTGCTGACATCTCTTCAGGCCCATCCCCAGCTCCAGCCTTCAGCTGAGGAGCAGCTCACAATCTCTGAGTAAGTAATTGGTTCCTTTTCTTTACCCTGAGATGGCATCACTCCTGGACAGTTTGGGAACTAAGTATAGGAATGATTTCACCCACCATTCTCAGCCAGGTTGGCCTGGCAGACAAGAGCTTTATGCTGCTGTTCAGGGCAGGAAGCAAGAAAGGATATTATATCAAACAGAAGGCATTGGAGAATTTCAGGTTAGATGGAGCATACTTAGTCACAGAAGAATTGGGTCAGTGCTCTGGGACCTGTGTTCACTTCCTGCAGGAACCCTAACACAGCCCAAAATAGCAGCAGTTAGGTAAAAGCCAAATATCTTCCCATTTTTCTCCTCACAGCAAATACTAATGCTTACGTCATTAAAGGAGAAGCATAAATAGAACAAGCCTGGGGCTGTGATTTGCAAAGTTCTTGATCTGTGGATGAAGCATCAGCTTTTCTTATAGCTCACTATTACCCACTTGTGCCATCAAACTTTTCACTGAAGATGCTATCAGGATGAAATAGGCCTTCATATCCACCTAACATTTACTCTTTTCATTGGAGTGAACACTCTTACACTCTTTTCATTGAAAAGAGTGAAACCTATTCAACCAGTCAGCTAAGAATCAGAGCACCCATCTATAGGTTTTATGTGTGGTGTGGTTTTCATCTCATTCACTGGGACAGCATGGACCAAGGTGTCACCATGATATTTTCTGAAAAATCACTTTGCCAGGATTTTTCAGAAAATATCATGGTGACACCAAGGAAAGTGTCCTGGTGGCAGTTTGGACAGTGTTTTGGAAAGGAAGGGAGAGTTTGGCTCTGTGGGCACAAGGTGTGCCACACCTCACAGACACAGAACAGCCCATGCCTGTTTAATGTCACCAGGGAGAGCCATGACAGCTCTCCATGGTGACATTATGTGACACTGGGGCTGGCCACTGCTCTCCACTGTGCCCTCCCCACCAGGCCTTCACTCCTCTCCAGAAACTGGCAGCCAGCATCTGCAGAACATCTGGAACTCTGCACAGAGCTACACACCTCTGCCCATCCTGCAACACCTGGAACACCTGGAACTCTGCACAGAGCCACACACCTCTGCCCATCCTGGAACACCTGGAACTCTGCACAGAGCTACACACCTCTGCCCATCCTGGAATCCTGCAACTCTGCACAGAGCTACACACCTCTGCCCATCCTGGAACACCTGGAACTCTGCACACAGCCACACACCTCTGCCCATCCTGGAACTCTGCACACAGCCACACACCTCTGCCCATCCTGGAATCCTGCAACTCTGCACACAGCCACACACCTCTGCCCATCCTGGAACACCTGGAACTCTGCACACAGCCACACACCTCTGCCCATCCTGGAACACCTGGAACTCTGCACACAGCCACACACCTCTGCCCATCCTGGAACACCTGGAACTCTGCACACAGTCACACACCTCTGCCCATCCTGCAACTCTGCACAGAGCCACACACCTCTGCCCATCCTGCAACACCTAGAACTCTGCACACAGCCACACACCTCTTGCCCATCCTTCCTCCAGGCTTTGGAAATGTTTCCAAGACTCAAGCTGGCAGAATTCAGGGGCAGGTTCTCAGCACACCCATCAGCAGAGAGCTGTTGACATCATTGGAAACAGCCTTGACATGCAGCAGGATCCTTATATTGTTCAGGGACACCCTAGAATGGAAACCCCCCTAGCAGGATTCCTGGCCCACCAAACACATTCAGGGGAGAGGAGATGCTTGGAAGAATTACAGCTTTCAGCAGTAATTGGTGTGTGCAGAATAAATTCCCATTAAAACCAGGTGCTTTTAAAGGAGCTGCTTGTCACTTTAGTGCCTTGTAATACTTGAACCTCAAGTCCTGGGGTCCTGTGCCTGGTTCCCAAGGTAAACACATGTGATTTATTCCAGAAAGGCATCTGCAGCACAAGAATTCATGACATACATCCCTGATGGGCAGCAGCCAACTTTTCAAATGTGCCAAGTTGCCAGAATTTTATTAAAAGCTGTTAAGAGTCAGAGAGAAGGTGCAGAGAACAGCACCCTCCTTCCCAAAGCCAGGTGGCTTAGGCTCCACTCACGCTGCTTCCCGAATGGATGAGGCAAGCTGGAGTCAGAAGTTCCTTCCAGCAACAGCTCAGTCCCCCTGGACATGGCTCTGTAAGCTGCACAAATATTCTGGGGAGGGGGAGGGAGAGAGAAGAGAGTGAAACCTATTCAATTACATCAAGATCACAACTGGCCCTAGTAAAATCATTTATGGAGTGAGGGAAGCTGGAGTGGTTTGGGCTGGAGCCATGTGCAGTTATTTGGGATATACAGAACCGGTTTCTATGGATTTTATTCATAGGTCACGCGATTGTATACGAGGATGTGAGATCTGAATCTCTCAGGAGGGGTCCCTGGTTGGGGTTTCTATTGCCTTTATAGGCAATGGCTCAAACTTTCTTGCAGCAGTAACTCCTTAAAAACTTGAGGGGAATGGGGCTGGGTTTAGCATCCAGCCCATTTTTTTTTTCTCCTCCACCAAAATCTTGCATTTACTTTGTTCCTCTTCCTCTCCATAACACATTTACTAAATGGGGAAACAAGGAAATAATCAGAGAAATATTCTTACTTACTTTTTCCATTGTCTGCATGAATTTTCTCTCTTTCCCACCAGTCTGAGGGATATCTGGTACATAACTCAGCTCCCACTTCCATCTGTTTTTCAGCCTCTCCGTGGCCCTTTTTAGGGGTAATTTTGTTTCTATGCCATTGTTGGCTCCTTCCACACAGACAGTCGAGCCCAAAGGAACTTGGACACACAAAAGAGATTTGGGACAGTGGGTGTAGATCAGAACAACCCAGAGCCTTCTCTACCTTCCCAGGAAACTGCCCAGGGAGCCCTGAGCTTTTCTGGAAAGCAAGCTGTGACTCAGGAACAGTCTAAAGCTCTTTGGACTTAACTATGGCTCAGTTTGACTTTATTGCCCCAAAGAGGCAAACCCAAATCAAGTTATCAGAGCAATTCCTGCACATCCCAGCTCTGTGGAGAAAGCTGGGCCCTGCAGAAGGCTACCCTGCTGCAGCAAGATACCACCATCTTCACCAGCAGTCCAGCTGATGAAACCTCATCCCAGAATCAAAGCATTTCACCTCTGTTTCTCATCATCTCCTGGTTTTTTGGGGTTTTTTTTGTGTCAGCCCTAGGTAGGACAGCTCGCACCCAGCCCCGTTTTTCCAGAAGGCAGGAGAACCTCAGCTGGAGCGCAGAGGTCACATTCCATCCTTCTGGAAAGCACAGCCGGGGATCCCACCAGGTGTCTCACCAGGGCTGGTATGACCTGCGGGAGCACGGGAAACTGCACCTGGACCGAGCGGGGCTGAGGGATGGGGCATCATCCGGGCTGAGAGTCAGCCCGAGGGTCGGAACTGCCTCGGGATCGGAACTGGACCTGGTGTCCAGAGGCTGGAGCGGCCCCGAGGTTCGGAACTGCTCCGGGATCAGAACTGCCCCCGCATTCGGAACGGCCCCGGGTGTCCGAGCCGACCGGGGATCGGAACGGCCCCAGGGGCTGGCGCAGCCCCGAGGGTCGGAACTGCCCCGTGTCTCAGAGCTCACCTCGACTCTCACCGGGGCCAATCCCACCTGCAGGGCCAGGGAAGCACCACCGGCACCGAGCGGGGCTGCGGGACGGGGCATCGGGGCTGCGAACCCGCCCGGGGAACGCAACTGCACCGCGGATCGGAACCAACGAGAGGCCCGGAGCTCCGCAGGGCTCGGAACCGGCCCTGGGCTCGGAACCACGCCGGGTTTCGGAGCCGCCGCGGGGGTCGGAGCTGCCCCAGCGTTTCGGAGCTGCCCCAGGGGTCGGAGTTGCCGCAGGGCTCGGAGTTGCCCCCGGGTTTCGGAGCTGCCCCAGGAGTCGGAGTTGCCGCAGGGTTTCGGAGTTCCGCAGGGTTTCGGAGTTGCCGCAGGGTTTGAGAGCTGCCCCGGGTTTCGGAGCCGCCGCGGGGTCGGAGTTGCCCCCGGGTTTCGGAGCTGCCCCGGGGCGCGGAGCCCCGAGTGTCGCCCCCCAGCGGCGGGGCAGGGCCCGGCCCCGCTCGCTCGGTCGGTGGCTGGCGGGGCCGGTCCGCCCCCGTCCCCGTGCCCGTCCCATTGGCCGCGGCGGCTCCGCGCGTCACCGCTTCCTCCCGCTTTTGTGCGCCGCCCCAGCCGAGCTCCAGCCGAGCGGTGCCGAGCCGAGCTGAGCTGTTCGGAGCCGCGCCAGCCGCTGGGACCCGACGTGGTGACACCAGCCCCGGGTGGCCGCGCATGTCCCTCCGCGGGTGACCCCGGTAAGTCCGTCCGTCCTCAGCCCCCCTTTCCGCGGGCGCTGGCTCCGAGCCTCCGTGAATAGTTTCGTTCTTTTAATTATTTTACTGTCTGCAGTGGCGACCGAGAGTTTTGCAGCCGGGTCTGGCTTCCGTGGGTTTTTCTTCCTTCCTTTCTAGTCTAGCCAAGTGGGAGCTCGTCCCTGCGGCTGAGTTTGGGGAGCCGTGGGGGGGTCCCCAAGGGTGCTCCCCAGCACGGGTTGCCGTGTCCGTGGGTGCGGAGCGGATTGAAGGACTGCACTTCCCCGGGGCTCCCCGCACACCCCCGCCTTGTGCTGCTGCTCTCGGGTCGCTGTTTTCCCCAGGTTGTCGCCTGGGTGCCTGTCCCAGCTGCAGCTGCTGACAGCGAGCGGCCGGGATTAGACTCCAGTACCCGTTTTGGGATGCACTGGCGTCTGGAGCCAGCGGTTTCGGGATGTGGTCACTTGGGTGCTCCCTGGAAAGCATCCAGGGAGGTGCGGGGGTTCTTGGCCACCCCTCACTCCCCTGCAGAGCTCTCCCTGCACCGTCCGTCCGGAGCGGTGAGGATGGGATGAGCGCGGGGAGGAAGGCTCCCCGAAGCCCGTCCCCGCGTGGTGCGAGTGGCCGGCGGAGCTGGGAGAGCTGGATTTCTGGGAAAGCTGGATTTCCACCTGGACGGAGCGAGCCGCTGCCGTGGGGCTGTGCCACGAGCCGGGATGATGCTCAGGAAGGATTTGTGCTGCCGGCACCAAACCCCTGCCCTGCGCGGCTGTGCGGGAGGAGCGGAGCAAAGGTGGGAGCCGGGGACCAGCTGGGCAGGTCCTGCACGGTGGCCAAGTACGGCTCTTGCTGGCCCTGACACAGCCCGGAGAGAGGCTTCTCCCTCGGCT
Source organism: Molothrus aeneus (assembly GCF_037042795.1). Lineage (NCBI taxonomy): Eukaryota > Metazoa > Chordata > Aves > Passeriformes > Icteridae > Molothrus > Molothrus aeneus. The sequence continues at coordinate 4,891,571 of NC_089646.1, read as the reverse complement.
GCTGCCTTTATCCTCCTCTTCAATTCCTGTCTTGTAATCCAGTAGTTTTTGGGAATGGACCTGCTCCTGGTTTGGGGAAGGGTCTTGCATGTGTTGCTGGTGCATGAGCCAAAACCACCTGGCTCACTTGGGATTTGGAGGCTTGGGAATTCTGCAGGGCTTAAGTGATCCCAGGGTCAAGCTATTTCACTTCTTTGGTGAGAGTGAATGGTTGGGGGGAATTTCTTTCTGTGACACCTTCTGGATTTATTTGCAGTCTGGTATGTGCAGTTTGACGTAGCTCCGTGCAGGATTTGTGCATGGAGTGCAGCTCTTGGAAGCAGCTCCTCAGGTGTGCATGAGATCAGTTGCATTTGGGGCTTTGTTCTGCCTATGTCAGATGGTCCAATTTCCAGAACCCCTAATTTGACATTAATTATAAACAGGGATTCAAGGTTTCCCAGGGCTCCTGCTGATCAGAGCAGACCTCCACAGCTGGGCACAGCCTTTGCCCTGGGAAGGTTTTGCAGCTTGTAAAAGCTCCTCTGTTGAGGCAGGACGTGAGGCTGGATGGGCTGCCAGCCTGGTGGGATGTGGATGTAAAGGACCTTTTATACCTTCCTTGTGTGAACGCGTTTTGGTGCCGCAGTTTTTTCCACGGCTCCTTAATCTCCACCAGAAACCCGCAGCTCTGCCATGTCAACGTGTGCTGATGGGCAATGCATTTATGTTTTTGGAGGCTGTCAGAGCCTGTGAGGGAAGTGTTCTCGCACAGAGAGATGTGGTCTGGATTTTCACCCAGACGAAGCGACTCCGTCGCGAAAAGCCAGCGCCTGCGGCAGCCAGAGGAGCGGCTCCGTCCCGTCCGGAACGTTCCTGCTGCTCCCCGATGCTTCGTGATTTTCTCCTGCAGCTTGGACTCGATGCTCTGTGAATTTTCCCCGTTGGGAAGACGCCTGGTGAGGCTGCCATGGTGTGTCTGGCTCCCTGGCAGAGCCGTGGGATGGAGTGTGCTGCTGCAGCGTGGAAAGTGATGTGCTTCCAGGCCTGCTCTCCCAGATGGACGTGGGAACGAGAGCGAGGGCTGGCAGGATCCTCTCTGCTGTTGGAGACCTGCTGGTCGAGGCTGGAGGGAAGTGAGTCAGGCTTTGCTGTAAGAAGGGATATCTTTTATTAGACTGCTCGGGGAAGGCAGGCTGGCTTTGGAGTGCACGTAGAAGAAAAGAGGCAGTGATTGCTTGGAGTCTGCCTTGGCTCTCCAGACTGAAGGAACCATCTGAAAGAAAATGAAGAAAAAAAAAAATCTTAACTCCAGTTTAACCTGTGCAGTTCATCTGGCCTAAGGAAGCACATTTCATCCCTCTGCAAATCTCTGGGCTCCTTAGATCCTGAGATGCAGCACAGCACAGGGACGTGCTTGCCACCTGCCAGCCCTTCACAGGAGGTGGCCGAACATTTTCCAGGCTGGCTCCTACAGCAAGGAGCTGTGGGAGACAGGGATGGTGCTCACTGATGCCTGACGATGGCAGGAGCCTGCTGGGCTCAGTCCCTTCCACTCCTCTCTTTGCACAGAGCACAGGCCAAGCACAGAAATGTGCAGAATGTCAGCTGTGCACTGGGGAGATGGAAAATGCAGTGTGGAGCCATAAGAAGTGGAATATGGATTTAAATATTTTTATTATTTCCCCAGACAGGGGGGAAAAGCTATAGATGGCCCACTGATACTGAACCTGGCAGGTTCACCTTCAGTCCCCAGGCTTTATTTATTTAGATATTTAACCTCCACAAGGGGAAATGGGTGACCAGATGTTTTTGGTGAGTCCCTCCAAGGAGCAGGTCCCCTTTCCCACAGGCCAGGGCAGTTCAGCATTTCTTTCTGGCACCTTTTCTGCCTTTCCTGAGTGCAGTGTAAGATGCAGAGGTGGTGAATGTCATCTCAGTTGTGCCTGAACCATGCTGTCTCTGCAGGCTAGCCCCTATCCCATGTGGCATGAGCCTTCATCTGATGTGGTCAGTGCTGTGGTGAGCATCAGACAGGCAAGATAAGGGCTTTTCTGTCTGTGAAGGTGCAGGTGAGCATGCAGGAGTGTGGATATGGGGGCATTTCTGTTTGTTTTCTGTCTGTCCCTGCAGTTCTGATCTGCTCTAGCCAAGTAATTTTCCTGTTAGTCACTAAAATGCTGCTGGTGCCCAAAGCAAAAGGGTGGTCAGGCATTGGCACAGGCTGCCCAGGGAAGTGGTGGAATCACCATCCCTGGAAGTGTTCAAAAACAGTGTGGATGCACTTGGGGACATGGCTTAGAGGTGGACTTGGCAGTGCTGACTTAATGATTGGACTCAATGATATCAGAGGTCTTTTCCTGCCTTAACGATTCTATGATCCAACCAGTCTGTCTCAGTTCATCTTTAATGACACAAATTAAAAGCTAAGATCTCCTTTAAAAACCAATGCCTTGCTCTTCAAAGGCCCTGGGGAACTGTTCCCTGCAGCTGTTCCCCGTTGCATGGGCATGAGGAGCACGGGAAGAACACTCTAGAGGGGCTGCAGGCAGGGGGTACCTGGCTCCCTGCTTTGTTTTGGCAGTGAGGATTTGTTCCAGGATCTTCCCCTGGAGCCACAGGGCTTGGCTGAGAGCAGGATGGGGGAAGAAGCAGCATCAGCCTGGCCCACAATGGGGACTCCTGCAGCTCTACACCCCTGTCTCTGTGACCAGGGATGGGGACACAGCATTGCATGTCATCGCTGTGTCTGGTCTCAGGTGCCAGCTTCTGTTCCCAGGGCACTTGGAATGTCTGTGAAAGGAGCCCAGAGGGTTTGACCTGGGCTTTCTGAGTCATTTAGAGGTCAAAAGTGAAAGATATACCTGTACCCTCTAGAAGAGGGGGTTCAGCTCCCAAATGCCTTCCCCAAACACCTTTTTTCTATGCTGAAAGACCCTACTATAAATGTTAGTGGAGATGAAGTGGCTCAGACTTTAATGAGCATCTCTGGCTGGTTCTGCTCTCCTGAGTTAAACCCCAGGCTGGGCACCATTTTATGCAGAGCTGATTGTCACTTCTGCAAGAGCCTGTCTGCTTTTATCCTCTGCACTCTGGGACATGCAGCCCAGGGAGAGAAGGAGCTGTAAGAGCAAGCAGTGAGCCGGGGTGGAGCTGAGCCAGGCTTGGCTCAGAAGCTGCCTGGGCCAAAGTCCGGCTGGCAGAGCGCGCCGTGCCCGGCGGCTCCAGCAGATCCTGGAAGGAGCTGGCCCAGCTCCTGCGTGGGCTGCTGTGCAAACAGCCTGTGCCCAGGCCAGCTCCTGCGGGGTGGGAGGATGGCTCAAGCCTTCAGGTGGTGATTAAACAGCAAATTGCTTGAAAAAAAACCAGCCCTGGGTGGGTGGATTAGAGGCGCTCTGCAATACTCGCCAGTGGCCAAGTGACAAAAAGTCATCTGATTGATAGCTGGGTGATTCAGATGGAGAGAAAGACTTTGTACCGTTGCTTTGGGAATGTAACTTGTGAGATAAGAAGTCTTTGTGATGGAGGTAGGAACGCCTTGAATCCATCCATCAGTGCTCTGTGGCCTGTGCTTTGAGTGCTCCTCTTTTGGCATTGTTATGTTTGTCTTGTCCACCTGCAAGTGTGTCCTGCATGGTGGCTTTCAGGTGCTCCCAAATCCCCAAGGAAACATTGAAAACTTTGCAGATGACTGTCCTTAGCACAGATATTGTGTGTAAGAGTGAGCCCTGTGTTGAACTGGTGCAGAGGGTCAGAGGCAGGTGCTGCTGCTTTGGCACATCTGATGAGGTCTGTCCTTGTTGAGGTTGTCCTTGTCCTGCAGTCCTGAAGTGGTCAGGACTGGGTGATCACTGTAGATCCCTTTCAATTGAACTGTTCCATTCCATGGATGTGCATGGAAGTCCCTTGTGATGAGCATGGTGGATTACCCAGGTTGCTCAGTACTTTTGTGCTGCAAACTCTTGTTCTGGGGGCTTTTGTACTGAGCAGAAGTCAAATCATCTCAGTCTAGTTGTGAACAGGAAATAATGCAATGCCATCCATGGTAAATAAGAGCCCAGAAGAATTTAGCAGATCCTAAATTCTTCACAGTCAGCTGTCAGCACCTTTAACTGTGTGAGGTGGCCACAGGGGGCTCTATCCCAAGCCATGAGGATTCTGCAGAAGGGTGGTGGGCACAAGGGTGATGGGCACATCTGGCTCTCACCAGCTCTTAATAACAGTGATATCTTGCCCAGACATAAATTCAAGGGTTGGGGCATCCCCTGCATAGGGCAGTGATTTGATAAGGAAGGGTTGATTGAGGAGAAGGTGTGAGGGTGAGATTTGTTATCACAGGGCAGACAGGTGAAAGTGTATGCAGAGAAACTCTCTCTCAAATACTCTCTTCCTTTCAGCCTCTCTCCTCTTCCTCTCACTCAATGCCTGGGGAGTGCCCTGGGGAGAACTGTCCCTCTTTGGCAGGGTCAGTGCAGTGCCATTGCAGAGGGCAGCTGATATCTACACTGTTATCTACACTGTTATCTACACTGTTATCTACAGCTGGCTGATGCAGATGGGGGCTGATGATAGTGTTAGCCACAGAGGGATGATAACCCTGGAATCACCATGCTGTGGGAGTATGTGGCTGGAGGGAGGTGTGGCAGCTGGATCTGTGGGACAGAGAGGTTTGGGAGTGTGCAAGTGATGAATAACCATTACCTCAAATCAGAGATTTGGGCTTCCTTTTGTTGAGACTGACCTGTGCACTGGTGCAGTGTAGCATCCTTCAATTAACAGAGCAGGCTGGGCCAAGCTCCTGGAGAGTTTTCCTTGCTGCTGGAAAGTGTTCATACTGCAGGCTCAAAGCCTTCTGCTTCCCTTTCAGCACACAACTGCAGCTTTGGTTTATTCTACTGGAATCCTTCTGCTGATTTCCTCTTGGAGAGTGGCTTTTGGGAAACCTCAGCACCTCATGGTCAATAAACCACTGCTTTGCTGCTCCTTGGTCTTAGTCCCTCAGTGCTGGTGCTAACAGAATAGCAAGAGTCATTAGAGAAATATGCAAGATATTCCAGTTATTTCTCTTTGGATGGTGCTGGTAGCAAGTAAAAGAGATAAACAGAGCTGTGCTTAGCTTATTACATCATTGGTTTTACTGAAAGGGTCAAGGTCCAGCTCTGGATGTTGTTGCAGGATGCATTTGAGCTGCTCCTGAGCTGAGCTGTGCCAGAGGGAAAAGGTTTGGGAAAAGCATCATTTTAGTGCTGTCCCTGTGTTCCTTCTGAATGGTGCCTTGGTAGAGATCACGGTGGGACAAATCCTGCCAGGGTAATTTCTTGACTTTGCACTGGAAAGCTCTGCCCTTGGCTCCTGTTAAGGCCCAGGAGCTGTTCCTCCTCTGGCAGAGGCAGCCAAGGGAAGCCCTGCTGACATCTGCTGGGTGTTGGGGCTGGCAGGCGCCATCAGGGCCCCTGGGTGGGGAATCACATGCACAGAGTGGGCTCTGTCCTGCTCCTGTCCTCATCTTGCTGCTGGGATGGCTCCTGGTGGCTTTGCTGGCTGGATCTGCTGCTCTGGTGGCTTAGGCTGAGGTCTGCTTGCTCCTCTTGTGACATGGCTGAAATGAAGGATTTGAGGAGCCATGCCAGTTCTTGCCTATTTCTGTTTGGTTTGGGGGTGCTTACTGAGACTCTCCACAGTGCCCTTCCTGAGCAGCTGAAATGTCAAAGACATGCACATCACGCCTGGCTGATGACACACAAAAAAAGGGAGAAAATGTTTGTTTAATCGTTCCAATATTTCAGCAACTTCACCTCCAGCATTACAGGTGTGAATAAAATCTGGTGTGAGCCTGTAAGGGCTGAGGATGTGTTTTCACAATTGGCTTTTGGACTCAGCACAAAAGGTGCTGAAGACTGTGACTGTCTTCATCTCTGGATGAGAATGAGCTAGTTGTGGTCTTAGTCTGTGGCCAGGAAATCCTGTGCTGGAGAGCTTCCCTTTCAGGAGCCAGTGGGGCTGTCCCAGGGAGGTGGTGTGGTGCCCTGAGGTTTGGTGAGATGGAGCAAGGCTTCCTGTACCTGCTTCATCATCACCTGGGAAGTTGATTTGTCTTTCACACCAGGTGTTGCCACAGAGGTGCAGTTTGGTGGCTCACCCCTGTGGGAGCTTCCCAGGCTGTGGTTGCTGTGGGAGTCACCAGGAGCTGATGAAAGGGGGGAATGCTTGTGGGAGAACATGGGGTGTGTTGAACAGGATCTCCCCTTGGTGCATGGGGATCTGACCACCTCCCTGGCCCGTCTTGGGCTGGATTTCCAAAACCTTGGACAGGTGTGGCTGAAGGTCTCTGGGCTGCCCCACAGGACATCACCACCTTCATGGCCACGTTCAGGAGTGTGTCCCTGCAGGAGTGTCTCCAGCCCAAAGAGGATTCTTGCTAATCCCTGCTTCCCTCTCTTTCCTGCTTCCTCTCTGCCCGCTCCAAGTGTGAAGCACTGACAACACCCCAGGGCAGGACCATGGGGGATCCTGGCTGCTGAAGGCTGTGCTAAATGCTTTCATGGGACACAATTTATGTCCCATAAAAGCTCCTGCAAGGTGCCTTGCTGCAGATCTCTGTTTTGGGGCTGTCTCTGATGTAATCTGTCAAGACAGGGGCTGCTCTTTGACTTACTGCTGCAGGTCTGCTTGGGGATGGATGACCAGTTGCTTACCTAGCATTACCAAAGCAACGAGTTGTTGCTTTCCATGACTCATGAAAATGCACTGTAGGCTCTCTTAAGAATGGCTGAGATCATTTTTTGGCTGGCTCTGGGCATCTGGTTTCCTTAGCAAATAGCAGTGGGGGTGGAGGGAGGGGGATTTCCAAACTCGTTTCTTTGTATGTGTGATCTGGTTTTTAGAGCTTGGCTCAGAAAGTGCTTCATTTTAAAAAGGGAATAAAATATAAAAAAAAAGGACCTGTAACTTCCATGTCTGTTTGGTTTTTGTAGCATGTTCCCTTTAGTCGTGGTTTGGTGTAAAAAGGGGAAAGGTGCTAATAATATTTCAGAGCTGTAGGCTGTGGTTCTCTTCTTAAATAAGCAAGGATAGAAACATGATAAGTGGTATTTTCCTTTTGGAGCAAATCTTTCTGGGGAAGGAGAAGGAGGTACAGAGGAAATTCTACAAACAAAACTGTAATTTCATTAATTTAATTTTTTTTTTTTTTTTTTTTGGCCGTGTTTGCTCAAATTGGGGACTTTGATGATGCAGCAGAGCAGAGTCTTAGCAAGAGGTGTTTTAGTGTTTGGATAATCTGATTATTATTTAAAAAAATATTTATTTATTTATGTGTAGACCCTGGATTCACTTTCTGTGTTTTTCCTGTGTGGTTCAAAGGCAGCAGCACAGACATCCTTGAGAACCAAGTGCAGCAAGATAAACATTAACCAGAAGAGAATCAGAGCCCTGTGACAGCTTCAGAGGGCAGGAGGTCCCCAGGTGCTCTGGCACCTCTGCAGCAAGGTTGCAGCAGCCTCTGTGTAATCCTTCCCCAGCCCAGCCACTGTTTGCAGGCACCTGAGAGCAGACAGAGAGAGAAGGGAGGGGAAATCCTGGGCAGGCAGAATTGTTTGGGGAGGGAGATTTGTGGTGCTGTGGGTTTGGTGTGCCCATCCTTTGCAGGGCTGGCAGGAATAAAACAACAGCCTGTTGCATATTCACACATCTCATACATGATGCATAAATTCCATTCAAACACAGGATTCTGTCTGGTCAGTGTCAGCTTCTTCCTCTTAATCCTAACGGTGTCATGCTGTCTGAGTGAGGCAGGAAGAAGTTAATTTCTCCTGATAATGGGGCAATAAATTCTCTTTCTCTGAAAGATTCAGGTGTCCTGTGGCTGCTATCTCAGTGTGAGTCCTTTCTTTAGAAAAAAAGCATCCTATATAGCATAGTTTCTATTTTAACATTTTGTTATAACCTATATTTAATTTAACTATATTTTATAACTACATTTAACACACTTACATAAGAGAATCAATACAGCATTATATTCTAACACAACACATATAATATTCATTTTAACATTTGCCAAAAGCCAATCATAAAATATGCATTTTTCACACTTCCCAAGCCCAGCCACTGTCTGCAGACACCTGAGATCAGACAGAGAGAAGGGAGGGGAAATCCTGGGCAGGCAGAATTGTTTGGGTAGGGAGATTTGTGGTGCTGTGGGTTTGGTGTGCCCATCCTTTGCAGGGCTGGCAGGAGCCAGGGTTTGGTGTGTTCCACGGTGGCCAGTTCAGGAATTGGATAGCTGTGAACCAGCCTCCAGTGCTGGGCACGGTCAGTGCTGGATCTTGGCTGGGGTTGGTTCTGCAGCCAGGGCAGGCAGAAGGGTGTCCTGGTCTGCTGAGGGCTGGAGCTGCAGATCTGTGCTGGGAACAGCAGCAGCTCCATGGCCCGGCCCTGGGCCAGGGCTGAGCAGGAACAATGTGACTGAACAGGTTTGGGCTCCTTCCCCGGGAGCTGGGCTGAGACAAGGCAGGAACCCAGAGCTGTGCCAGGAGCTCCCCGTGCTCGGAGCTCCCCTTGCTGTGAAAAACGCCAATCACTTGCTTTTAAAATTTTAGAATTTTAATAGTAATAAAATGGCTATAAAAATAGTAATATAATTAGAGTAATAATAATTTGGGCAATTTGGATTAGGACAATATGAGACAACAGAAACAAAGAGTTACTGATGTCTGGGTACCTTTTCTGGGCTGCATAAGCCTGAAAAAGGACCCAGGTTAACAGAGGATTAACCCTTAAAAGCAACAGCCTGTGGTATATTCATACATCTCATATATGATGCATAAATTCCATTCAAACACAGGATTCTGTCTGGTCAGTGTCAGCTTCTTCCTCATAATCCTGATGGTGTCATCCTGCCCGAGTGAGGTGGGAAGAAGTTGGTTTCTCCTGATAATGGGGCAATAAATTCTTTCTCTGAAAGATTCAGGTGTCCTGTGGCTGCTGCCTCAGTGTGAGTCGTTTCTTTAAAAAAACTTATCCTACATAGCATAGTTTCTATTTTAACTTTATGTTATAGCCTAAAACTCTATTTAACACACTATTTAATAGAATTAATACAGCATTACTTTCTAACACAACAGATAGAATATTCATTTTAATATTTGCAAAAAGCCAATCATAAAATGCACATTTTTCACACTTGCTCTGAGCTTCCCTTGCTCTGAGCTTCCCTTGCTCTGTGCCCAGCGAGCAGGAGGAGCTGCCCTGCTGCTGTCTCTGTGAAAAGCTGACAGAAAGCAAAGCCCTGAAGCTCGAGGGATGGGAAGCTGAGCTCCAGGGAGGTGATGGAGCCACCCCAGGGCTTGGCTCAGGGCTGCTGCCTGCCCAAGCCCCCTGTGCCAGGAGCTGCTGGGAGCTCCACAACTGCTCAGGCCCCTCGTGTTCTCCTCCACCTATGGATTTCTCTGCATCTTTGCTAGTTAGTTTGGAGAGAATGGATAAAACCCACTGATTTAACCAGAAGTGTAGTCTTGACCCTCTTTTTTCCATGGATATTTAATGTATTTATTTATTTATATGCATGTATTTAATGCATGGCCTAGCACGCCACCGATCTTCTAGGTCTTAATTGTTTTTTTCCATGCAAAAATAGGAAATAAACGTGACCTGAGGTCTTCTGCTCTCTGTGGTGCTCCTGAGTATTTATTTGAACACGTGGCCAAAGTTTATGTACCTGAGCTGGTGGGCAGCTGCAGCCCAGGTGCCTGTAGTGCCATGGTGATGCTGGCCCAGGCTCAGCAAGACCATGGGATGAGCTCTGTGAGACCCAGCACAGGCTTTTTCAGAAGGTCAGGTCCTTATTGATAGACTTTATTTATAGGTAAATTTCTGCTGTGCAAGATCCACCAGCAGCTGTGACCCTGGTGGTTTTGGTGAGCAGGGAATGCCAGCAGGTGAGCTGGCATAGCTGAATTTCCCCTGCTTGATGCTGGATAAAACAAGTGGGAACAAAATTTGGAAAGACAATTCTGCTGTATTATTATTTTATTGTTTTTTTTAAACTGCTGTGTCTTGGCATTGTCCCCTGGTGCATAATGTTCTTTTGACTAGGAAAGCCAGTATCAGGGTACCCCAAAGGGGCTGCCTAATTTCTAGGCAGGTGTTGCTATGAAAGCTGTATTTTTTTGATCTCTAACTTACAGATGGGAATGTTGAAGGAACCCACCTCTCCCCAAAATTAAGTCATTCCCTGTCCAGTCTAACATTTCCAGTGTATAGTGTTGGTGAAAAGGAATTTTGGATCACATTCTTTCCTCCAAAAAAATACAGATTTATTTCTTTTAAAGCAGATTTTTCTATTCCTTCATGTTTGAGCATTTCAGACATGACTTACACTTCTTCAGCTTTTGACATCTGCAAATACTTCTTTTTAACAAAAAAAAAAAAGGGGAAGTGTGGATTCTGATGTAATCATGTGACTCCAGGAACAAGGTTCTTATGAAAAACACAGAATCCTGTGAGAATTTGCAATGCTCAGGGTTATCCCATTGTTCAGCAGAAAATGAAGCAAAACCTTCTACTCCCAGCTGCCCCATCCCTTGGTGTCCATCTTGTTGCAAGAGATATTTAGGCTGTGTGGGTTTTGGTGGGTTTTTTGGCTTTTGTTTTGTTTTGGTTTTGGGTTTTTTGGGTTTTTTGTTGTTGTTTTTTGTGGTTTTTGTTGTGGTTTTTTTTTAATGGTGTGGGGTTTTTTAAATTTTTTTTTTAATGGTCTTTTTAATGGTTTATGTAGTGAAATGTTTTTCTCCTTGCGTGGTGAAATTCACAGATCTGTGGCCTTGAGGCTCTCAGGTGCTCTCTGGGTTGTGTCTCTTGTGGAAGCCTTGCACTCTTCAGGCATTTTAAAACCAAGACAGAGCCTTGCTGCTGTTGTGGCATGAATCAATGCCAATGCAAATTGCCATGCAAACCTAAAGACCTAAGCTGCATTGGAGACTCTTCTCCCCAAACCCTTTGGTTCCTTGCATTTCCCTTTCTGGGGTGGTTGGGGCTTTTTGAGCTTTTTTCTGTCAAAGAGGCTTGACCTGGATGTTTGCTGTCTGTGCTCTTGCCAACCTGCCTTTTGCAAAAGTAAAGGAGGTGCCTTTCCATCTTGGACAGGAGCAGGCTTGGGAGCTCAGAGCAGTGTTCTGATAGCACAGAAATGAGGTTCCTGTGCTGCTCCTGGCTGTGGGACAGGAATTGGGTGCCTCAGAGCTTGCTGAAGGTGAAAACCAGGCTCATGCAAGTCCTCTCTTGTGTAAGTTCCCTTGGGTAAGCCCTGTTAGCTGTCTCTGGAAGTATTCAAAACCTGCCTGGACGTGCAACCTGCTCCAGGTGAGCCTCCCTCAGCACTGGGAGATCTCCAGAGCTCCCTTCCCACCAGAGCCATTCTGGGATTCTGTGAACATCTGGAAAACAAAACATCTTCAGAGGGCAACTCTCCCACCACAGGCAGGCAGAGCCAGCCTGTTCCTCTACAGCTTGGGAGATATTTGTCCTGTGACTAAGCAGAAAAGAGATGGGAAAGGTCCTGTTAGATCATCCCATCCACCTCCCTGCTGGCGAGCAGCTTTTCTCCCTGGTGTGGATTTATTAACAGGGGAGACAGGAGGGGTTTGCTCAGGCACTGAGGAGGAGCAGCAGGTGAGAGAGAAACTCTGCACACAGGTGACTCAACCTGCACAGTTGCAATTGTTGCTTGCAGCCATAGGATTTTGTAGTAAAAGGGCCAAAACCTCTCAACTTGACATTCTTGGCATGGTTGGAGCCTTCTCCTTAACTTGCTGTCAGTTTGTGCAGGCATGAGCTTGTCTTTTTATAGCATTCTAGGAATAAGCTAATTTTACTTGATATTTATGATGGAGTAGGTGGCTTGAAAACTAATAATAATAAAGGGGGGAAAAAATAGAAGCCTTTTGGAAAGGAGAGGTCAGCCAGCTGGACCTCTGCACAGCTGGCCTGGGCTCTGCTGGCCATGATCTACAGGAAAGGCTCCCAGAGGAGATGTCAGGGAGGTGCAGGTGGAAATGCTATTGCCATGACAAACAGAGCAGTGCTGGAGTGTCAGGCCAGAGCTTGGGGACCATCAGCATTGCTTGGTTTGTTACTGCTTAGTAACCACAGCACGGTGAACATGGGCTGGATTTCATTTCTCAGTCCCCAAATGCAGCTCAGAGCACTGGGGTTGGAATTGCTGAGTGTGGAGAGCAAAGGGACAAATTCTGATCAGGGAAGAACTGGAGCATGTGCTCCTGTAGGGAATGGGAGCAGGAATTTCCTATCCAGGCATGTGCTGAGCTGCCTTCTCCTACTGAGGCTGTGTTGGTTTTTGCACTAAGGATCACTTTGCTGGCTCCAGAGGTCAACACCAGTGTGGGATCAATATTTAGGGTTAAGGATGAGCACTGTTCTGTGCTGCAGGTGAGCAGCCAACCTCCCTCTGCACCTGTGACATCTTTTTGCTGGTGATGGCACTTGGTTGGGCACCGGGGGCTGTTCTGCAGATCCATTTCCTGACATCACGGTACATTTTGTGTGGGTTTTGGGAGTGTTATGGGACATCTCTTGGCTGAGCAGTTGCTCTGTTGCAGGGGGAGAAGCTCTCCCAGATCCATGGAGGGTGTTTCATGGTACAGGCAGTGTCCCTGGCACCACTGGTCTTTCTCTTGGCTTGTCCTATGGAAGTGACAGTATCACAGATGACGTTTTCCAGGAAAACTTCCAGCACTTGTAAAGAGCTCTGACATGGGCTTTGCCTCCCTTCCCTCCTCCACCAGACATCTCCCAGGGAGGAGGGAGCTGGAGCAGGGCACAGTGCACACAGGGAACAAATCTGCCTTATCATTATTTAATTTAGAGAGAACTTGGCCTAAAGATGTAAAAAGGAATTGCAAGCACTGTCTGGACACCACCTCTCCTCATCAATTAGCAGCATTAAACTCTCAGCAGGGAGGATTAATTAGAAAACTGAAATCTTTCTATCATGACAGCCTTCTGGTTTGCATTGAAATGCAGCCAGAGGACTGGAAAGGCTTCTGTATTTTGTTTTGATACACAGGCATATGTTTCTTTCCATCCTGGAAATTAATTCTGTCTGTCTGTAACGGAGCCGTGGGAATCAATATTGAGCTGAGCTGTGTTTCTCCAGAGCTTTCTTCTAAAAGGAGTTGACTGCTTCCCCACTGTGCCTAATAAGTGACCTGATTTTGGAGCAGCTGCTCTGCCAGTTCAGAGGTGTTGTACAGCTGCCTTGATGGCTCATGGTCTCTCAAGGGTGATGGGCTTCTCTTCTCTGAAAGTCTCCAGGTCAGACTTTCTCTGAGCTGGACAAAATGCCCACATTTGTGACTTTCCATTGCTCCACACCAGGCTGGACGTGGTAGGAGAGGAAATTACTCATCCCACTGCCTCCCCTGCAGACTGCTCTTGGCCTTGGTGAGCTGTCATGCTCTGTCTCGAGTTCTGCAATGCCCTGAGCTGGGTTTAGAGGCAAACCCGCCTTTTCCTCAGTGTCATCATCTTTCCTTCCCTCCACCAGGCTTGGGGAATGAAGTAGGGGGAAGCAGGAAGCTGCTGCCTTGCACTGGGGGAGCAGCTCACTCCTGGGTGATGGCACAGCTTGGGCAACCCTTCTGGAGAAGAGGCTGCCTTGTGTGCACTGCAGCAAGCAAGGGCTGTGCTCAGGCTCTGCACAACCACAGCTTTGGGAAAACTGGGTGGGGAAGGGCTGGCAGGAGAGGCAGGGCAGACCTGGGAGGCCCTGAGGGCTCTGGGCTTTGGGCAGTGTGTGTGCTCTGCAGGCTGTAAGGTTCTGTGAGCCCATGGCTGGCTGCTCACACTCTGGTTCCTCCTCTGTTGGTGGCTCATTTTTTACTGTGAAGGCAAGGGCACTTGAGTTCATGTGATACTGCAAGTCCAGAGGACAAGGAGAACAAAGCCTCTGTGGAAGCTGCCCCACGTGCTTGTTTCATAACCCCATCACCACCCCACTGATGGCAGGCACGAGCCAGCAGCTCGTGGGGGCAGCTGAGACCTGGGGCTGGGCAGAAACCTGCTCCTTCTGCCCAAAACCACAGCTGGTAGCTCATGGAGGCAGCTCAGTCTTGGGGCTGGGCAGAATCCTGCTCCTTCTGCCCAAAACCACAGCTGGCTCTTAATCTTTGCTTCCACTGAGCCCTCACTGAGCTCTGCCTTCTCCCACTGGAGAGATCTCAATCCAGAGCTGCATGGCAGAACCACCTCCCCTCCCCTCCAGCAACTGGTGGAGATGAACCAATTCGCAGACACCCTGATTACACCCCAAAGCCCACCTCAGCCCCTCTGTGCCCAAATCCAAGTTTTCAAATTGGGCACTGAAGTGACCAAGTCCAAAGGATCTTCACCTCTCCAGATGAGGCTGGGCCAGGATTATTCACACACACAGCCCTGCCTGTGAGGATGAAGATCTGCACCTAGGGGAGGGAGAGCACTGTCCTGCATCATTTTCCCTTCCACAGGGCAAAACCCTGTGCTCAGACAATTCTCTGTGTATTTATGAATCAGAGGGAAACCCTGATGCCAGCTGCACCTACAGAAACCCTCTGATGCCAATGAACATTCCCCTCTAAGGGAACACTTAGAACATGTGAAGAGTTGCACGAGCAAGGAGAGAACCTGCCAAAATGTGTGGTGGCTGTTGGGGTCCTGATCTCCCCATGTGGTGTCGTGGTTGTGCTTCTTGCCCACAGAGAAGGAGCAAATCAACCAGGTGGCTGCTGAGAGAGCAGAGAGTGGTCAATTATTCCTGAGCCCTGGGCTTTGCAGTCGATCAGAAAGTCTGGTTGGGATCAATAAAAGCCAGGCAGGCTGCAGGGGAGAGGCTGTGCTCGTTAAAGAGAAGCTGTGCAGGGGGATGGCTGCCAGGGACTATTGATCCCTGCAGGCTGGGGGGAAATGCTGCATTTCTAAAAGGCTCCTGGCATGGCCAGGTGTGTTCTCCATCCTCTGTGCAAGGCAGGGAAAGTGGGTCAGACATGAGCTGGGGTGAGGGTGGGAGTTGGCAAAGAAGCCTCAAAGCCCTGGTCCTGCCATGATGCCATGCCAAGGCCATGGGATGGATCTCCTGTCACATTCACATTCTCTGATAAAATCCTTTCACCCAGGATTTTTCTCCTGGGAAGCTGAGAAGCCTCAGAGAAAAGGAAAACAATTCTTATCTCATTTGCTTCTCCTCTGTGTTGCTCATGTGGAATGTGTTTGGAGATTGTTTACCCACAGGTGATTGTTTCATTGGATTCTGCTGTGAGTTGTTTTGACTCTTTGGCCAATCAGGGCCAAGCTGTGTCAGGACTCTGGAAAGAGTCAGGAGTTTTCATTGTTATCTTTTTAGCCTTCTGTAAGTATCCTTTCTGTAAGTATCCTTTATCCTATCCTTCCTATCTATCTTCTTTTTAGCTTTCTGTAAGTATCCTGAAAGGATACTTACAGAAGGCTAAAAAGATAATAATGAAATATATATATATATAGTATATATTATAGTATGACTATATGTAGGGGGATATAGTATGTGTAAATGAAGGTGGTATAGAATGTAATCTTATACCCTAAAGAGCTGCAGCTGAGCCAATTACTAAAGATTAGGAGCAGCCCTGATGTTAACAGGCCACAGCTGTAGCCAATAATTAGAGTGTTACAAAAGAGTGGATGGGTGGGAGCTGGAGTCAATTGGCTGCTGTGGAGACAAGGAGGAGTCAGTGCCTGGAGGAGCTGCCTACGAGAAACATTGAGGAGGTACAAAACTCTGGCAATGTGGGACCTTTACAATGTAATGATAATAGAACTCTTGCAAGATATATGACAACAACTATATATTTGTAATACATATATATATATATAGTATAGTACAGTTTAGTATAGCATTCTTTAATATAATATAGTATCATAAAATAATAAATTAGCCTTCTGAGAACATGGAGTCAGATTCATCCTTCCTTCCTGCCATGGGGCACCCCACAAATACAATAATCACCCTCCTTCCTAGTCCAGAGCTTGGTCACTTAGTGTTAAAATCCCTGTTGGAGCAAATGGATCAGCCATGAGATTGGTTATGCTTTTGATACCTGTTGGAACTTAGGGCATAGGGAATATTTCTCAGTTTGTTTTGATAAGTCTTGATTTTTAAGAAAACATTGCTTTTAGCTTTGTTTATGGAGAGGGCTTGTAAGGCTTTGAGATGAATTGGAATTTATAATAGTATAGTTTATTACAGGGTGAACAATTTAGAGTTTTGGGTTTTTAGTATGGAAGTAGATAGAAGACAAAATGGAAGATTTTGGGCGTTTTAGTTTTTTTTTTTTTTTTTCTTTTTTATCTGCTCTATTCTCTGTTGTGTTGGTGGTATAGAATGATTAGTTGAGGAGAGCTGCAATGTAGATGTTGCATGATAAAGAAATAACTAGCTGTTGGTAGAAAAGTACAAGTGAAGTATGTTTTAAAAGTTAATTGGACAAAACAACTGTAAAAGACCTTGGAATCCCAGTCCCTGGTGCAGATTCCAGCTCTCAGGCCAGGCTCCCCCTGGCACAACCTTGGCTTTGCAGCTCTCTGGGGTAAAGCTCCATTCACGGGCTCTTTGTTTCTGATACCACATGATTTTCTCCCAATTGCTTTTCCCAAGGAAAGATTTTTTTTTTTTTCTGAGACAAACACTTTTCTGATGGCTTATTTCACTTGAAGGTTTTACTATCTATTCTTCCTTTTTGGTTTCTGCTCCTTCTCCTTCCTCTATTTCCCAGTAACATGGAAGAAAGAGGCCTGAAGCTTCACTTTTCCAGAGACACACAGTTTTGCTTTAATTTCCCTCTGACAAAATCTTTGGTCATTTGAGGAGAAATACAAAAATAAGGCAATGAAAACCTGCAGGAGGAAGAAATGACAACATTCTTCTGCATTGGTTTTTATATTATATGTAGAAATACCTTCCCTTTGCTGTGCTCACTTAGGGGGGAATGTTCATTGGCATCAGAGGGTTTCTGTAGCTGTAATCAGGGTTTCCCTCTGATTCATAAATACACAGAGAGCTGTCTGAGCACAGGGTTTTGCCCTGTGGAAGGGAAAATGATGCAGGACAGTGCTCTCCCTCCCCTAGGTGCAGATCTTCATCCTCACAGGCAGGGCTGTGTGTGTGAATAATCCTGGCCCAGCCTCATCTGCGGATCCTTTGGACTTGGTCACTTCAGTGCCCAATTTGAAAACTTGGATTTGGGCACAGAGGGGCTGAGGTGGGCTTTGGGGTGTAATCAGGGTGTCTGCAAATTGGTTCATCTCCACCAGTTTCTCTGTAAAAAATGGGAGTTCAGTAGACACAATTCTGTGCAAACCCTGATAAAAATAAAAACCCAAACAGGTGGGGAACCTGTGTGTTCTCTGGACACTTGCTTTGCTTGAGCTGTTACATGTAAAATAGATTAACTCTGACCTGATGGGGCTGTGGTGTCTGACCTTTGCTGGTAGAAGAGTCCTTTCTAATCCTTTTGATTTGCTGCTTTGTTTTATTGTTCCAGAGGTTTGAGATCTGTATGGAAAAATCAAAGCTCTTAATTTTGCCAGCATATATTACTGATAACTGCACTGGCTTTAGTAAAAGGAATATTACTGCAAAGCAGGAAAAGGGACTGGGAAAAATACCAGTACCTAAAGGGGCTACAAGAGAGCTGAAGAGGGACTTCTTACATGGACATGGAGTAATAGGACAAGGGGGAATGGTCTTAAACTGAAGGAGGAGAGATTTAGATTTGGTATTAGGAAGAAATTCTCTCCTGTGAGGGTGGGGAGGCCCTGGCCCAGGTTGCCCAGAGAAGCTGTGGCTGCCCCATCCCTGAAAGTGTCCAGGGCCAGGTTGGACAGGGCTTGGAGCAACTTGGAATAGTGGAAAGTGTCCCTGCCCATGGCAGGGGGTGGAACCAGAAGATCTTTAGGATCCTTTCCTACCCAAACCTCTCTATGATAACGTACCGGAGTGTGCTGCCTGGAACATCTTGTTTATAAAAAGTATTTTCTGAGAAGAGTATTTGTTTTAAGATCTCAGTGGCTTCTTCCAAGGGCTGTCATGGATGTTAACAGCAGGACTCAGGCAGGCTCTAAACCACTCGTTCTCAGTACAGGTCGTGCTGGAAAGAACAGGATGGCTCAGGAGATTTTTCTGTCAAGTGCAGCTGCCCTGGCTGGGTCACTGGCTGAAGGAATCCTCCACTGAGCATGATGGCTTCTGAACACAGATCTCTTCTCCCAGCAGCAGGTGCTGTGAGAAAGATTCTTGAGCAGTTTTGGGGTGTCATGGCCCAAACTGGGGAGAAGAAGCTTTGGTTTTATGAAAAATCCTTTCCTTAGGATTTTTCCTCCTGAGAAGCTGAGAGGCCTCAGGAACAAAATGTAACCAATGGTTATCTGCTGCTGTGGAATGCAACAGGTGCATCTGGGATTGGCCCATGTTGGTTGTTCCTAATTAATGGCCAATCACAGCCCAGCTGGCTTGGACTCTCTGTCTGAGACACAAGACTTTGTTATTCATTCTTTATTTTCTACTCTTAGCCAGCCTTCTGATGAAATCCTTTCTTCTATTCTTTTAGTATAGTTTTAATATAATATATATCATAAAATAATAAATCAGCCTTCTGAAACATGGAGCCAGATCCTCATCTCTTCCCTCATCCTGGGACCCCTGTGAACACGCTCACAAAGCCTCAGCTGATGGTGCTGATACAGAATTGCTCCTTGGGTTTCACGGGCTGTGGTTCCCAGAGCATGGGCTGGCTCCTTCCATGAGCTCTGCTGCTCTGTGCAGGTCACCTCCAGCTCAGCAGCCTGAATAAAACCTCAGGGGAGGTTTATTCTCCTCATCTTGGCACATGAACTTTGTCCCTTGAGCTCTCTGGGCAGATACACCTGCAAACCTGGCCAGGCTGCACACGTGTCTGCAGAAAGCCCATCCCAGCTGCATGCTCATAAACATGGAATCAGAGAATCATTTAGGCTGGAAAAGAACTTTTAACATCACAGAGTCCAGCCATTAACCCAGAACTGCCAAATCCATGACTAAACCTTGTCCCTAAGTTCTACATCTACAGAGATGCACAGTCTTAAATTGCTATTTTTTTTTACTTCCCTTGTGTGGTGTATCCTTTGGATAACCTGGATGGAAAATGCCTTCAGGGCAGGGTCTTCTGTGTCTGAAGTGGCACCAAAATTTAGGTCTTGTTTTGTGCATCCCAGAATATGGATCCAAGTTCCAGGTTGAATGTTCTGTAGTTTAGAGAAAACTGTAAGGATGAGGTTGGGATGATCAGAGAAAACCTGGAATATTCCAACTAACCTGTAATATTCCAACTCTCCTTTGCCTTTGAATCCCTCTTTGCCAAGCCTGCAGGCTGCCTGAGCTATCAGCACACATCCATTTGTGTTCTCACCATTAAAACAATCTCATTTGCTTCGCTGTTGTTTTTTACACTACCCCAGCTCTGGCCTCTGAAGCTTTTTGAAAATAACATTTACAATAATATTTTTAACAGTTCCGTAGTATACAAAACTCCAGTGCTCTGGCAGGACTCCCGGAAACTTGCTGAAAGTTAATGTGGTCAACTCTTAAAAAGGAGAGAGATTTTTTCCGCTTGACTCTTGCTTGTTAAACTCTCTGAGCCCAACATGTTCCCTGCTGCTTGAAAAAACAAGGAAAGTCCCAATTTTAGCAATGCTACTTTGAGTAGCTTTCCAGCCGAGCCCTATTTCAGGGGCAACTGTGGATTTTTATTTTTTATTTTTTGCAGTGGTGTGTCCCTACACCTCCAAACCCAAGTGCTAAGTGGTGCTCAGGCAGGAATAAAGAGGTGCTGCTTTCCCTGGAAGCCTGGGGGTGATAAACTGCACAGGGAGATGCTGTTTGCCTGTGCTGCAGTAGTGGTGAGATTTGCTGCCATGAAATCTGTGTTTTATGGGGGATGCTGAGCCTCTGCAGGGTAAGAACAACCCTTTTTGGGGCAGGTGATACTGGAAATCCCAAATATCAATTGCAGACTGCAGGTCACTCCAGCTCTCAGTGCTGAACTGCATCTTCCTGCTTTCCTAACCTTCATCCTATGTAATTCCCTGGTCCCTTTGTTTTATCTTCCTTTACATCCCGGAGAAAATCACGCTTCTCCATCCCCTTCTCCCCTGCTTTGGTTTCTGTGATTTAGATCCACAAATCTAACTCAGGCAGGATGCAGATATGTTGTAGCTGAGCTGTTGTCTCCCTTGAGCTCAGTCTTCCTTAATCCCTTCCCAGCCAGGAGTATGGGAAGAAGAAAAAAAGAAAAGCAGGGATTAATTTTCCAAGTGGATTAATAACCTTGCATACATCTCTCGTGTAGATACTCATACCCTGCACTTATGGAGCTATAAAGAAGTTGAGCCACTCTGTCTGCTAAGTTTAGCTCAGGCAAATCAAAACTGATAAACAATCGATTATTATAGTAATATTATGATGATAATAACTAAATTATAATTATATTATTACTGTGTTTATTATTATAACAGTAATATTATTATTAATAATATTATTATTGTTATATTTTCCCCTGGATCAGAGCATCTGTGCTGGGCTTTCCTGCAGGTGAAGTAACTTCCAGCATTTCCCTGAGCAGACTGGGGCAGGCAGAGTCTCTTGCATGCACATCACAAACCTGGAATACATTGCCCCAGCACCCCTGGGAGCCAACACCTTGCTGAGCTCTCTCACTGCTTGCCAGGGAGATTTCCAGTAGATTTACAGAGTTCTGTGGGTGCAGTGGCCAGTGGGAGCCCAGTTTCAGATGCTCCCAGGTTCTGTGTCCCAAAATGCCAGTGCTGCTCAGGGAGCGGAGTGGGAGGAGAAGCTGCTTGGAACAGCATCTGTAGGAAAAAGATTTTCCCTTTTTTTTTTTTTCCCCTCTTATTTTTTCCCCCCCTCCCTCCCTGTTTTTTAAGGGACATAATAATAGGACAGAATTTGTACTAGAAACAGGAATTTGTCCTTCTGGAACAGGAAGCTGCTGGTATGTATTTTTGGGAAGCCACGGAAATCACCAGTGTTTGCAGTCCAGTTTGAAGGCTGCCTGTCCTCAGCATTGAGAATATTTAGCATTTTCTGCTAAACCAGAAAACCTTCCTTTCTCCTGTGTATCTGTGGAGATTTCCTGCCCTGTGTGCAGGGGCTGGTTTGCTCACCAGGGCTGGGCAGGGGGGTCTCAGGGCTTTGCTGGGGCAGAGGTGATGGAGAGCAGCACAGGGGAGGGCTCTGCTGATGGAAAGGTCACCTGTTTTTTTCCAGGGCTCGTTTGCACAGTTCCTGTAGATGCTTGTTTTTCTGACTAGATATGGTTTGGAAAGGTCTGGAAGGTCTCCAGGAAGACTTTAGAAAAATCTATTACTCTGATAGGAGAGTTAGCCTGGGCTGTCCCAGGAATTTACAGTTGATCCAGGCTATCTGCCTGTGGCCCTCAGTGCAAATTATGCACACAGCTTAATTCCTGGAAGTGTCACAGCAGCTTTGAAAGCAAAAGTGAAGGTTTGGGCTGTTTCCTGCTCTTGTTATAATCAGATGGAATTTTCACTCTGCTTTCTTGCTGGTTTTCTGCTCCCTCTTGGTTCAGAGTTGCACAGACTGAGCAGTTCTTTCTCTAAGTAGGATTTTTAACCATTCAAGCTGTTTAATTACTTCCTTTTCTCCTCCTTGGAGCTGGAATGGACAGAGCAGAGTTCCTGGTGGCCCTGGGCTCTCGGGCTGATGGTGCTGTCCTGGGAGGAAGCTGCAGGAGAAGGAACAACACGCTCAGGGCACTTGGATGTCTCTGCCTCTGCTGCTCTCTTTTCACCTTCCCTTCCTGCTTGTCTCTCTCACAATAGGTTGGATAAATAACCCTGTGCTTGGCAGCACCGAGGCACCAGAGCTGCAGAAAATCATTTTAATCCATGCTTGGGACCATTCCTGGTCCTCTTCAGATTTGTTGCTGTGTTTGAATTGATTTGACCAAGCCAGGAGGTTTTCAAAGTGTCTTTTCCTGCCATTTGTGGCCAGTGCCTCATATTTAACACTCCAATATCCAAGTCAGTGTCCTGGAGCCCTCACTGACTTCAGGGCAGCCTGCAGTGACTGCAGGGCAGGAATGTCTCACTCCCTGTGCAAGTCTGATCAAGCTCTTGAGGTGTTTCTCCCTTTCCTTGTGCTATCATGCAGGTTTATGACTAAGAAATCTGAGGGCTTAACAGGCAGCTAAAGTGGAATTTGATGTTGTCTTCTATTACAGTGTCCTTTAAAAGGTGCCCATCTTTAGGTGGATTTTGCCTTTGTTCAGTCTAAAATGAGGTTTTTCATTAGTGAGCAGGACAGGCTCCAGCAGGCTCAAGTGTGCTTTAGTTTCTTGGTGGCCAAAACAACCCAAAAAACCTTTCTGGGTGCAGGAGTTTGGCTGAATGCAGGGTGGCAGGTCCCTGAGCCCATTTCTGTGCTGGTGTTGGGGGCAGATTGAAGGCAGAAACTCTGGGAGGGCTCCTGGGGACACAGCTCCCATGAGGGGTGTGTGGGGCAGTCACTGCTGCTGGGAGCTGCCTGTGCTCAGCTGTTTGCCCAAGCAATCAGGGGAAAGCTGGACCAGCCTTGGGGAACCTTGGTTGCCATTTGGAAGGCCTAAATTTAGGTTTCTGCTTTGATTCAGGACTGCTTTTGCACGTCCTGCTGTCAGTCTGTTGCCCAAGTGAGTGTTATCCCACAGGGATGCTGTGGAATCCAAAGTGTTAAAGATGGTGTTGCTTTAGGGTTACATTAATCATGTAAAAACACATTAACATATCATGTAATTAAAGTGTTCTGCTCTTAAGGAAGCCCAGGTTGTTCACCCCAAGATTTAAAAACCATTGAGGTCCCAGGTTTGTGGTGTGTTACCTTTGGTGCGTGCAGAGGAGGGCAGACTCCTGCTCTCCATTCCTAAATCAGGTTTTCCTCTTTGCCAGGTGATGGTGGGGACAGGCTTTGTGAAAAGTGCTCCATGACCCTGTTGTCATGTCAAAATTCATCTGTAATCTCTGTGTATGTTCATTACAGGGTGGATGCTTGAGAGAGGAGGATAAGGCACAAGAGTCTGGGACCGGTGGAATGGAGGCCTGATGTAGATGGAAAGATGGGTAAGAACTGGATTCCCCTGGAGAATTCATTTTCTGCAGCCTGATAATTTTGGTTGGGACTACCAAGTGTGGCAACAGACTGGAAGAAGTTGCTGAGATGCTCTGACTATTACATTGCGTTCTGATTTATGTTTATCATTTTAGTGGTGCCAAAATTGGACAAATTTTCTTCTTATTCTGAGCGTGATCTTCTGGTCATGTTCTAGGTGGAGTCTCTCCTTGTATTTCTCTGCAGAGCATCTCCATGCCCTGTAGATCTTCTCCCAAGGAATCTTCTGTTTCAAACAAAGCTTGAATATATTGCTTTTCTAAGTGGTGACCTGGATTACTTCCACCTTCTCCCTCTTCTGCTGGCATAGTTGTGTGTCAGATGCTCTGAGGTGCTGAGGGAAACTTCATTAGGTGGGAATTATTTATAGTTCTGGAGGTACATCAGGATTTCCAGCTTATCTCCATAGATAAGAACTTTCTCCTAAAGAAAATTCATTATGTCAGGAATTGGGACCACTTGGAAGTGCCTGAGTGGCTTCCTGACCTGGTGACCCAAGAAAGGAGAAGAGATCTTGGAGGGGTCCTGCTTGAAGCTGAGCACTTCACTTGCACATTTGCAGCAGTTACACAAGTTCACCCAGAACTTCTCAGAGCTGGCTGAAATGATGCTTTAAAGAAGAATTAAAAAGGAGATATGTCTTAAATTTAGGGTTTGTTCTTGCAGATGTGTAGAATCACAGAATGGTTTGGGCTGGAAGGGACCTTACAGGACATCTCATTGCAACCCCTGCCATGGGCAGGGACACCTCCTGCTGTCCCAGGCTGATCCAAGCCCTGTCCAGCCTGGCCTTGGGCACTGCCAGGGATCCAGGGGCATCCACAGCTGCTCTGGGCACCCTGTGCCAGGGCCTCCCCACCCTCACAGGGAAGAATTTCTTCCTAATACCCAGTGTAAATCTTCTCTCTGTCAGTTTGAAGCCATCCCCCACTGTCCTGTCACTAACTACCCTCATAAAAAGCCTTGTGCAAATGTGATTCAGAGTTTGGTAGTGGTCTGAATTTGGAAAATGAAAAGTGTGGAGCCACTCCCACACCTTAAGTGTTTATTCTCTCTTATGAAGAAAGGAGAAGAGTGGTATTTACCCATCCTGGCTTCATGTGTTGTTTTTGCTCTTTCTCTGTTACCTAGAAGAGGGATTTTGTGGGAAGAGAACTAATTTAAAGCTAGGTTAGAAAAAAAGGGAAGGGGAGAGAAGAGAAAGTCCAGATCTGCTTCTTCGATATAAAGAATGACAAATTTCAGTTTAAAATCCCTGGTGACTAACCCCAAAATTTTTTAGAAACATTTTCACTTGGAAGGTAAAAGCCACTGCTTTGTCAAGGCAATGTGGGTTATTTTAACAAGGAAAGCTCAGAGTTGCCCTGAGCACCAGCAGGGAAGGAGTTGCTGGCTCCAGCCCAGTTCTCAGGAGATTTGTCAATTTGGTGATTCCTTGTACAGAGAGTACAATGATAGAACCTGCTCAAGGTGCCTTCAGCCTGCCAGCTGCAAATGTAACATGGGTGCAGCAGGGCAGCATTAATTGTGGGAATCCTGTCGTGAAGAGAGGCACTGTGGCTGGTTTTGGGAATTTCTGCAGTCTTGTGCAGGTTTGGGGTCCTGCTTGCACTTGTGTGTGGGTGGAAGGGGCTGTGCATGTCCCTCACCAAGGTGTCATTGCTGTGGCTCATCACCAGCAGCATC
This sequence comes from Molothrus aeneus, assembly GCF_037042795.1. Taxonomy (NCBI): domain Eukaryota; kingdom Metazoa; phylum Chordata; class Aves; order Passeriformes; family Icteridae; genus Molothrus; species Molothrus aeneus. The sequence goes on along the minus strand of NC_089646.1, from coordinate 4,866,664 downwards.
CCCACCAGGATGTGTCCAGATGGGATCAATTTGAGATGCTGGGTGTGCTCTGTGGGGATCAGATGGGCGAGGTGCTGTGTGTCCCCATCAGTGTCACTGGGAGGTGTTTGTCTGTTCAAGAATCACTGCAGGAGCTCTGCTGGTACACAGGAATTGGGGCTAAATTTTGAGAGTTTCACTTCTCTCCCTCTTCCCTGTGTATGTGTTTGTTTGCTCCATGCTTTGGGATGAGGGAGTATTTCCAAGGGAAGTGCAGGGAATTTGTAGTCACATCATTGATTTTCTTGTGGAAATTTCCTTCCTCCTTCCCTTCAGAGGAGATGTGTTGGGATGAGGTGATCTCAGATCAGACAACCTGTTCCAGGTCCACCTTTTTTTTTTTTTTTTCCCTTTTTCCAGGATCCTGTTTATAGCCTGCTCAGTGTCTCAGGGTTCAGCACAGGACTGTTCACTCCCAGACATGTTCTAGGCAAGCTGCATGACCTTGCATGGAGCCCACAAGAGGGGAAGTGGGGACTTCTGGTGTCTCTGTGTCGTGCAGTGCTTGGGCCAGCCCTGTGCAGCCCTGGTACCCCTGGGCTGCTGCAGCATCTCTGCATGGACCAGCCCAAGTCCTTGGCATTGAGTCTTTTTATTCATCTTCTAGTTCATTTCCATCTGCACCCTCTCCTCAAGACTCTTTGTCATTTGGTCACATGAGTGTTTATGACACTTCTAAAGGTGTCTGCATCTTCAGTGCAACACAGTGGAAAAACCCTGCCCAATAAGTATTAAAAATTGCTGTGTTTAAACATGACATCCCAGCAAAAGTAATACTAAAAAACCTGCAGAACTTGGTACAAAAAGCACCAGCTTGTTTGTTGCTCAGGTTTTATTCTTTTTGCTTTAAAAATGATTTAAGTGTTCTCAACTGTGGTTGTGAAGTGTTGTGTGTGTGATTGGGATGATAAAAACTGCAGGAAGGCTGATCTGTTCTGCTCAGTGGCCATCCATACAACTCAAAGGTTTAGCTCTTTAGTGCTTTGCTGGGCAGAGTGTGACTTCTGCTTCAGCAGAGAGGTCACCTGAGGTGTGGGAGCTGGGAGAGTGATGCTGTTTATAGCATTGACCTGACAGAGTGTGTGTGATTGCAGGCTGGGCTGGCAGGAGGCACAGCAGCTTGCTGAGAGCTTGTTTGAGCAGCCATGGCCCTCCAGCCCAGTTCCTTGGGGTTTTGGGGGCTGCTGAAGCAGAGAGAGCTTCCAGAGCTGCTGGGGGCAGAGCAGAGCCTGTCCCATGGGTGTCTCAGCCCTCCCTTGCTGTGTTTTCCTCATTCCCCAGCAGGCAGTGCTTTCACTCTTCCCTTCCTTACTGCTCTCAGCTTTCTCTCTGTATGCTGAGAGCCATCCAGGAAGAATGAATTCATGTTGGATTGCAGCACTTTATGATATAATAAGATACATCAGGCTTTCTGGCTCGGGTTTTGTTCTTTTTGAGAGGTTCAAAGGTGCCCATGGTCTCCTTCTCCCTTTCCTGGCACTGCACCCATTGTGCCCAGGGCTCAGATTTAGGGTGCTCTGGGCAGTGTGGGATTGGACCTGCATCACATCTGGGATGTTGCAGCAGAATAGGAATTCATGGGCTCTGGGCTGAGCCTTTGAGCCCTGGAAGTTGCTGGGCTGGGAGGGAGAATGAGTTCTTTATGATCCCTCAAATAACCTTCAGAAGTATCAGAGTCAGTCAGGGGAAATAACTTGCCAGTTACATTTCTTTGCTGGATAAACATTTTTCTCCTTTCAAGTGTGCTCAAGAGAGAGGCACAGGTTGTGGGGAGAGGTAATATCTTTTATTAGACCAAATGATAGAGGTGGAAAAATCCAGGCTGCCTTTTAGGCATGTAAGTCCTTCTTCAGAAGGAGCAAATTTTAAGCTTAGCAGGGAAGCTGCTGGAATAATTGGCCCAAGTTTAATTCAATTAAATGTTAATCCATTAGAGGAAAATTAGTGTTTGTGGAGCAAAGGGCAGAGTTAGCAAATAAAGTGGTGAAAGTTTCTTGTGGGATGAGAAACCTGGCACCTTTGAAGTGGTGAGGAGTAGCAGAGCTACAGGCATGAAAAAATCTTCTTAAATGTGGTTAGTTTTGCTTTTTAAGATTCTAGCCCCTGCTTGCAGCTCTCCTAGACTAACTTGAATTCACAAAAGCAAACGAGAAACAAGGGGGTTTGTCATGAGCAGTGTTGGGTTTGTGGCTGGGCTCAAAGATCCTGGCTCCTGTTCAGCATCCCCCTATCCCTGCCTGGGTGACAGGGGCAGCAGCTGCTTCCCAAACTCTTCAGCAAATCTTCCCCCACCAAAAGCCACCCAGTTCCAACCCAGACATTTTCCCCATTAGCCAGGAAGGGGTGAAGGCTCTCAGGTGGCTGCACCTCCATGGGTTCTGCTGTGGTGAGGAGCAGAGAGAAGGAAGGAGAACGAGTGCCAGGATGTTTTCCTGGGGGAAAATTGGTGTCTTAGCTGGACTTGGCCACCTTCCAGGCATGTGGGGATGCAGAGGCTGTGAAAAATGCTAATCAATTGTTTTTAAATTTTAGAAGTTTAATAGTAATAAAATGGTTACAAAAATAGTGATACAATTAGGGTAGTAATAATTTGGACAGTTTGGATTAGGACAATATGAGACAATAGAAACAAAGAGTTACAGATGTCCAGGTACCTTTTCTGGGCAGCATAAGCCTGAAAATGGACACACATTAACAGAGGATTAACCCTTAAAAACAATAACCTGTTGCATATTCATACATCTCATCCATGATGCATAAATTCCATTCAAACACAGGATTCTGTCTGGTCAGTGTCAGCTTCTTCCTCTGAATCCTAAACAGTGTCTTCAGGACTGAGCAAGGCAGGAAGAAGTTGGTTTCTTCTGATAATGGGGCAATAAATTCTCTAATTCTCTTTCTCTGAAAGATTCAGGTGTCCTGTAGCTGCTTTCTCAATGTGAGTCCTTTCTTTAAAAAAAGTCTCTTACATAGCATAGTTTCTATTTTAACCTTATGTTATAGCCTAAAACTATATTTAACACACTACTTAATAGAATCAATACAGCATCACTTTCTAACACAACACATATCGTATTCATTGTAACATTTGCCAAAAGCCAATCATAAAATGCACATTTTTCACAGGGGCACTCGTGGTGATGAGTGTGCCCAGGGATGGGCTGTGGAGGGGAGCAGAAGCTCTGCCAGTGGCTCCTCTCCCCTGGAATTTTACTGTGCAGGGGTGGCTATTTTGGGAGTGGAGGCTTGTGGTGAACCACAGAGGTAACCTTGCTTTCCCTCCCTGCTGAGCTAAACCAAACACCTTCTGCATCCCAAGTCCTTTTCCATTGCACAAGTCCCTGGTGAGCCTCTGGGGTGAGGGAACGTGGGCATTGTGCCACAGCACAGCTTGTAGGAGAAATTTCTTGTATGATTTGTGGCCTGACCACTGAAACTTCCACTTGTGATCAAACTTGCCATCCCAAATGCTTCGGGTTTGGGGTTTGTGAGGTACTGATCACTTGGGGTTTCAAGGGCACTGAGGTGCAGTCCCAGCAGCTATGCCTTTGCTTTTGGTTTTTCCTGGGGAAATTCAGAGGGCATTGAAGTTCTTCATGATCTCACTCTGGCTCTGAAATGGGTTCTGCCATAATACAGGAATTTTTGTGCCAGTTTGGGCTCTTTTGCTGTTTTCTCAATGTTCTCATTAATTGACTGGAGCCTTAGCATGTCTGTATTACATTGGGGGTGTTTGCTTGTTTGTGTGCAAGAGTATTTTAGAGACTGGTTGGGTTCTGTTATTGGGGATTTGATTTAGTTATAGATGTGATACATATATAACTACATCAAATAGCACTGTTTTTTAGTACTATTTGTACTAAATAATTTTAGTACTATATTAGGGTTTATTATTATTATCAAATATTATTTTGGTATTGCATTATTTTATATTAGTATTATTATTTAATATTATATTAGTATTATTATTTAATATTATATTAGTATTATTTGATATTATATTAGTATTATTATTTGATATTATTTTAGTACATTTAGTAATATTTTTAGTATATTTTTATCAAAGATAACTATTTTTTCATTTTAAAAATAACTGGTTTAGCTTTTTTAAAACAGATTTTTGCCTTCCTCTCCAAGCCCATTTCTGAGCTCTGATTTCTTTACTGTTTTGTAGGGGGGTGTAAAAGGAAGGGTTGTTTTTGTTCTAAACTCAGTCTGCAGTTCAGCTATGCTGTTTTTCCATAGGAGGCAGGAACTCAGTTTTACCCCCAAGAAAAGGGTGTGTGGGATAATTTAACTGTGCCCTAAACCCTCAAATGTTCTGTTGGGCACTTGGTGTGATGGACGTCTGTAGCTGTCCAAAGCCTCTGATGGGTTTGGTTTTGTTTCTTTTCACCAAGCAGTTACTGATGATGCTATAGAAGTGAAATTAAAAATCCAAACCAATGTAATTTCTGGAGAGCAAGAGTTGAGCATCAGTTTGTCAGGTTGAGAATCAGTAATCTCCTCTACCTCTGCTCCCTTTAGCAACATAATTCCTGAGAAGAAGAAATGTGCTTGCAAGAACCCCCAGCACATCACAGCACTGCTTTCCTATGTGAGTTTGTTTGTCCTGAGCTCCAAGCATCAGTGAGCAAACTCCTGCCAAGAAATCCAGCGTATTAGGATGGTCTTTCCTCACTTCCTCCTGCATAATTGCTCTGCTCAACCTGCTGGGCTGTGCCCTGCCCTTGAGCCCTGCCCAGGGCTGACCTTGGCATCCCTTGGGTGGGGTTGCAGGAGGGAGAGCAGCAGGCTCCAGCTGCTGCTGGGGAGCCTTTGCTGACCTGCAAAGGGAACGTGCTCCACTGCTGTGTCTGCTCTCTGCTCTGGAGGAGGGTAATTGGATAATTTTTCTCTTTATCAGGCTCTGGACAGGGCTCCAGACAAGTGGCAAAGTGCTTTGTGTGTGTGGGTTGGATTTATGGGGAGGTTTGTCTGGATCTCACTAGGTGGGTGCAGGCAGCACTCTGCTTGCCACAGATCATTCACAGGCAGCCCTTCCAAGGGGGGTGAATTGCACAACAGCACTTGGAGCTGCCTCTCAGAGTGTCTGGGTCCTTTCTTTGCTTGCTTGGAGGCTTTTGTTACAGTCCAAGTCAGGCTGCTGAGCCTCTGGCTCACTGAGCTCCTTCCTATTGACTGGGACAGTCAGTGGTGGTATTTACTTACTGATTGAGCCCTTCTGTTAAGAACCAGAATAATTTCATTTAGAAAAGACCCTTATAATAATCAAGTCTTTGTGGGCTTGGTACCTTGGCCCCTGGTGTCCTGTGCATGGCCTGGATGCTGCCTGTTGATGGTGTTTGCAGGTACTGCAGGAACCCCAGGGCTGGGATTTTCTTTGTCTCCAGACTTTTTCTTTGTCTCCAAGCTTTTTCTTTGTCTCCAGACTTTTCCCCCCTCTGGCTTTTGGAGAAAAGGCAGCGTTTATGTTCACCAGCAAGCTCTTTGTGTTCTCTCCCATGGGTGAGGAAAGGCCTGGCTGGTCTGACACTGACATTGTGGGAGGGCAGGGGGCAACCCAGGAGGCTGCTGGTCTGACAGATGTGGGATACCCTGGAACACCTGGGCCAGGTTTGCTGTTAGCCCCTGCTCTCATGGCAAACAGACATGAAAAGGTGCTTTGGCCACTGAACATTATGTGCTTCTTTGCTATTTCCTCCTGATAAACAAACAACAACAATAACAAAAAAACAAAAAAGGCCAAAACAAACAACTAAAAAAACCCTGGAAAGAGCTGCAGAAATGAATGAAGTATCACTCTAGTGGCAGGAGCTGTGTATTTCCATTTACTTAAATGAAGAAGGGTTAAAAGGAGGTGAAATCACAGTCTGTGGGTACCTGGAGAAGATGTGGAGTGTCTGTTAATAGAGGGCTCTCTAAGATACAGGGTTATCAAGATCTAATGAGCAGAATACAAAGCAAGCTGTGTTCTCAGACTGGGATGGAGATGTTTTTACAAAGAGGGGTTACTGGAGTAAGTGCATGAGCTCTCCAGCTGAGGCTTTTGAAGAGGCTGTTCTGTGTGATTCCAGGTCAGGGCTGGGATGTGGAGGCTGCTAAATGAGTTGCTGTGCCCTTTGTATGCAGCCAGGAAGGCCAGATCAAGTGAAGCCCTCTCTGAATTTAGGCTTCTTTAATATGTTTAGCTCTGGCTGCAGACTCGTGTGGTCTTGAGCAAGGCTTTTGTCAGTCTCTGATTTCTGTCCATCAAATGAGACACAAAACCCAGCCCATCTCCCTTTGTGACAGTGCAGCTGGAATTCCAGCAGGACAGGGGCTGAGTGATGCCAGAGAAGTGAGTCTTGTCTTTCAGTTCAGGGTCCCTTTGCTAAGTGATAAATGTTCTAGAGAGTTGATCCAAAAATTGTGTGTTTTCAAAAAAAAAAACAGCAAAAATGAAAGGCCAGTGTCTGTTCTTCAGCATTGTCAGAGTCATCATCATGTGGCTTCATATTTATTTTCACTGTGTTTTATTACTTTTCAGTATTTTTGTCACTATACATTCAAAGTCTAGCCCATGAATGGGCTTTTACTGAAGGTGACAGTGTTTATTTGTGGCTCCCCATCCTCTCTTCACCCCCCTCTCAGTTTTCACAGAGCTCTCCCTTCTGCCTGGGGACATCCCCAGTGGCTGCATCACCTTCTGGAGAGGTGGATGCTGCTGCTGGAGTTTACCCAGGCAAATGCACCATCAGCACCAGGGCTGTGAAAAGCACACTGGGATCTTCACAGTGCTCCCAGCTGGGGTTTTCTCTGGGTCCAAGTGCCTGCAGGGCCCTGGGGCAGGATGCTCCAGCCTTGCTCAGGGATGACTCACGATATTCTTCCCTCCTGAAACGCCCAGGGCTTTCCCCCACTCTTCCCAGCCCTGGTTCTTCCTGGTGTGTGTGTGTGAGAGAGGCCCAAATCAGAGCTCACCATGTTGTACAGGATCTGCTCTGCTTCTGTGGGCTTCATCCAGCTGCTGCCTTTTTTTTTTATTATTTTTTTTTATTTCAGTGTTGAAGGAAGCAGCTTCATGGAACTACCATAAAGTGCCTCTTAGCAATGACCTATTAGTGCAGCCAACAATAACAGCAGTGTCTAGACCATCTGAACACAGCTAAATTATTCCTTTGTCCCTTCTTCATTTGCTTTCTCTCCTGACTTTTGAATTGTTTTGGGTGGTCCGTGTTGACCTTCAGGCTTTCTATTTCTCCCTTTTCAAAAGTTTTTTTTTTTCATCTCCTTGAGCAGTGAACTTGCTGTACTAAGACTGAAAGTCCAGGTTCCTCTCTGCCCCACACAGGCTGGAGCCAAGGCCACGTAGCAGCCCTGGCAATGTGTCTCTGAAGGGCAGAGAGATGTGTCATCTGCTGCCTTTTTGGTGTCACTCCCTGGGTGATTTTGCCAAGTAGCCAAATGCCCCAGATTCACAGAATTCATAGAATGTCTGGGTTGGAAGAGACCTTCAAGGTCATTGAGTCCAACCCAGCCCCAACAGCTCAACTAAACCCTGGCCCCCAGTGCCACATCCAGGCTTTGTTAAACACACCCAGGCATGGGGACTCCACCACCTCCCTGGGCAGCCATTCCAGAACTTTCTCACTCTTTCTGTGAAAAACTTTTTCCTGCTATCCAACCTGTATTTCCCCTGGTGCAGCTTGAGGCTGTGTGCTCTGGTTGTGTCAGTACCAGGTTCACACTGGTGGTGCCTGGGACTTGCAAGTCCTAACATCTTGCAGAGCTGAAAACCTGATGAGAGAAGGAGGCATTCTGGTTTTGATAAAGGATCCTGCCAAAATGGATGAGTGTATTTTAATAAAAATATAAACCCTGTCTACTGGAGCTTCCCTGGTCATTGCTTCTTGGGAGTGCTCTTGGCTTTCTGCTCCTGTGTGTTCCTCTCTTCTGTGTGGCTGTGGATATTTCCCCCCACCCCCAAACCCCTGGGAAATTAGTATCTTTTGAAACATCTATTATTTTTGGTTGGAAGTGATCCTTGGTTGGATGGGCTGGCAGTGTGATCAAACAAGCTTTGTCACAGGAAGCTGATTTAAAAAGCACAAAATTAAGTGTGTTGGTGGAAAGTAGAGAAGAAAGAAATGAGTTTCCTACTAAGAGAAACAGCTGAAACCTGAGGATGGAAAAAGAGACATTGGGGACAGAGGGACAATGCTAAACACAATTTATTTTTATGTTTCATTTTTGCTGTCTCTATAATCAGCTTTTCTCTGTCCTGATCTTCCATGGTAGAAATAATCCTGTTTTCATGTTGTGTTGGAGATCAAGTGGGATTTGTTGTACAATTCATCCTGTCAGCCCACGGCACCTTAAGTGAATTTGTGCAGAACGATACCAGAGTGGAGCTGGGCCAGGAGCTTGTTCAGGAGCAGGAACCTGAAAGATTTCCAGGAGGCTCCCAGGCCCCCAGAGCTCCAAGGATACTTCATCAGTGTTGTGCAACTCACAGCTGTTCTGTTCTGGAGCCATGGCAGAGCCTGGGGAGGTGTTGGCTGTGCAGCCTCAGTGCTGCCTTCTCACAAGGCTGAAGAACATTTGGGTCCTGCCAGGGCTGGAGCAGGAGAACAGGATTTCTCCCTGTCCCTTGGGCAGGGGATTCCTGACAATTGGCATTGTGTCCCTGGGAGAGCCATCCATCCTTGACCCTCTCCTGCCTCAAAGCCAGCCAAGGAGAGAAGGAGCAGCCTGTGACACCCCTCTTGCTGGAAAGGCTTGGGAGTGGCATTTGGATTTAATTATCCAGTTCACTTCAGTCCTTGTTTGAATTTTGACTGCACTGGCTGAGCTGGCTGCATCTTTCCATGGAACAAAGTCCTCCACCCTTCTTGGGAGTCAGCTGGGGGACCCCAGGAGCAGTCATTAGGATGGGCAAGAGGTTCAGTCTGGAAAGGATCAGTCCCTGAGCAGAGCTGCCCTGGAGAGGACTGGGAAGTGTTGGTTTTGCAAGAGATGATGCAAATTGTGCTGCTGCTCAGAAGTTGCTTCAGAGCCTGGTGTAGTGGGGGGTTTTGTTTTGAACAGTTGAGGCTTTTGGTCATTGCCTCCCAGAAATCACAGCTCTCTTGGAGTAAAAACACACTGTTAAAAGCAGCTGGGAAATACTTAAGCACGTAGAAATACATTAGTTGAAGGAAATATTGTATTTCTGCTTGTGCTTAAGTCGTTTTTCACCCTCCAGCAGCAGAAAACAGCCTGTCCTGCTTGGATAGGAAGAAGTTTTCTTATCTTATTTTGCAGCAGTGATGTCATGGAAGTGGATTTTAGTTTTTTGACAATCAACACTCGTATTTTGTAATTAAAAACCCTCAAATGCTTTTCAGAATGCTCTTTTGCATCAGTTTCTTAGTAGATAAAGGAAGGAAAATGCTGATTTGACAGTCAAATACAAGAAATAGCTTCTCTTTCATTTTTTTTCTTTAGTACCTGATTCAGGACAGCTGGAGCTCAGTTTTACACCACTTATTCTAAGGCCTGTTCATTGGTGCTTGGGTATTTCTGGACAGCAGCTGAATTTAAGCTGTTACTGAAAGTGAGTGGATTCTCCTTGCTTTGCTGTGTTTGGAGAGATGCAACAAGTCACTTCTGGCAAAGAATTTTAGCCTTTCTAAGAAATATGACTTATCATGGACTGGGTTTGCAGCACCAGGAATTTTTAAACCTGTGTTTGGTGGACTCAGGAGTTTGTTACAAAAAAAGCTTTGGCAAGGTTGATGTGCAGATAGAGGAGGAAGACAACGTGATAGAAACCAGGGCCCTGGTGGGTTAAGCAGAGATTCCTCTCCTGGAAGATGCTGCCAGGGGGGTTTGGAGGTGGGGAATAAATTGGGTGGTTTGACTCTGTCTCTGCCTGTTGGCCCAGGACATTACAGATTGTGTTTTGTGTCAGCCAACGCAGGAAACTTTTGTTGTCACTTGCTGGGAAAAAAAAAAAAAAAAAAAGAGGGTGAGGGGCACTGTAGAGATTAAAGCTTTGGTGGAAAATTCCTGGAGGGTGGTGTAAGGGTGTTTTGTTTTTGTGGGTTTGTTTTAGCTCATCCCTCCCCCTGTTCCCTCCCCCCCCAACAAAGAGGAAGAAAAAAAAAAAAAGCTTTTTTTTTTCCTTTTTTTTTTTTTTTTTTTTTTTTTTTTTTTTTTTTTTTTTTTTTGGTGTTGGGTATTTTCCTACTACAAAATTTGTGTGGAAAACTATGCTTGTCCCAGAGGTCCTTTTAAAAAAAACCAAAACAAACCAACAACAACAAAAGAAAAACACCCCAAACCCAGACTTCGGGGACATTCTTGATGTGTTTATTTGTTGTTGTTGGTTTGGTTTTTTTTTTTTCCCTGAACTTGAACTGAAAATTATCTTTTTTTGAGTTTTTTCCTGTAGCACTTCAGGTTGTGCTCCCTGCCAGCCCTCTGGAAAAACATAGCTGTGTTTTTACTAAATAGAGAAATATAGAAGGCAAAAGGGATTACATTTTCATGTACTTATGTATGAATTTTATTATTTTATCAGTTCTATTTTTAATATTGATGTACAGCTATATGTTTATATTAATTAAATATGTATACACTTATTGCCTACAGGAAAATATTGGCTTTTCTCTAAGAGTTTGATGTAGGCATTGGAGCTCATTTCTGAGCTCTGAAATGTGAGACTGGATTTTAAACATTTTCCCCCAGTTTTTCCCCTTATTTCTTTAATATACTCTGGGAGCAGAGCATGCACAAGAAGTCTTTTTCTCACATATCTGGGTTTTTTGTAGCTTCATTGCTCACAGAACCCAGCAGGAGGAGCCGAACAGGAGGAGATGGTGTTATATCTAACAGGAGGATCCAGGACATACACCGCCCTGGGGAAAGATCCTCAATATTTGGGTCCGGTCCTGTCTGATTTCATATGGTTTTTGTCATTTTTCACATATTTGTGGACTTTGAGTTAAATCTGCAGGCTGGCCTGGCTTAGGGGTGGTTCTGTCCCTGGAGACACTCATTTCTAGACAAGATTTGTAGCTGCATTTGTATTTTTTGCAGTAATTTCTGCATGTGCCTGACATTTGCCTAGAGTGTGGCACAAGCATGGGGTTTGCAGTGGGGTCTCACACCCTCCTGCCAGGGTGCCCTGCCCTAGGTCCTGACAGGTTCTTGCTTCTTGTGGTTGGTATTCTGCCTTTAACACTTCACAGCTGCTTCCAGAGGCCATAACCACAGATGCTGAAGTGCTGAAAAAGAGGAAATTGGTTTCAGAGGCAGTGCTCCCTCAGAGTTCTCCTGTTACTGCAGAAATCAGAAATCCCACGAGGGCTCTCAGTGTCTTCTCCCCAGCACTGCTGAGTTTCTCTCTTGTCTCATGGATTCCTCTCTCTCTCCCCTGGTTTCTCACTGCTTCTGGTTTGGAAGGTCAGTTGTGGCTTTTGAGCACCTCTAATGAAGAGGGGGGAAGGACAAGGACACCTTTCCCTAGCCCAGGTTCCTCCAAGCCCCATCCAACCTGGCCTTGCACGTATCCAGGGATGGGGCAGCCACAGCTTCTCTGGGCAACTGTGCCAAGGCCTCACCACCCTCACAGAGGGAAATTTCTTTCTAATATCTAATCCAAACCCACCCTTTTTCATTTTAATGGCATTTTCTTGTGTCCATGTCCTTATTGAGAGTCCTTCTGCAGCTTTCTTGCAGGCCCTTTCAGGTTGGGACAATGAGATCTCGTTCTCTGTCTCACCTGTGATGAAGGAACCTGTGTTTTCAAGACAGACTGGACTGGGAGAGACTGTGGTGTGGTCTTGGAATGCCTTTCTCAACAGGAAAGCTTGGCATTGTATCTTTTGATCCATTTGTGTTGGAAGTTTGCATTTGCAGTGCTGTATTTTCACTCTGCACATTTGAGGGCAGGGTTGCTTTCCACACTTCAGTTGTCTCTTCTTTTCTTGCAGATGAAGAAGAAGCTCTGAACTCTATTATGAAGGATTTGGCAGCGTTGGGCAAGTGTGGGGGGCTGCTGGACAACAACAGGAATAAAAACAGTGTCCACTCCAACAAACAGGTATGGCTTTGCTTCTTCAAACTCCAGCAGACCTCAGAGGAGGGCATGGTGCTTGCCATGCTGGCTCAGCAGAGTTTAAATGTTAGAACTGAACTTAACAAGTGCTCAGCACATCAGAAATACCATCATTTTACCAATCTACAAAGTTTATGACCTCTTTTTGAAGAGCTGAAAGGGTGATGCAGGCATCCTGCAGGCATCCCTATATCACAGAGGAGCAGAGAAGGATAATGCCCCAAATTATTCACAAATATACCAACAAGGTCTGAAACTGGGTTTAAATCTCAAGTCTCACCTCAAGCCACTTCCAGCTGTTGTTTAGCTCTGAAAGTAGCAGAACTTGTTTCAGGCTGTGCAGCTTTAGGACTTGGATAAGTCATTTGTTTTCTATTGACAGTGTTAATGAAATACAATATTTATTATGTGCACATTTTGCTTCAGATATTTGAAAGACAGACTGCCAATTCTGAGCTGTAGACACCCAGGCTCTTTGGGGAGGAATAATGTCATTCTTATATAAAGTGTTTAATTATGAATTACTGCTGTTTATCTTTATGCTCCTAAACATTTTGGCGATGTTGCACATTCAGAGTTGTTTTGGTGAGCAAAAAACATTGTCCCTTGAGCGATGTCAGAAATTATTTGCTGACATCGATGCAATAGCTGAAGTGGATTTAATAGCATGTTTGTCTATGGAGCAGATAATATGGGAACAGGAAAGTTGTGAAGAAAGAATTGAGTTGTCAAAATAGCAAAGAAAAAAGGGAGAAAAAGATTGGGACAACTGGGAAGCTGCTGGAGAAGCATGGCAGCAAATCCACGTGGAATTGCACCTCTGGCGCCATGGTTCAGAATGAGCTTGCAGTCGACACTGCAACTACCGGGTGCCTAGCAAGGGAGAAAACAAATTGTCATTTGCTGTCGTCAAGCACTTTTTCATGTCGCTTGTGCTACAAACAAAGCAGTCTGGGTGCAGGGAGGAAAAATCCCTTCCAGAATCCCTGTGGACTCCCCAGCCACATGCAGACGAAAACACGTGCGCACGTCTGGTTTCAAAGCATGGCCTGGCAGGAGCAGCTGGCCAAGTTGAATCACTGCGTTTGTGTTCAGCTCATGCTGAAAAAAGTCCAAGATGTTTACAGAACTGACCAGAGAAACTCAGGGCTGGCTCCCTGCAGCTGCAGGAGAAGCAGAAAGCCCAGAGCAGCTTTGGATGGCTGCAAGGGCAGCATCTTGTGTGCAGTGATGGGTGGGGACAGTGTGGAGCCAGCTCCAGTTGCTTTCAGGGTAGCAAAGCTTTTCAGGCTCCTCTTAAAACATTTGTTTTGCACGATGGGGGAAAATCCCTGCTGTTGTTTTTGAGACCTGGGCTGTTAATGTAGCACATACACGGATAATTAGTCAAAAATAAGGAAAATTATTGTAGTTTTCATTGATTGAATTCTTATCTGCATGAAGTTGGCATCTTGCAATCAAATCCACACCCACAGCCCATCCACTCTGCATCTTCATTTATAAATCACTCATGGAGGTATGCCATGCTCTAATATCAGCTGCCAGCTGTGTTTAATTTTATTACAGGAATTCTATTATATTTTACTATATAAGAATCAAACTTTCCTACTCATTAGAGCACTGATGCTTGGAAAAACACTTCCTCCTTCAGGATTTTTCTTTTTATTCACAAGTGAAGCTGCGTGCTCAGGGTCGCTCAGAGCTCCCTGATGTAGATGTGGATGGTGAGGATCCTGCTCTCCTCACACATCCAGAGCTGAGGGGTCAGACCAGCAGGTCCCAGGAGATGGAGGGCGTTGGAGGATGTTGAATTGTTGCCTCACTAAATTGGACTGGCTGGAACACGTCTGGCTCACAGCATGGCAGGAGGTGGGGAGCGGCCAAAGGAGGTGCAATTAGTGGGATCTTGGTTCATGTTTCTAGCTCAGTTTCATCAGCTTGTTTGGGTCACTTTTAGGGTTTTTTTTCCTTGTTTTTTAGGACAGAAATTGATGTGGGGGAGAGATTGCTTTGGAGGTGCTGTTGTCATGCTTGCTGTTCCTTTGGTACTTGGTTTTCCCTTATTACTGCTTGCCTAATCCTGTGATTTTTATGGTTTACCTAATCCTGTGATTAGGCTGGGCAGCTGGGCTGAAGGATGCCCTGCATAGTTCCCTTCTTGAGAGGAGAATGAGGCACCAGGGCCATTTTGGTGATAAAATGTCTTCTTGGTCATGTAATTGTCGGTGCCTCTCATGAGGCCTTGCAGCAATGTGCTCACATTGAACTACTTGGGTTTGGGAGTTCAGTTAGTAGATTAATAAAATAATATTTCTTTTTCTGTGGAAAAATGTTTTTTCTGAGGCATGGGAATCCTTTGGTCAGTGTTCCAAATTTCCACTGGAAGACAGAGTTCACAACAAGAATGTCTTGGCTAACTAGCCAGTTCTCTGTGGCTTGCAGCAGATTTTGGTACACAGAGAAGCACAACTGAAGTGCTATCTCATTCCTGTCTCCTGGAGGGCTTCCTCAGTGCTCTCTTGACACTAGTTGATAATTGAATCCTGCCAGATTGTATTCCTCATAGGCCTGGGCCACACAAGAAAACAGCCTGTGGTTGTGTGTGCTCCAAAATGCTTCTTTCCCAAAATATCAATAGTTTTGCTTCAGTTCATCTTAAGAAATGAACATCCTTTGGCAAATTTCGTAAAAATCTTTCTTTTCTTATTTTCTTCCCTCAGAAATGAGTTTAGAGCGAAGGCTGTTTCTGGATGTGCAGTGCCTCGTGGCAGAGCAGGCTGGCAATCAGAACAGGACACTGTGGCTGATCTTCCTCCCTTGAATTCCCAGGCAGCTGACAGCAGATGTGATGGCTGAGCTGGAATCTCCTGAGTCCTGGTCAGGTGTGGCAGCCACTGCCTTGTCCTGCCTCTCTGCCTTATGGGAATTATAGGGACAGCCATGGACACCCTTTTCCTTCCTCGTGTGAGGAAAAGCAGAGCTGTTCTTTGGGAGCAGAGGGTTCCTTCTGACATTATTCCTGGTACAGCTTCTGCACTGGTATTCCTCTGTGACTCCTTTAATCACTCTGCTATTCCTTGTGCATCCTCTGGCATGGCTGGAAGGAGCCCTTCCAGGCTATCTCTCAGACTCAACAAGGGAGTTTGTTCATAGAAATGGCTCTGAAGAGGGGAAAAAGGAAAGAGGAGAATGAAGATCTGCACTGTGTTCATTAAGGAAAAAGACGAGTGGAATAAGAAGGGAAACCCCGAATAATTAGGAAATCCTGAACAACAGGATGGAGGGAGAAAAGAGCAATTAAATTAGCATTTATTTTGGATCTATTTATGTGCACATCCATTCATTTCTATAAATAGCCCTTGGCAACTGGCACTATGAAGCTGCTTGTCAGTGGGCCTCTGTCACAGCCAGGGACATCCAGCAGCTCCTCTGCCACCTTAATCACTATGGCAAGTTCTCCCACGGCAATTAAATGTTTGTAGGAAATGTTTCTCCATGTACATCAAATGTCAGACTGTCCTAAAAGTGGTTCTTTTAGTAAATTACCTCTGGACTGTTCTCTTTGGCAAGCTGGATGCCAAAGACAAGGCTTGCTTGTAACTCCAGTAAAATACAGCTCATTTTGTAGGGCTCTCTGTGGGTCTTTGAGCAGCCTAAAAAGGAGTTTGGCTTTATCACCTGGAGGATATGGTGTGGATGGGGGAAGATGGGAGTTTCTATGAGGGGATCTGCAGGGATTTCCTCACCTGGGGAGCAGAAACAAGGGTGCAAATCACTGATTGGGAAAGCCTTGGCTGGAGATGGCAAAGGCAGTGGAGTCCCAAGGATTTAAGAGGCTTTCCCATGTCTGCGTTTGGAGCTGACTTGGGTGTGAAGGTGATACCAGTGAGAAATCCAGCTGGAAAAAAACTCTTTCCTGCCAGGTGGGTGGTTTTAGATAAACATTTTGAAGCCTGTGATTTCTGCTGCTATCTGAAACAGAAATGTCTGCAACAGGCAGCAGTGAACCTTCTAGACATCATCACTGTCCTCTGAGCTGCTCAGGTGCTTTCAGAGGAAAAACTGCAAGGATCCGGGGGGACTGGGATATATTGTGCCTTCTGCCCCTGCAGTGATGAAGGGGCAGTGCCAGACAAACTGCTTTCTGTCTGCTTGCTGAATAAGCCAGTGTGTGTGGGGGTTCTGTGCAGATAATTCCCAGCGCTGTGCGTTACTCATCTCCTCTGCGGTCGGGGCCGCGCTCCAGCCGTCTGGCGTGTGAGGAACTGAGGGCAGGGGCGAGCACAGGGCTGATGCAAACGAGCTGCACCTTGGGGAAGTGTAGGAGTCCCCTCAGCCTGGCCCTGTGGTGCTGATTCCTGCCAGCCAGAGCCAGGAGTTGAGGAGGAATCCCACTGCTTTGTGGCTTTGTACGAAGGGAGTGACTCGAGCGCGGCTCCGCGGGGTTTTCTCGTTGTTTCCTAATCCAGAGAGTAGAAAATGAGAGACGTGAGAACAAACCCTCTGATTACCCTGTGGCATGCAAAAGTTGGTGTATTTCATTGCCCCCATGTTACCCAGGGGGGAAACTGAGGCAAAATAAGTGCCCAAAATCTTGTGGGTGGATATGAGCAAGGCTGGAATGAGCAGCACCAAAGGGAATAGGAGGCCCCTTGTGATGATTTTTCCTGCCTTTCTTGACCACAGAAGGGTTAATGCTGAAGTCAGAGGCTTTGTCCCAGTTGGTTTGGGAGGCAGCTGTGGATTTGGGTGGAAGAAGTGCTCTAAAGGCCCCATCCTTGTGATGTCTCAGCATGGGCAAAGCTGTCCTCTGGTTAGGTTTGACAGGAGCAGGTCTAAAACAAGCCACAAAAGTGGGATTTGGACAGAGCACTGTTTCTGATGACAGCAGAGTTTAGGAGGAGGAGAGGACATGACAAGAGGAATCTTTGAATTTGTGCTAGTTTGGGATTTTCCAGAATGGCAATTTTAGTTGTTTCAGTGACACAGACAGGCATGGAGGTGCAGGGCTGCCTCCCTGCCTGCCTCTGCCATTAGACAGCCTTCTCCACAGGCTCAGCTTGGATCTGTACCCCAATTTGAGGAACCCCCTGGCTGTTCAGCAGAGAGGGTGCTCAGCATCATCTGCTCCTCCAGAGCCGCTTCCATTTTAGGACTGGCTGCTTGTTTTCCTGCTCTCCGTGTGTGCTTCTATTACAAACAGCAGTCAGCTCTTCAGGGATCTCTGTATAAGATCATGATTCACCTCCTTTGGAAACACTTTTTCCGTTTTTTTCCAACATTTTCCTTAATCTAAACCAGCACACAGGGCTGTTGCTCCAGCTCTGAGGGTCAAGCTTGGCCCAGCCTGCTGGGGTACATGGACCCTAGCCAAAAGGCAAAAGCAGTTGCTCCTTTTCTCCCCAAATTCCCATCTGAATTCCCTCTCTGAAGCTTGGCAGTTGTGGTCTTTTCTCTGTGAAATCTGAAGTTTTGAGGAAAGAGCCAAAAATACCTCAAGGAAAGCCTGGAAGGATGGTGATGGCTTTGTGGCCACGGCAGCGACTTTGCTTTTTCCTTTCGGAGGAATATGGCAAGAAGGAGTAAAATACCATTTGTTTGCAGGGCTGGAGGAAATGCCAGTACAAGTATTTTGGAGAAGAAATTATTGTAGAAACGAAGGGAATGGCTGTGGTATTTCCTGTCAGGGCTGTCGCTGGTTTTGTTTGTGTCGCAGCGGGGTCTGCAGGCGCCAGCGGGGCCGTGGGCTCCTCTGTGAAACACACACAGAGAGAGGGAAAACTGCTCAGTGCACACAGCCCAGGGGGCCAAACACCTTCATTCTGTGCTTCCCTCTACCCCTGTGCTGTTCCAAGAGTGAACCACAGGATGGTTTGAGCTGGGAAGGGTTTTAAAGGCCAGGCTGTCTGCTGTGGGCAGGGACGTGTCACTGGATCACATTGCTCAGTCCAGCCTGGCCTTGAACACGTCCAGGGATGGAGCATCCACAGCTTTTCTGGCAACCTGGGCCAGTGTCTCAGCAACCCAGTGGTAGAAAATGTCTTCCTTATATCCAGCCTCAGTCTAGCCTCTTGCTGTTGAAAACTGTTGCCCTCATCCAGTTCACTCCAGGACCTGGTAAAAAGTCTCTCTCCATCTTGTAAAGCCTCTTTTAGATATTGAAATGGTGCAAGAAGGTCTCCTTGGAGCCTTCTCCTCCCAGGCTGGGCTTTCTCTTCACACCCTTAACCAAAACCTTTCCTGTCTTTGTGCCTCAGTTTCCCTTGTTTGCTCCATTAGCTGCCTGAGCTCTCACAGTGCTGTTGAAAATATGGTTTAAATGCTCTGCCAGAGCTCAGGGTTTAAGGCTGGTGCCTATGGCTGTCCTTACCCCTCTCCTGCACTGTATTTAACACAAGCCTTTGGATGGCTCAGCTTGTTCTCCTACACCCACTAAGGACCTCTTGATTGAAGGAGAGCAGGGCTGCCCTTGACCTCATGTGACACCTGACGGCAGGGACAATGAATAATTCAACCTGGGTTGTGCAACAGGAGTCACATTCCTCACAAAATTGCAAAAGTGAGTTGGACCCAGCAGCTTCCACCACCCACACCTCTTCCACCTCAACATTTGCACGCTGTGTTGAGTCCCTGATGTGGAAGGTGCTGGTCCTGCATTCCCCCTGATTGTTCATTTGAGGTGTTGGGTGCAGACTCACACGAGGTTCTGCTCCAGCACTTGGCAGTGCCCCAGACTCCCTGTATAATCTTAAACCAGTTGCTGCAAACCAGACTTCCATGGGTGTAAAAAATCACAGCCTGCTCCAGCATTTAGGAAGTGCTTTGCATCCCCTGAGATTTCCTAGTACTTTGGGCACTGCCCACTCTTTTTTTTTTTTTTCTTTAAAAAAGGAAAAAAGTATTTGTTGCTGATAGCAGTGATGAATTCAGCTTGAGCTGTAGGTCAAAAACATGAGCAAGCCAAGGGAAGCCTGAAAAATTAAACTGTAATCAACTTCTCAGACTGATAAATATGAATTTATCCCTCTTCCAAATGCTTGCGAGCTAAAGGTCTTGGTTTCTTGGAGGGAGGCAAGAGGTTAGTGTGTTTCATATTAAAGAAAAATGTTATCTAATTAAGAAATGAAGTGGGTTTTCATTTCCCTGTTGCAGCCAGTGTGTTTGTAGCTCTGCTCAGAAGCAGAGCAGTGTGGGGCAGCTGGCGTCCTTCTGCTGGCGTCGGGCCACGGCACATCAGCCTTGTTGTTGATGTAGAAGAAAAGGATGCAGCAGGGTCGTGGCTCATTTTTTTTTCATTTTCTTCTCTCTCTGGAGCTTTGGACAAGTGTTCTGACATTTTCCAGCCACAAGCTGTTTTTCAAAATTTGTTTGTCTGTGAAATCTGTGCTACTCAGCACAACCAGGCAGCGTGTGCTGCATCCCAGCTCCGTGCAGTGTTTGGGGCTGTGCTGAAAGTGAAACCTGTGTTTTGAAAGGTTTCCTGCAGTGAGGCCAGAGCTGTGTGAGCTCTTCCCCTTCCACGTCCTGCTCTTTGTAAGGAGAAACCTCGAAAGTTCCTTGCCCTGATTTTTTTTTTTTAATCTCTCTCTTTCTTTAGAGAAAGGTTTTGTGGTGTTATAGTCAGTGAACCCATACTGGCCAATTTATTGCCAGCATTCAGGAGGAATAAACCAGCCAGGCCTGCTCAGAGAGGCATGTGCAAACAAAATTTGGCATGAAAGAGCCTGTATCTTTTCTTTTCCAGCCCAAATAATCCAAGGTCCCCATCCCACCTGTATTTGCCTGTCTCTCCAGAATTATTTGAACCTTCAGCACTAGGTTGGTTATGATCATCTCTGCTCCTTTGGAATTTGGGACTGGTTTAGAATTAATCTGGTATTTTTACAAGTTGGGCCTGGTTCTGGAAATGAACCTGGAGACTCTCCAAACTTTGTAGGTCTGGAGAACTGGCTCTAGCCAGCGAGGTGATGTAAGTGCCTGTTTAGCAGAGACCTGTATCACTGCTGGAGTGCCCCACTTGGTGACTGTCCCAGCACTGGCTCTTCCCAGCCCTTCCGGAAGCACAGAAAATGCCACGAGCAGAGATAACAAGGATGCATTTTGGGTGATCCAGCGTGTTTACCCTGAATCTGTTTAAGCTTTTACACAGAATTGCCTCCAGCCTCGACTTCCTGAATTTCAGTGGGTGTTTGCAGAACTCGAGGAGCTGTTGGTTGAAAAACAAACCCGAGGGCACCGCTCCAGCTCCTTTTCCTCGTTAGGAACAAAGCTGTTCCACTGCAGCTCTGCTTTCCCTCTGAGAGGGTGGAAAGTGTGCCTTCACACACTGGCAGCCCAGGCCCAGAGATAAGTGCTGTGCTCAGGAAGGGCTGTCACCCACCCAGCTGGGAGTTATCCCTGCGAGACGGGACCGAGCCCTCCCCGGGGTTACACCTCGGAGGGAGGTGGCCAGCACTTCTCTCTGCATGGGAGGAGAGCTGTTTGAGGAGGCTGGTGGGCACTGTGGGAAGGAAAATGTTGGTTAAGTGGGGTGACTAGACCTGGTCTGGGGAGTAAAGAGGGGTTTGATCTGCGTTGGGGACCGTCGGAAAGTCCTGGAATGATCTAAGGGATGCTAGAGGGATGCTTGGCTCAGACTTGGCCTGAGAAGCTGAAGGAATGAAAAAGCTCCTTGTGGTCTTGATTGCTGCTAAATATGCACAAATAGAGGATGGGAGAAGTGGTTTTTACTGGTTCCTGCACAGCTGTGTGCCCAGTGTGCCTGTGATTCCACTGGCTCTTCCTTGGGCAAATTTTGTGGTTTCTCTTGAGGTGAGCAGTGGGTCAGTTCAGGGGGGGCATTGGCTGTGCATTGTGTATTTGGCCTGATACACTTTGCATTTTGTAGGTCCCAACAAAATAGCAACCAGCCCTTCAACCAAAGCAATGGGTCAGTTCAAGGGGGGCGTTTGCTGTGCATTGTGTATTGGGCCTGATACACTTTGCATTTTGTAGGTCCCAACAAAATAGCAACCAGCCCTTCAACCATCTTGGCACTGTTGGCTTTAAAATTTCAGATTGTCTCCACTTCCATTAGAGAATGCTTGCTTTTACTAATTCTTTACCTCAAATATTCCTGTGTACTAGTAAACATCCTCTGAGCTTTGGTTTTTGGGTTTCCAGCAGAAAAGTATTGGAGTGCAACCATGGGAAGCACTGAAGGTGGACAGGCATCAGACACTTGCCATATTGGCCTCTTTGATAATAGTGCCTCGCTCCCAAGAGTTCAGAACAATTTTCAGCTTTATTAATTAGTGTCATTAAAACTAACAGTTATAGAGGTGAGTGTCTTCTTGCTTACAGAACAACTTATTTTTTGACAAGAACATTCCTCAGCAATGTGGAGTGTCCCCAAAGGCTGTGAGTCCACCAGGCAGCTTGGCCTAAATAAACCAGATGCCTTACAGAGTTAGGAGAGTCTCCCTGAGAACTCCTGTCAGCTTTGGGTCTATGGGTCAATCCAGGATGCACTTTGGGACCATTCTCACCATTCTCTGCTTTTTCTTTCAGCAGCGAAGTGTCAGGATCAAGTTTGAATATGAAGGAGAGAAAAGGTAGGTACCTATTCCAGTCCCCTGTGAACACAGGGGAAATTTACCTTTTCCACCCACCACTGTCCTGCTGACTTCAGCCACCTGCAGCCGAGCTCACAGCAGGATTCATTCCCCTAAAATCAGCTGCACTTTTATATGCAAGAGCCCTGTCTCATCATCCTGTTTGCCACAAGAAGCTCCTGGGATTTGCAGCAGGCAAAATGGTTCCAAGCTGGAAGTCATTAAATGCCTCTTTTACCAGGGACATTGGGTGCACACTTGGATCCTTTTCTCTTGTTAATTCTTGAGCTCTGCTGAAGCACAGTGGAGCTGGAACTCTACAGAAATGTGTCCTTTGATTAGCAGTCCATGACACTTACTTAAGATAACCAGATTTTGGGCATGGGTCCCATAAAAATAGGGCTGGGAGTTAAAGCTTGTCCGCCCTTCCCTGCTTGACATTTTCATGGAATCACCTCGGCTTGGTGACTGGGACAGGGCAGGACACAGGCTGATGGTCCAAGGTGCATGTTAAAGCCAAAGAAAATTGAAGTAGTGTTATTTTAGGGTTAGACTGTACCTGCTGTAAGTACCTACAGAGGTGCTGTGTGTGATGGTACGGGATGAGTCCCCACTTCAACCCTCCTCCCTATTCAGAGCCTCTTGCTGAAAACAGAGATGATAAATCACTGACCATTGCCTGAGCTGGGTTTTCTCCAGTGGAGGGCTGCTGGACTTCCTTTTTTTCCACCTGTACTCACATTGGAGGGAGGAGCAGAGGGAGGTGCACAAAGATTTTTGGTAGATATTTTTGCAGGGTAGTCAAGTCCCCTCTTGGGCAGAGCAGAGGAGCAGCATTTCTGTGAGTGTAAAGGCAAGGAGCAGTCTCTATGCTTCATGATGGAACACAAGTCCTTTCTTCTGTACTGTCAGTCAAACCCCAGATCCCAGTGTGCTTCTGCTAAACTGAGTGTTGTTGTATTTGTTTGTGTATACAGGATTATCCAGTTTCCAAGACCAGTCAGATTCAAGGAGGTGGTGCAGAAGGTCACGGACGCTTTTGGGCAGACAATGGACTTGGTCTGTGTGAACAATGAGGTACTCTCCTCCTTACTGCTGAGGGGCAGCTTTGGGGTGCCTGCTGCCAGCTTCAGAATTGAGCAGTGGTTTGTTCTGAAGGCCCTGATTTTGTGTTTTACTTGGATCTGAAGAAAAATAACCTTATTTCATGGTTCCCAGCTAGTGAGTGCACAGGAGCTGTTGTCTGAACACAGCTCAGGTAGATTCTCAGCCTTCAAGCCAGGACTTTCCTTTGTCAAAATGATTCCAAGTAAGGCCTGTTACACAGGATCATTGTCTTTCTGCCCTCACTCCATCAGAGATGTGAAGCCTTCCCACCTGGGGGCAGTTGCAGGAGCATGGAGTGCAGAGCAGGAGGACAGTGATGCTCACAGTGTTCTTTTCTCCAGCCCTGACTTTGTCTCACCCAAACCCCCAGCACGACGTGCACGTTCTTGTGGCTGGGTCTGCACTGAAATGTGCATCACTGAAAGTTCTTCCAGCAGCCCCTGTGGCCACATGAAAGCAGCCAAGAAACCCTCCCTGTGCAAGCCTTGCATTTTAAGGCTAGGAGGACTTTCTCCTCCATCATTCATCACATGGACCTCTGTGTTTTTCCCACTTTTGAGCCCAGCACTGTGTGTGGAAGGAGGGTCCTGCTGAGGGCTGTTAGCAGAAGGGGGAAATCCTTGGCATCTCTTTTGGTGTGCTCAGTGTTTTCTGCAGCCACTGGATTCTCAGGGTGGGTTTGGCTTTGGGAAGGAGGAGAGGGCCAAATGGCAAAGAGGTGGGTTTTAAACCCAGATCCTTTTGGATCTGCCCTGGCAGCTGGCTTGTTCAAGTATTAATTGCAGATGAGCCTTTGATTAAAGTGTGAATGGAGAGAGAGGTCCTGAAGAGACCTTTCTTCTTTCCCCCCCATTTATTATTTTCTCCCTTCTGTTTCAATAGAGATTTGCTCCACAAAGAAAGTTCCTATTCTTTTACAGTAAGTACCTCATGATACCAAAGTGTCCACTGGGTTTTGCCTTTGAATGCAGTCAGGTTTCTAATCTTGGGCATTCTTTGACATCCTCCTGGGAAAAGCCTGCCATTGAATTCTCCAGGAATGACTCATTTCATTCCAGGTTTCTTCCCACTGGAAGAGGATTTCTTTCCAACAACAGCAAACAGAAGCTAAAATAATGCATTTTATCCCATGTTAGAGACCTTCTTTCTGGGCATTGCACAGCACGTAGCAGGGCCATGAGCAGGCCTTTGGGTACTCCTGATTTCTTAGGGCAGTGCTTAGTTTTCCTACACTTAAAAGTTCCACCTCATGAGAACCCACAGCTTTGGGAAGATGTCTGAGAAGCAGTAACTCAGGGTTGTTGTTCTGGAAACACAATAAACCAGGGAACATGCACAAACAAAAGTCTTTTTTCCTTTGAGGGCAGAGCCTACATGCACACATGGTGACATCCCAGCATCTGCTTCTGGGTCAGGGTTTTGGGTGTCATGACTGCGACTTTCAGAGGGAACATCACCACAGGCTCATTGCACTTAAATATTTCACCCTGTCTTTATGCTCCAGAGGAGCTGGGCAGTAACTCTTTGCTGCCATCAGACACCTCTCTTGCAGTGGCACCTTGCAGAGCATATTTAGACTGAGGTCCCTGCAGAATCTCACTGAGTGGCAATCCCTGTCCTGGTGGAGGAGGTGTCCCGAGGCCAGGCTCAGTGGGATGAGCATGGCAGCTGGGTGGAGCAGGGGCACACATGAATCACATCCTGGTGGGACCATGGAATCAGCAGGCTGGGGCTGCTGCAGATAACAGCAGGGCCTGGCCATGGGTGTCCCCCATGGGGCATGGCTGTGTGAGCTCTAGGCTGGGCTCATCTTGCTGAGGAGTGGGACAGCAAAGCCTGGCCTGGTCTGGCCAGGGGCAGCAAAGACACAATTTGTGATGTGGATTGTGCAGAAATTCACTGAACCTCCCTGTGCCACCACTTCTCTTCTGACCTCCTGCTGTCTCCTCCCCCTCAGCATCATTCTGTGAGCTTAAGGGGAGTTAAAGCCTGGGGAAATGGCAGAGGCACCATTATGGGGGGGAGGGAGCAGATAAAAGCACATTTAACAAACATTTGTCAAGCATTGTTGATGCCAGTTGGTCCTGCATTGGGCAGGAAGATGAACTAATTGACCTCTCAGATTTTTCCCCAACCCTGTTTCCTACAATTCTTTGGTTTTCTGTGGTGTCTCATGGAGTGAGGTCTGACAGTGCTGCTGTAGCTGGTGAAACCTCAGCCTTTGCCCTCACTTTTTCAACCTGCAGTGGAGACACCATCAAGTCCCCCACTAAAACATCAGGCTCCAGGGGAGGATATTATTTAAAAGCAAGAAAAAAAATCCAATAAGCTCTGTTTGTGCAACTTTTATGTAGGTAAACTTTGCTGTTAATCACAGCTACTCAGTCTTTAGATCAAATAAACCCAGTTTCTGGAAATCCACCCTGGCAGTTACTTCCATGATTCTGCATGAGTCTGTTTTGAGTTTCATGCCTAGCAGATACCTGTTCCTGATATGCATATGTGCCACAGTCTGGAAGCCAAATGGAGCAGAATTTTCTTGCCAGATGTGGGTAATAGGTAAAGCCAAGCTAAATACTGGCTCCAGTCCCTTTTACAAGAGGGCAATTTCTCCCTGATGTTTTTGGCTCCTCTGAAGGAGGCATGCAAACATGTTCATGTTGTGATGTTGGAGAGAGATGCAGTGACCTACAGAACATTCTGTTCAGAGCAGCAGCTGGGGGATTGCTCTGAACACTTGTGAGGAGCTCAGGGAAGGGATGGGTGAGCAGTGGGGCTGAGCTGAGAGCTCAGAGTCAAATTCTGCTTGGTGGTGAAACAAGGGAGAGCAGCTCTCCACCATTCTCAGTTCTGTCTGCGGGTGTGTAGAGGAGGAGCCTGGTCTGCTTGAGGCAAAGCCCTTATGAACCTCAGGAGGGTTGAGCAGTGCCCCAAGGGAATCTCTCCACCTCTGCTGCCCAAGGGAGCAGGCTGAGCACTGCATTTAGGAGGCATACTCCTAAACCATCTTTGTCTGATATCTGTGGGGAATACAGGTTGTTCTTTCAAATATGAATGAAGGATAAGAGGAGATCACAGGATCACAGAATGGGTCAGGTTGGAAGGCACCACAGAGGGTTGTCTGGTCCAACCTCCCTTCTTAAGCAGGGTCAGGAAGAGAGAGAAACACAGGATTGTGTCCAGATGGTTCAGAAATATCCCCAGGGAGGGAGACTCCACAGCCTCTCTGGACAATCTGTTCAGGCTTTGGTCACTGCACAAGAAGAAGTTCTGCCTCATATCCAGGGGGAATTCCTGGGCATCATTTCCAGCCTGTTCCCCCTTCCTGTTGCTGGCCCACAGGGAGCAGGGCCTGGTCCCTGCTCTGAGCCCTCCCTGCAGACAGGCACAGACAGGGATGAGGTCCCCTCTGAGCATCTCCTCTTGAGCCTGAACAGCTCCAGCTCCTTCAGCCTTTCCTCATAAGACACATACTCCAATCCCTTCATCGTTCTTGCAGCCTCAGCTGGCCCAGCTGCAGGAGATCCCTGTCTCTCTGGAGTCCAGAGCTGGGCACTGCACTCCACATGTGCCTCACAGGGCTGGGCAGAGGGGCAGGATCCCTTCCCTGACCTGCTGCAAGGGCTCTTCCCAGTGCACCCCAGGATATCTCTGGGGTTCTTGGCCACAAGGCCAGGAGCACACAGTCTGAGCTGTATTTGCCTCCAGGCCACCAGCCAAACCCTTGGCAACACCCTGGCATCAAGCAGGTTGTCCCAGTTGGCTTGTGAGTGTCACCTTGTGTGGCAGCTGCTCTGAGGTGGGTTTGCTGTGGCTGGTGGCAGGAGCTCTGACTGCCCAGAGGGCTGAGCCACCTTTCAGGAGTTCTGGGAAGCTGTGGCTCCCAGTGAGAGCAGTGAGAGGCTGCTGGGAGCTGTGGCTGCTCGGTGCCTTTGGTCAGTGCAGTTACAGTGTACTTTGGCACAGGCATGAGAATAACATGTGCTGTGCTGGATCCAGTGCCCCAGGCAGGCTGCAGAGGCTGAGGCCTGTTTGCTGTGAGATTAGGCAGAAAATCCTGGAATGAGGGGCAAGAAGTTGTGCTTTTAATCTTAGCCCAGGGCAGCAGAAGGCCACAGAGCTCCTCTGAAGTGCAGCTGTGTTGGGTGTTGGAGGCTTTGCAGGCTGTCTGCAGGACATGGTACACCACACAGCAAGGTTGGGAGGGTCACATTCCCCATGGAGGTATGAGGGCCATACTCTGCCATTTCCCAGGAAAACATCAGCACTTTTTGCTGCCTGACAGACACGGCACTGTGTAGTTCTCTGTTCTTACAAAGAGCAGAAGCTGAATTTGTTCTGCTGGGAGTGAAAGAAGTGGTTCTTGGAAGGAGAGCAATGCACACCTTTCACATCAAAAGGGAAAATACTTTTATTTGTGGAATGTTCCCTGGTTTCACCTGATGGCCAGACACCAGGGAGCTGTGTCAGTGTGCAGGAACACAGGCTGCAGCACTGGGGAAGGGCACAAAGCATCTGCCAGAGTAAATCCTTGGGTGCAACTCACTGGTGTCTTGGAGCACCACTGCATGGCCATCAGCCCAGCAGGAATGTGTGGGGTTGTTTTGGGGCTGGGTAGCAGCAGGTCCTGCCTGCAGAATCAGAGCAGCCCCAGAGCAGCAGGCAGCAAGCCCAAGGTTTCATCCCAGCCCTCTCCTTTTCCCACACTGGATTGCTGGTGTGACCTTTAAGCTTTCTCCTTGCAGATGTTGTTTGTTGTGACTTTTTTTTGCATCTGTTCCTTGGTAAATGAGGTCTTGGAAGAAAATATTAGAGCTCAGCAAGCTGGAGGGCACGGGGCCCCCGTTTTCCATCACCTCCTTGGGTTCCTCCCTCATCCCCTGATTCCCAAGCTGCTCCCTGTAGGTATCTGCCTCCTTCTGTTTACCCAAAAGTGTGACATTGCCATCCTCTGGTGTTTGTTTAATCCCTTCCAGCTCCTGATGCCACTGAAATCCCAGGAAGATTTGGACAAAGCCATGGAACAGCTGGAGCTGAGCC
This sequence comes from Molothrus aeneus, assembly GCF_037042795.1. NCBI lineage: Eukaryota > Metazoa > Chordata > Aves > Passeriformes > Icteridae > Molothrus > Molothrus aeneus. The sequence continues at coordinate 4,838,800 of NC_089646.1, read as the reverse complement.
CTTCCCTGAAGAGCCTGCGGATCCTTGTGAGCGCTCCAAAGAAAGCGAACGTGAGCCCTTCACCTTCTCTGCTCCTTTGTGTGCAGCCTGAGGTGCCTTGTTATTGTGCTGGGGAGTGGAAAGGAGTCTCCTGATGGTGCAGAGCAGAGGGCAGGCTGGTCATGAGGGGGTTCAGCCCTGCTCTGGCTCAGCTGCTCAGAAATCTTCCTGTGATAGCAGCCCAGAGGCTGAGCTCAGCTCCCTCTGGCTCCTGCATCCTGTGAAGGAAGGGTTAAACACCAGGCTGACCCTCAAAGCTGAGAGGACTCCTGCTTTCTTTCTTTCTTTCTAGAGATGCTACCATCATTCCTTTTCACCTCTCCTCTGTGTTCAGGGTGATGCCCTGGCCCTTGCCATGCTGGGTGGCAGCATGGGGACTGTTCCCTCCGTGCTGAAAGCTGGGAAGAGCAAACTGGAGGATCCTTCAGTCTCAGGCAGAACTGTCTGGGTTTTTTCCATCTTTATTTACTTATTAGTTTTTTCCTGAGCTCAGTGGTTTTGCAGTTAAGCCTGTTAGCCTGACCTCTCTTGCACAGAGTGTCTTGCCAAAGCACATGTCGTGCTGCCCCAAGCACAAGCTGTAGAGCAAGGGATTTGTAGATGTTGCAACTCTGTTTCTTCTTTTTATTTCCTAGAAGTACTGGAGAGATTGGGAGTCTTGAAACTCACTTATCCCCATTCTTCTGCGGGTGCTCACAGCCCTTGGAGCTTCTCCTCTTCTTTTGAGAGGCTTGGGAAGTGCAGGGAGCAGAGTCCCAGGGGAAACTGAGGCATCACTTGGGGTTTCCTAAACCCTGGGTGGAAATGGGGCAGTTTGTGGGAGCACAGCAGTACTGCAAGTCAGAAACCCTGGGTGGAAATGGGGCAGTTTGTGGGGGCACAGCAGTACTGCAAGTCAGAAACCCTGGGTGGAAATGGGGCAGTTTGTGGGGGCACAGCAGTACTGCAAGTCAGAAACCCTGGGTGGAAATGGGGCAATTTGTGGGAGCACAGCAGTACTGCAAGTCAGAAACCCTGGGTGGAAATGGGGCAGTTTGTGGGGGCACAGCAGTACTGCAAGTCAGAAACCCTGGGTGGAAATGGGGCAGTTTGTGGGGGCACAGCAGTACTGCAAGTCAGAAACCCTGGGTGGAAATGGGGCAGTTTGTGGGGGCACAGCAGTACTGCAAGTCAGAGAGCAGAGGAGCCAGGTGGATCGTGCCTGCCCTTGGGAGCAGGTCCATCTCTTCCTGCAGCACGTGGCCATGCTCCTGTGTGTGAGAGCACATGGTTCTGAGGTCATAGATCAAATTACCATAAAATCACAGCTCACTGTAGCATGTAGTCTTAGAATCTTAGTAAAACCTGACCACTACCAGGTTACCAGCTGGATATGCTTTTCTTTGCTCTTGCTTACCTGTTTTTCCTGACCTTCCCCTCTCTGTTCCTCTGCCCTGTTGCAGAGGAACCTCTGCAGTGCCTCAGCTGCCACTGGAGTCTAGGGAGCAGGGAGAAGAGGTGCTGATTTTGGGATTGCAAATGTTTTCAGTCCAGTGATCAGTCTCTGTACCTATCTGGAGATAATGGAGTGCAGCAACAGTTTTTTATGTCAAATATCTGTATTTGCCATTATCTGTGAGAGCTTAATCTTGTTAGACTGTTTTATTAGCAGATGTGAAATGTTTGTGAATGGTTTTTGGATCGCTCTAGATTACGTGCATGTCTTCTTTCTTTCTTTTTTTTTTTTTTTTAATAGTTCTTGGGTAATAGGGTCCCAGGGAGCCAAATACAGGGTTTCACATGGTGTGTCCACAGGGCTCTGGCCAATTCTGATCATTCCCTTTGTCTGATCACCAGCTCCTGCAGCCCAACAACAGCAAGCAGCATGAGATGAGGATCTCCAGATCCATGGGAGACATCATGGGATCCCTGTACAAAGACTCGGAGAGGACACGCAAATATTCCACAGGTCAGTGAGACACAGCACTCCCTGGGCAGCTCTGTGCTGCTTCAGCCTGGCCACCACCCTCTCCCTCTTTTTTTGTCACAACCCCAGTCTGGATGGCCACCCTGATGTCCCCCAGAGTGACCCAGTGCTTGTCCTCAGCCTGAGGGAGAGAGGCTCTGCAGGCTGGGGGAGGCTGTGCTGAGCAGAGCCACTCTGAGCACACAAGTGAAGAGAGTGGGGGACCTGGGCTGTCATTTGGGGGTGGGAAATGCAGTGATAAAAATGTCCAGTCAATTTGATTCCACTGAGCTTTATCAGAGTGATAATCTGTAGGAAGCCAAGGCTGTTTGGGACCTTTGGTTATTCCTTTAACCCAGTGCTGTTGTTCTCTGAGTTTCTGTCCCCCTTTCTCAGGTGGCAGGATAAAGTAGCAGAGTGGGCTCAGGCTCCTTAGCTCCTGGACTGGCACCAGCTTCACCACATAAAGACCAAATAAGTGTCTGTGTGCCACCATTCTGTTCTTGTGGGTGAAATGCCATCTGTGGAAGCTGTTTCTGGGGTTTCTCAGGGGCATGTGTGCAGTGGTGGCATTCCAGAGGAAGGGGAGCATCCCTTTCCTTCAGAGGTGCTGGAATGGAAGCAGGTACCTGCAACCCCTGAAGCCAGGCTGGCAAGCACCTGATCTGCTCTTGCATCCCTGCAGGGACTGGAGCTTGTTTTTAGCCTTTTGTGGTTTTCTCTTTGGTTTTCTGGGCTTGAGTTTATGCTTTCCTTGCTTTCTAAAACACTCTGAGCTTTTTGAAATCCTGATGGTCAGCTCTCTGTAGGAGCTTTTGTGTGAAGAACTTTGTAGGATTTTGTAGAGAGCAGGGCACCCTGTGCAGAGCTGGTAAAGCAGTATGTAGGACTGTGTAGCAGGAGCAGAATTATTCATATTCCAGCCTGCAGGCAGGATGAATGACTTTTTCACACAGTGAATGTTCTCTGCTCTGTCTCTGGGTGCAGGTTGTAGGGGAATTTCTACAGATCTTTAGCATTTTCCTGCAGCTGTAGAAGTGACAGCCTTGAATAAAGTGGGGCCCTCCTTCAGAAATACACATGGAGAAATTACTTCATCTTCTAAAGATCCTCTGTACTTATATGGCTGTAAACACTTCCACACTCTTCTCTGTGCAACAAATGAGAGTTTTTCTCCAAGGACTCCCCCTTCCTCTGTTTCATAGCCTGTGCTGATAACAAATCCTGTGGTTTGCAGCACTTCAGACAAGATGTATAGAAAATGTTCCTCTAGGGTAGGTCCAGCACAGCTGTTGTGCAGCCATGCCCAGCTCTCACTGATGCCAGGGCTGGGTGGCCCATGTGCAAGGGCTCTCCTTGAGCCTGGTGTTTGGATGTACCAGGCTTGTCTTTCTCTATTGTTTTTTTCCTAGCTCCCATGGTTTTTTGAGAGTTTGGCAGAGTCACTAGATGACCCTGGATGAAATGCACACATAAAGCACAGAGTGTCAGTAGAAAATGTACTTGAGCAAAACTTCTCTGCTGCCTTTTTTTTTATTTTTTTGGTACATGTTAGGCTGTTAATGAGCAAAGAGCTGTGGCACTGGGAGCTGTCACTGACCTGTGAGCCTGAGCATGATGGGCAGGGTTGATTCCATGTGTAGCTGTGCTAGTGGGAAGATGGATTCTTGCAAAGTTAAGCCTTTCCTACCAGCTTTTATTGCCATGCTTTGGCCTGTCCTTCCTGTTTTGGAGCTGCTGGTTCCTGACCAGCTCTGCATCACTGACTGTGAGGTGTCACTGCCTCAAGAATGCCCTGAGCCAAGGCAAGGCAGACAAAGGGTGAGATATCAGCTCTGCAAGGGTGAGAGCCTGAGGTACAAATGGATTTTGAAGGAATGCTTGAAGAGCAGAGTGGAGGGATGGACACAATGTGTTGCTTTGGTCAAGGTAGCACAGGAGGAGCACTGGGCAGCACCAGCTGTGGAATGCAGAGTGTGCTAATGTTGGGATTTTCAGGAGCTGATGTGCCAAACTCTGAGTCCTTGGCACTTTTACAGGTGGCAAAAGTAACCAGCCCAAGCATCAGTCATTCCTGTTTCTTTTTCCATGTAAGCCATCAGTCTTGCCAGGAGGTTTCAGCCAGCCCTCAGCATGACAACAGAAGGTTGTTGTCTCTCTTTATCTCTCTAACTCCTCTCTTTGGGTTATCTGGGGTCTGTAGGAAGCTGCTGCAGCTCTGCTTGGAGGGTGCTCACAGTCCAGCAGATGCATTTTTGACCTCCTGAGTCAGAACTGGGCGATCCAGCTGCTGGGCAGAGACTCCAGCAAGCTGAAAGGGAGAGCAGCATCTCAAATGGAGCATAAAACCTAGCATCAGGGAACAGACAGACAGACATGATGCTGTGTTTTGTTTTCCTGCAGTGGGGATTTCTCTGAACTTGGTGCATAGTCAAAAGGCATCTTAAGAGGCTGCAGGAGAAACTCTTCTTCCCTTGCAGTCACAAGGCATTTCACAGTGTTTTCCTCCTGCTGTCATCAAAGTGGTTGCTATCAAAAGAGGATCTTAATTCAGTTCAGCTTTTCTCTTGAAACCACATTTAAAAGGAGATTTAAAGTGTCTTTATACTAAAAGGTAGTTAAGGGTCATGTTCTCTGTGTTTCTGAGATGTCTCATGTTTTTCTGCTGACTCTGCCATGTAAACAGCAGTGGAAAATAATAAAACTGTATGTAATTGGCACAAGCACATTGGAAGGGAGGTAAATGTTCTTGGGAAGATTTAGCTATTTTTGCTTCTGCTGGGCAGAAAATGTCTTCATGCCATGTCCCTGAAAAACCTTATGCAAAGTCAATATTTTCTTTTTCTTTCTTTTTTTTTTTCCCCATAAACTTTTTCAGTGGAAATCCCCTTCCAGTTTTTTGGTGGCCAGCAAAAGCCCAAGGGAACTTGGACTGAAAAAAGAAAACTTTTGTGGTTCTGGATTTTCAGATAACTGAGAATTGTTTTTATTTTCTTTGAAGAAATACATGTTTCAGAACATTATCAAAAAATTATTTAACAGCCCCATTCCAGCATCACCATTTCAATAGAAACATTTATTAGAAGCTTCATTTTACTGGGTTTTTTTCAGGCTGCTGAGCCATGGTTTCATGTGCCTGCCAGCTCTCTCCAGACCAGGAGTATTGCAGGAGTTAGGATGGATGAAACCTGCTCTGTTTTGGGAAGAGGAAGAATATTTATCTATGTGCATCATGCCAGCTGCTTTAGAACTAGAAAATAGTTTCTGTCTTGCTTATTTGTTAAAAAGTACCCTAAATTTGCCTCAAATCAAATGTAGAAATCCATGCTCAGAAGGATCAGCAAGGAGAGGAGGGAGGCTTGAAGGGAGCCCACTGGAAATGAAGAAATCAAGCAAGATTTGATCCATCTGCTCACAGCTCCTCTTTACAGGACCAGAGAGAGAAATTTCCAGCAGGTTTCTCTGTTTCTCCTGTGCAGCCCTGTCCTGAGCCTGGTGTTTCTGCCAGGGCTTAGAGGAGCAGCACATCCTGACGTGGTGTCCCTTGTTTGGGAACATCATCCCAGGGCTGGGCTCCCTGTGGCCGCAGCTGTGAGTGGTGGCAGCTGCCAGCAAACCCTCCCCAGCTCTGCCTCTTCAAGGGCTTCTCTTCCCTGCTTGATGCTGGTCAGTAGTGGGTGAAGTTTTGGGAAGAGCAGGGGAAGATGAAGCCAGGGAATGCGGGGGCGGAGGGAAGCCAAGCCTGGCACTGGGGAGCTGGCTGTACGTGCAGCACCACGAGCTCTGCACAGACTGCAGGAAAGGCACTTCTTAAAGGAAAATAGCAGAGGGGAACATGAAAGGCCCCAGTGGGTGCCAGCAGTGACTGTGAGTCTCCGTGCTGTCCTGGTTCTGTGTCCTCAGGACACTCTGTGCTCTCAAATCTGTGGCTTTACATTCGTGTGTGTAAGCGGAGCAGGAATCCCTCCCCAGAGCACCTTGCTGCTGAGAGTATCTGAGGTCAGATGCTCAACCAGGGCCAACTCTGAGTTCAGGAATCCCAAACAGAGCTGCTGAGATCTGACCAGCACTCTGCCTGTATAGAAGTGCCTCACAGCCTGCCCCATCCCTATTGTATTTGTGTGCCCTCCAGATGAAGGAAGGAATGATGAATCTGACTCCATGTTCTCAGAATGCTACTTTATTACTTTATATTACTATATTATATTAAAGAATGCTATACTAAACTATACTAAAGAATACAGAAAGGATACTTACAGAATGCTAAAAAGATAATAATGAAAACTTGTGACTCTTTCCAGAGTCTCAACACAGCTTGGCCCTGATTGGCCAAAGAGTGAAAACAACTCCCAGCAGAATCCAATGAAACAATTACCTGTGGGTAAACAATCTCCAAACACATTCCACATGAGCACAACACAGGAGAAGCAAATGAGATAAGAATTGTTTTCCTTTTCTCTGAGGCTTCTCAGCTTCCCAGGAGAAAAATCCTGGGTGAAGGGATTTTTTCAGAGAATGTGAATGCCACACATCCCCACAGGAGGTGACTTGATGTCCCATAGACCCCAGGACAGTCCCTTGGGGGCCTCCTCTCCCTGCCTGGTGCTGCTGCTGTTTCTTGAGTATTAGGTCAAGTGTGAAGAGCATCTGTGATGTGTCAAACAGGCACATCTGGACTTCTCTGTCTGTTTCTTCCTCTGCTCAGGGTGGATTAATCAGCATTATCCAATATATCCAGTGTGTTTTCCCCACTATGAATTAAGCCTGCCATGAAGTACCACTGTTGCTCTGACTCCTGTTTTCCATCCCTGCCCTCCTCCAGCAGCGCAGGGACTGCCTGAGGTTTTGTTACCAGAGCAGGATAGGGCTGGAGTGGGGAATCAACCCTGAGCTCCAGAGCTCTGCTCCCAGCACCTCTCCATGTTTCTCCCAGGTGGAAGAACATGCATGGATGCAAAGCAGCAGCAACCAATGCTCCTGGAGGTGTGAAGCTGCAAAAATGACTTTGGGCAGCACTTCTACCCAGACAGCCTGGCTGAAAAGGGATCTGCTTCACTCCAGCAGTTTCCAAGCAGGCAAAAGCCTAAGCACTTTGTTTAATTTCCTTACCTGCTGGGAAATAGCTGGTGTCTTATTCCCTTTTAAAGTTTTTGGCAGGAAATGTGACTCTGGAAGGTCAAACACAGCTGATCTATGGCTGGGAGTAGTTGTTACAGGCAAAGGCTTAATGGGAGATCATGGGAAGTCTTTGTGCTTGTGATAAGTCTGGTTTAACTCCTGTGTTCAAAGTCAAACAGGGCATGTACAGATCTTTGTAAAATCATAATCAAAGGGTTTCTGGATAACAAGTGGGTCCTTGGAGCGAGAAATCCCAATAGTGCATGAGCAGATCCACAGCTCATTGCAGCAGTAACAGAAATGCTCAGCAGGGCTAAGATACAGCAGTTACACCTCACTAAATCCTCAGCAGCTTTCTGGGGCAAGAGCCACCCAGATGCCCTTGTGCTGCATTCCAGGCTGGCATCTGCTAAGCAAACGAGGGGCTGCTGATGCAGTGATTTATTCAGGGTGCCTGAACTGCTCAACAGTTAAAAGTTTATTTATTTATCTTCAAAGAGAGGATGCTGTACTTCCCAACTGGTTTTGTTTTAGGGCTGGTGGAAAGCCAGTTCGTTATGAGTGCTGCAGCTCTCGAGAGTTTCTCTTCTCTTGATCTTGGCATTACTTCAGTTGGAGTTTTTTCACTGTGTTCTTATCCTGCAGGAAATCTGTGAAGGAGAAAATAGGAAGAAGGAAAAAAAAAAGTAACTCAAAGCCATATGACTTTTATTTTTACAATCTAAGCAAGGAGTCTGAAGGAAGATGTAGCGACAAATCTGTGTGTTTGGTGTAGATCCAGCAAAAAGGCCTGATTTAATGATCTTTAATGCTGCTGTGACACTGTTAACATTCACAGCTCCTGATGTGTATCTGCTTAAGTGAAAGGTGGGAACTCGGGTAGGTCATGTTGATCACGCAGATGGATTTATTCCAGAGATCCATCTGGCACAGTAACTGTGATGCAGAAGAGGCAGAAGTGTTGTTTGGTAGATCAGTGTTGACTCTCCACGATGGGGTAGGTCCCTTCCCAGTACCTTTCTCTTGTGCTCAGCCCTGGTCATGTTGTTAGTAAATGGTGGTAATGAACCCAAGACCTGGCAGGAGTGCCACAAAATGGATACAAAACGTGAGGAAACACATCTCCATGTGCTTTCCAGAAGTCTGCATGAAAACAGGTTGTTGTGTTGTGTGAAAGCTCATGTTGCACACTGCCAGCTGAAGCTCCAGCACGGACCCACATGGATCTCCATCAGCAATTCCCTGCCTTGGAGTGATGACAGCAGAGGGATGGAGGGGAGGGACTGCAGGGAGCCAAGCAGAGCCAAGACTCTGCAGCAGGGCCAAGCAAGGGCAGTAATCCCTAAAGCTGGAAAAGGCGCAAGGATAGAGTGGATTTGGGGGAATAAACAGGAGGAATGGAACATCTTCATAAAGAAGCTGTGGGGTTCTCTCCCAGGTGCAAAATGGAAATCACCTTCTGCTAAGAGCCCTGCGAGGGAGCCAGTGGAAGCTTTGCTGTCTGTGCATAGGCTCTGGGGTTACAGAGAGGGGAGACAATTCCCTTGGCCAAAAATGGGAGAAACTAATCCCATAGATCACTCCTGCCCTGGGGTTTTTGGGTTTCAGGGCTGGTTTTCCTTTGTCTTTACTTTTGTAGGGAAAGAGGGGAGAAGAAGGTATTTGAGTGCAAATTGTTTTCCATATAACAAGTGTTTCAGTGATGTACTGAGCACAGCCAGGCTCTTTCCTACATGCCTGGATAAGGCAGTCACCTGCTCCAGGGAGGGAATGCCCAGAGGTCAAAGGGGAGGTGGGTTTGTGGTTTGTGGTTTGCTTTGAGGCTGACTGATTGTATCACAGCAGAACTCCCAGAGTCTGCTTTCCTTTCTAGCATCACACCTGGATACAGTGACAGCTCTTAGGATCCAGGGTGTGTAGAAGGTCAAGTCTGGTACACATTGTGTGGTCTCACAGTAACAAACCCTCCCTGTTGCTAAAGCTTTGGAAGATGCCCATAAACAGCATCACACCTCTAGCTCCATTCCCATCCTCATGAGTTCAAACCCAGCTGTGGCAGCAGCTCTCTGGTCACAGGGAGCAACAGACAACTTTCCCAGGCATCATTCTGTGAGAGGCTCTGAGAAGCTCAGAGAGAATTATTATAAACAATACTTTTCTTCACTTGCTGCACCTGGTGTTGTGAACGTGTGGAATGTGTTGTGGAGATATGTTTACCAAAGGGTGGTTTCCTAATTAGCCAGTGGTGATGGTGTTTTAATTAAAGGACCAATCAAGTCCACCTGTAGGGATGGACTTGGTTGGTCCTTTAATTAAAACACTGTCAGGTGTTTTAATTAAAAGACCAATTTTAGGGATAGGGATTTTATACTAGGGTATAAAAAGCAATGGGTTTGTTAATAAAGTGAATTAGCCTTCTGTAAATGCCTCAAGAGCCTGTGTCACTTATTACACCGCCCTGGACTCCTGTGCTGGCACCCAGGAGCTGTGTGCTCACTGGGACAGCGTTTCAGGAAGGGTTTGGCTTGGTGGGTGCCCTCCTTGACTGTGTGTGTCCCTGCCCAGGCTCCCTGCACACCGGGCGCAGCTCCCCGCCGCCGGGCAGCGTTCCCGAGGAGCAGCAGCAGATCGCCCGCCAGGGCTCCTACACCAGCATCAACAGCGAGGGAGAGTTCATCCCTGAGACCATGGACCAGAACGTGAGTGGGGCTGGGGTGTGGCTGCAGTGGGACAGCTCTGCTGGCTTCTCAGCATCTCTGACTGCTCACAGTGACCCTGAGATGTGTTGGAAAGTCTCTTTTCCCAGCCTGGCGGTTGAAGGAGTCAGAGCTCTTCAGTTCTTGGTCTCAAGGTTGTTTATTGTTTCTTATCTATAAAATTTTTTCACCTGTCCAGCCAAGGTCCACTCAGCAGGACAGACAGAGGCACTCTGCCTGCCCCCGGGGCTGTGTTATCTTTTTATACTAAAAACTACGTGTACAATGTTTACAATCACTTCCCAATACCTATCACCTGTGTTAGACAGTGAGCTTCTACTCTAAACCAGTCTAAAAGTGCCAACACCACAGCAGAAGATGGAGGCCAAGAAGAAGAAGGAGAAAGGCTGGGCATGCCCAGATTCCTCCATCTTGCTCCCTGAATCCCCATTCTAAAAAACCCAAAAATCTATTTTTCACCCCGTGATAAATTCACTGTCATTCTACTTTTGTGGCTTGCAGATCTTCACCCAAGGTTACTAATTTGCTCCATGGGTCATAATCAAAACCACAGGCACCTTGGGCTCTGTGCCAGGTCTCTGAGCCCCCTGGCAGGGGTCCTGGCAGTCCAGGACAGCCAGAGGGATGTCCTGAATTCTGACACTGGCTGTGCTGGGAGAGCTGCTCCCACCTTTACATTCTGGCAGTGCCTGTGCTTGGGGCTCAGGCCAGCTTTTTTCAGGAATGGCTGCCCCTGGGCTTGAATTGCCCATGGGAATGTCTGATTTCCAGGAACCCTGAGAGCCAGTGGGGATGGCAAGTGTGCCCAGGCATCTTAGGTAGCTCTGGAGCAGCTAAGATCTGGGGCACATGTTTGTACCAGCTGCCAGGCCCTCATGGCCACAGCATTCCCAGATCCCAGGACCATGAGGGAATGTGCCAAGCAACCGATTGCCTGTGATTGCAACAGCCTGGGGATATCAGCAGCTCTGGCTCCTTCCCATGTGGTGTTTCTGCACGAGCTCCAGTTACAGTTCTTGGCTCTGCCCACAGCCTTTGTGGCTTTGTGTCTCTGTTCCTCCCCCATTTATATTTTTTTAAACTCTCTTAATAAGGAAATTGTATATTCCAGCCCCTCAGTAATAAGAGAGCAGCAAGTTCCTCGGTGCTGAGCAGTACTTCATCTTCCAGTCAATTTGGTACCCACGGTGAGGGAAACTCTGCAGTGTCAAGGGACCACAGTGGGAGCACCTTACACCTCCCTCTCAATTTGCATTTCTGCTCAATCTGTAGCTCTAAAGAGCTTAGTATAGATCCTGTGAAGTCAGCTGGGCTGTCTGAGCACATGTTATTCTTACAAAGCTCTTGGAAACACAAGAGCAAGAATCCCTAGTTTGCAGAAGGGACATCTGGAAGGTACTAAACTAAATCCATCAGGCTGCTATGCTGGCCCCCAAGGATGTTCCTGGGGAGATGTGTATTTCCTACACTCAAAAGCACCCACTAGCTCCACATTTGCATGCAGTCTGTGCCAGTGTTTCCATGGCAAAGTTGTGTTTTCAACAGTTTATTATACAGCCATTAATAAAATAAGAAGTCACTCCGGGTGAGTCTTGGCAGCGTCAGAGTGCAGATGTATCGTGTGCTCCTTGCAGCCAAAAGTTGGCTCCCCATTGTTTTCACATGCCTCCAAAACATGTTGGGAAGGATTAAAACAAAGTGTGTGTGTGTGTGCAGGGGGAGGGTCCCCTGACCCCCTTGGGTGTAAATCAGCCCAGCTCCACTGGCTGTTTGTGGAGCTCCATTAATTCAGAGCCCTGAGCCTGCTCTGGATGAAGGTTCCCAGATGCTCTCCTTGCTTTTCCCCAGCATCACTCTGTGGGTGGCCCACAGCCCTTTGCTGGTGAATTAAAAGCAGGGAAAAGGGGTTTGGGGAATGGTTTGGGGTTTATTGTCTTTCCTCATTGAGCAGTTCTGCTTTTCCCTATGTGGGCTTTGCCTCCAGAATGTTCTTGTACTGCTGCTTCCATATGTGCCTCATGGAAAACCACTCAGAAGCTGGAGCTTGCTGCCTTTTGGGGAATGCCCCTGTGCAAGCCTGTGATGTAACTGTGGTCTTGGGACCAGCCTGGCAGATGAACAGAGGCTGAGTATGGAGCATGCTCCAGTTCCCAATTTTATGCTTTTGAGAAATGAGTCTGTTTCAGCTTTAACTGCCGGAAGAGACCTGGCATGGCTGGCAGAGGTGGGGAGTGGCTTCTGCTTGCTCCTCTTTGGCCTAGTGCATTTTGAAGGAGGTTTTAGGGTAAAAACTAGGAAGCAGAGAAGAATTGCACTTTGCAGTTGGAACTGCCTGGCCAAAACAGCACGAGTTGTTCTGACAGCTGGCTGAGGAGGGCTGATGGGAACAGCCTGGGGAAAGGGAGGCTGTTGGGGAAGGAGGAGCAATGTGGGAAGCAGCAAAGTGTGCCTCCGCATGGTGTTTAACCCTTGTTGCTCAGCTTTCCCAGGAATGAGCTGTGGAGCAGGGGTTAGTGAATGTCCCCAGCCAGGAGGGAGCATGGCAGCACAGTGTGGCCCAGAGCAGGCTCTGCTCCATGTGGAACTGCACACAGCTCCAGGGTTTACCACTCCTTACAAGCTCTCTATTGTTAATAACCAGCTATAAATAACCCTGGCCAGTACAATGTCTCATCCAGGAAGCAACACAAATGCAGCTTTTGACTTCACTGAGCTGGTGAGTGCCAAGCCGGTTCTTCCAGCCAAAGCCCTGATGATGCTGCTCTTATCAGCAGAGAGGAAGGCTGGGCTCGTGTGCCAGGGCAGCTCGGGAAGTCAGGAGCCCAGGGCTGCAGTCCTGCCTCTGGTACACAATATCCACTTGGCCTTGGGCACATCATTTGTGTCCTGATACATATTTTCCTTTAGTAGTAAGGAAAAAGTAGTAAATATTATTATTTCTCACAAATGCTTTGAAATCTCATTGACTCCTCCGCACACTTTGAACATCAGGGTGCTGATGATCTTTGCTTCAGTTTTCCTACCAGCAAATAGCAGCTGGGAAGAACAATAATGCAGAGAAGGCATCATAAATGGATGACCCTGCAGAGGTCTGCTCCTTCTGGAGTTTGGAGAATTGGAGTGCACGGTTTTATTGTTTCCCTTTTCTTTCTCTGTCAGATGCTTGAAGCTTTCATCAGCCCTGATGATTCTCTCTCTGGGAGCTGCCAGTCACTGGACAGGTCTGTGGACAGGTGAGTTGTGTGTGTCACCATGTTCACAAGCTGAACTGCTCCACAGCAGGAGAGCAACAGGATCAGTGGCAACCCCTGAGGTTTCTGTTGGGATGAGGATGTTCCTGAGTAAAACAAATTTATCTTCATTGCTGAAAACCAGATCCTGCACAGATGTCTGTGCAATGGTATGATTTGAATTGCAGTAATCTGAGCTGGACAAAGACAGCCTAGCTTTGTGTGACCAGGTTTTCTTTTTTTGCCTTTTGAGATGAAAATTGTCACAGAATCACACAATGGTTTGGGTTGGAAGGGACCTTAAAGATCATCCACTTCCAGTCCTCTGCCATGGGAAGGGACAGCTTCCACTAGACCAGATTACTCAGTGCTCCATTTAGCCTGGCCTTGAACTCTTCCAGGGATGGGCATCCACAATTTCTCTGGGCAGCCTTTTCCAGTGCTTCACCACCCTCCCAGCACCTCCTTCCCCTCTGGCTCTCTGCAGTCACCAGGTTCAATATTCCATCAGCCTCTCCGTGCCTCCTCCTCCCTGGGCACGCTGTCTGCTCTCCACTGACCACTGGCAAACTCAGCAGCCCCTGTGCAGTGCCAGCAGCCACAGACATGTCACTCAAGGTGCTGGGGACACCAGATGAGCAGTAACTAAGTTTAGCTACTCAGCAGGAAGCAACTGGGACACGTTGTACTAAGCCAGGCTGCGATTCAGTGCCTGCTGCCATTGAGCTGGATCCCAGCTCCCACGTGCACAGAATCCCTGTGTTTGCTGCTGTGCAGGGTGAGCTGTGGATAAGACACAGTGTCCTTTTGGGAAGCAGTGTATTTTTTTTTCCATCTGCATCAAAGGTTGTCTATTTTTTTCCGCTGTTGCTGTTCCATCCAGCCCCAAGGCTGTGTTCCAGCAGGCCTGCCTTGGGTTGATTGTGTAGTGTGCTTTGGGTTTGCAGCCCCGTGTGCTTTGGACCTGTCTCAGCATCAAGGTCCATTTCCTTTTTGTGGCTTTTAATAATTTCCTGTGATGTATTTGCTCATTGTTAGGGCTGTATTGAGGCTGGATTCCTTGTGTTCCCAACCTCTCTGCCCCAGCTTTGCTTTTGCAGAGATTTTGCCAAGAAGAACAGCAGAAGGAGCACAGGCTGTTTGTAACACTGCTGTGAACTTAGAGGAGAGCTTTAGGCTTTTAGCTCTGTCTGTGAGAGGGTGGCATGGCCTGATTTCATGTCCAGAGCAGGCAGAGTGTCCAGTCATGGATCTAGGAGCTGGAAAAGGCACAAGGAGGGCTGTATTACTCCAAGGAAGAGGAGTTAGTGGGACTCTTCCTGCAAAGAGATGGTGGAGGCCTTGCAGCCAGTTGTTTGGGATGGCATCAGCCCAAGAGGACAGAGCAAGTCACCAGGCTCAGTGACCAGGCTGAGGGTTAGGAACAGCACCACAAACTCCTCTTTGCCACAGCAGGGATCAGCTTTGACATGAGTAGGTTTCAGAGCACTTTACAAAGCTGATTTCTACTCTGTGCCTGTATTGTTAAAAGAGAAGTGTAAAACCCACATGCCCAGATCACTCTTTAAGAGCCTGAGGTGAAATTGGGATTGCAGAAATCCCCTTGCAGTGCTTTTCCATCCTCTCACTGCAGTTTAAAGGCCTTGAGGCACCAATGTCACACTCTCCCTCCTGGTCCCATGGGAGGCTGTGTGTTCCCAGTGGTGGGGCAGAGTCTGTGTGAGGAAGGTGGGAGGTGATGTTGGACAGGAGGGAAAGCTGCATGAACTGAGCATGGCTGAGGGACTCTGGTGTGAGCACCTGCAGCAGCTCAGCAGTGTCCATGGAAAGCAGAGGTGTGTGGTTGAACACTTGACAGTGAGGGAGCAGAAGCCTGTGGCCCTTCTTCTGAGCTGCCTGCTGCACAGGGGTGAGACCTTTGGCTGCTTCATTTCAGCCTGGTGATTGTGGGTTTTGCAGCATCCCTTTTGTTTGCCACAGGAACAAGCTGTGATCCAGCCAAAAAACCAATCCTCATTCTTGTGCAGGATGAGGATGGGAGCTCAGTGGTCAGTGCAGCTTGTGGTTTATCCTGTCCTTTCCCTAGTTTATTAATTTCATAGTTTTATTTTTATTAATTTCATATTAATTTCCTTTCTGATACAATAAATAAATCCTTCTTTTTTCCCATCCCTTTGCAGCCCTCCCTTTCCCCAAACCCCTGTTCCTGGAAGGAAGAGCCATCCCAAAGACGGTCTTGATTGCATGGGTAAGCACTCTTGGTGGTTTATATTTGCTGAAAAGTATAAAAAGCTCATAGTGAAGAGGCTGGATGAAGACTATCAGAGAGATGGCACTGCATGAAAAGTAATTAAAAGCAATCAAGCAAACCAGCTCCATGGCTTTGGTAACCCTTCAGAACTGACCCTGTAATGATCAAACATGAATATTCTCTAAAATCAAAAGGCCCAGAGCAGCAAACACAGGCAGGGCTGCTCTTGTCTTCATTAACCCTTTGTGATTCTGCAGCAATACCTTTGGGGCTGGTTTGGGAATCAGTTGACAACAACAATAGTCCAAACTGGGTAGCTGGGCCCTGAGGTGGATGGAGGCAAGCAAGCAAAGCTGTAGAGAGATCTGTGTTGGAAGATGTTGCTCTTGTGTTTGCAGACAACTGCAAGGTTCTGGGATCAGCCTTGTAGGATCAGCTTTTGTCTCTCTTTTCTCATCTGGGAGTTGCCCCTTCAGGATCTCCACTTCCTACACAGCAAAGCCCAGCTCTCTAGGGAGTTACACCTCTTCCACTTGCATGAATAATAATCTGCAATAGTGCAAATGCTGTGAGAGAAGCTGTATTGGTGCTTGCACAGATCATAGGTTACTGCTTAATCACTTATAAACATCCAGCTGGTTAAATAATGGAAACTCTGTAATATTGTAATGACTTGCACTAATAAAAATGAGCAAATGGCAGCCAGCCTGTGGCAGGATAACTCATTGCTGGCCTGAGGCAGGATTTCTAGATTGAGCTGCAGAGATGAAGCTGCAGTCAGCCCTTGTTGCTGAAGGTTTTAATGCTTCCCCCATGGCACTTTGCTTTGAGACACCTCTGGGCACCGTTGCTCACACGTGGCTCACCGAGAACCTCTTGCCCTGTCCTTGTTGCTCCTCTTGCTGACCATATTTCAGCCATTATGTGCTCTTTTTGGCAATCACACCGAAGCACAGCAGAGGCCAGGAATGGCCTCTGAGGAGCTGCTGCTGGCCCCAGGCTAAGACAAACAAACAGTCAGAAGGGGCTGTGTCATTAGAATTGGATGGAGGAAAAACAGCAGGTGAAAGAAGGGGGTGGAATGACAGATATTTTAATCTCAAGTTATTTGGTGCTACCAGCAATGGCTTCCTGTGCTGGGGTTTTTATTAAAAAAATATGTCCTTATCTTGCATGTCCATCCATCTCTCTCATCATCCAGCATCTAAACTCTGATGGTCTTTAATCCCTTCTGTATATTCTATCTTTCCAGCATTTAATCAAATAAATATAAAAGTTTGGAGCTCTGGAGGTTTGAATTGGCTTTCAGAGGGGAGGAGTTACATCTGAGAAGAAAGAGGGGAGATATTATCTGGTGTTAGTCAAGTGCTGGATTTTTTTGCATTTTCCTGGAAATAGCTGATATCATAGCAAATGTTTTGGAGTGGATGTGTCTAGGCCTGACCCTGCCTGGCAGTTCTGTTTCAATTTTTTGCATTTTCGAAGTGCAAATAAGATGTTTTAGTGCTCTGCCTTGGAAAGCAAGCATGGTCTGTGTTAATCCCCTGCCTTGAATGTGGGCCAGGGTCCATAAAGTCAGCAGTTAAACCTCTGCTTTAGGGGCACTAAGGGCAGTGTGTCTAACCCTGATTTTCCACTGAAGAGTTTGTGAGTGTAGGCAGATTTCACAGGGAGCCTTGGGATGTGTAGGGTTGTGTAAATGAACACCTTGTCACCTCCTTCGTGCCTCTAACTCAGTGTTTCCCATAAGAAACACTCTGGGCATTTGATACTGAGCTGATCTCAGAAATATCTGTGTCTTCTTCTCTCCTGGCAGATTTTGACATCCCATTCTGTGAGAGGTTTGGGAAAGGTGGGACCTTCCCAAGGCAGTACCATCTCTCCCAAAGTCGCAAGGACTACAGCGATGGTAAGGATGTGATGGGGGCTCAGGGTGGGAGGTGATCCGTCCTTGATGGCTTCTGCCAGTGCCTGGGACTGGAAACACTTGGGAAGGAGAGGTTTCTGATAAAGGCAGAGCCACCAAGTGCTTTGGGATTCACTTGTGTGTTCAGAAGGGTTGTTCTCTGTGAGACCTTGTGGCTCTGCTCTTGGGAAGTGCTGAGCCTGTCCTCTGCTTACACCTCCTGCTTTAATTTCGCCATGGGGATGATTGGCATTTCTCATCCCTGGCAGTATCAACCTTCCTACTCCCCTAGACTGGTTGCTTTTGAGGATGATTTTTGTGACCTTTACAGCAGGTTTCTCACTGAGCCATAGGAAATCCCCAAGCAATTTCAGGGTAGCAGTATCTGTTTGCTTCTCTGTTTTAAGCTGGTGAGCTCTGAGCTTTGGGGCCAACTCCATCATCTTTTTCCTGCTCATTCTTTCACTGTGTAAGACTGCAAGTAGTGGGAGGCAAAAATTCCCTTGGGGAAAATGTATTGAGGACGTGCAGAGAGCATATTGAGCTTTCCAGAATGAGCTTCATCTCTCACTGCCACCCCTGTGAAAGCAGGTCTGGCCCTGCTGTGTGGTCATTTGCATGTGGACTTAGGGGATGGCAGGGATAATTTTCAATGTAAATCTCTGCCTGTTCAGTGTTTAATTGTGATTAACAACCAACACACCCGTTGATGTAATTAAACTGTTGCAAACCCCTCTGGAAACATCTACATTAGATGTAATGCCTGCTGTTATCAACTCTTAAATTGAATTTAAAATCTTCAAGGCTTTGCTTCAGTTTCATTACACTTGCTTTGCTTAATTTGAGGAGGTGAGGATCTGGGCAGTGATGTGAGAAGGTGGTGACAGATGGATCCAAGCTCCTCTGTGTGTTCTGGCTGTCATTTTACCCCTTTTTCCCTGCAGGCCGGAGGACTTTCCCCAGGAGTTACTTCCCACAGGAGAACCTGTTTCAGCTTGTCCCTTCCAGCAGAACCAAGAGCTTTACTGGGGACAGCAAGCTCAGCACCTTGCAGTATGATGAATACAGGCCCAAGTGTTGGAACAATTTTGAAAAGGGTCTGCAGGCCTTCAGCACCTCCCCTACAAAAGCCAGGAACTGTGAGTGAACCAAAGCCCCAAGTGCCCGAGGTTACAGGAGAGCTGAGATTTGGCACAAAATTGAGTTATTGTGACCTGCTGAGTTACTAATTCCTGATGTTGCTGGACATCAGCTAAGCAGCCATGGGTAAACTTTGATTGCACCCCCACCATGAGGCACACTGCACCAGCTTGTGTGTCATGAGCAGGGTTTAGTACAACACCCTGTGCCTTACTCAGCCTTTGGCTGAGAGCTGTGTGGGGTCAGCTGGTGTTCATCTTGCTGGGTTACAGGTGATTGCTTGTGTGTTGGACTGTCAGCCTCCCAGAAGACTTGGGATGTGGGAGCAAATGCATCCAGCGTTTCTGTTCCTTGGCTTGCATTGCTGTCACCCCAGCACTCAAAGATGCTCCTCTGCTATTGCAAGACTGCCCATGGTATAGAAGCTGGTGCATTTTGGGGCTGTTTAGTGATGGATAACATCCAAGTCATGACCAGTGAGATTAAACTCCTCACTGGTCCCTGCCTGGATTGCTGCTCAGCCATCCTGTAATCTGCTAAACACTCCCACAGCAGAAGGGAAATTCCAATGTTGGCTAAGGAAACAGTTTTTAGAGGAAAGACTCTTAATGAAATTGGAATTTCCTGGGATTTGTTTCTGCTTTATGCTAATGCAGACTGGGAGACATTCCCCCCACACCAATAGCACCAGTATAGTTAAAACTGGTTTGTCCTGGTGCCCCTGGGAGAGATAGAGACTCACTGACTGTCCTGTAGGGTCAGGTGGACCCTGATGCTGAAGTCTCCCTGCTGTGCTCTTCTCTCAACCCTCTCCTCTCTCCTGTAGCCCTGCAGGCACCTGTGAACTGGAGGCTGGGGAAGCTGCTGGGAAGAGGAGCTTTTGGGGAAGTTTATCTCTGCTATGATGCTGACACTGGGAGGGAGCTGTCAGTGAAGCAGGTGCCTTTCGACCCTGACAGCCAGGAGACAAGTAAAGTGAGTACAGGGGCAGGGCTGTTCTGCAGCACCCTGGGGAGCTGTGGGCTGCGGGTACAGGTGTCCATGTCCCTGGGAGGCTGTGTGTGCAGGCAGGGTGTTGTTTCCCCTCTCTGGAGAGTCCTGAATGGCTCTGGTGCTCTGGTGACTTCTGTGCCTCCCAGTTCCTTGGTTACATTGGCCTGCTCTGTGTCAGGTATCACCTCTTGCAGGTCTGTCTGATCTTCCTTAGTTTTGTCCTTCTTGCTCCCTTCACCTTCTCCCCATTCTGCTCAGTGACTTTGTTGAAATCAAACAGATTTCAGAATCTGAAAATTTTCCAGAAAAACTCCTTAAACACTAATAATAATAATAATAATAATAATAATAATAATAATAATAATAATAATAAACAACCTGTCCAAAAGCCAAGCCCTGTCTTTTTCTTTGCCTTTCCCTTAGGGCAGTGCTCCTTATTTCTGAGCCTCATGTGGCCTGTGGCTTTGTGGACAGCTTCACAGCTTCTACAAAAACTGTGCTCAGCATGGAGCAGTATTTATATCATGTTCCCAAAGACACCATTCCCCTTCATCAGGAAGCCTGTGTGGTTTGTTACAGGAGGTGAATGCTTTAGAATGTGAGATTCAGCTGTTGAAGACTCTTCGTCACGACAGGATCGTGCAGTACTACGGGTGCCTGCGGGATCCTGAGGAGAAGAAACTGTCCATCTTTGTGGAATACATGCCAGGGGTAAGTGTGCTTCCTGCTAATCATTGTCCTGAGTGGCTGAAAACAGATTTAGAGTTTCCTGGACTTTGGTGAAATTTGTATCTGTCCAGCTGAGCTGTTTATGGCTGATGAACCAAACCAAACCAGTGGATGCATCCCTAAGGCTTGGGAGAGCTTAGGGTGTGAGTCAGATGTCATGGTGAAGCCCCTCGACAAGCACTGGGTGAAAAGAAAAGCTTTGCAGGCAGGTTTTAGGTTTGAATCCTGAAGCAGGGTGTGTGCACAGTCTGGAATCCGAGCTTGCTGAATGTGGGACATGATCCAGATCCTGCTCCAAACACTGTGGCCTGAGCCCATCCTTGAGTATTTACTGCAACTCCCTGCAGGACAAGCTAATAGTACAACTGTCCACCCACAGCTGTCACCAATTATTTGTGGCTTTCAGCACGTGTGCATTAAAACAGTGGTATTCATTAGAGTCTTCTGTTGAGGACAGAGCTTTTTGTGGGCAGCATTATCCTCTTGTGTAGGAGTGGCTTCATTTGTGGCTTTGCTGATATAGGATGAAATAGTCATGGGGAAAAAAGATCAGAATGCTTTGAGGGAATTTAAGCAGCGGCTTGAGAATGTGCATGGGTGAGTTGAGCATCTCTTTGTGTTTGGGAGCTTGTGAATTACATCAGCCATTAGACTGATGGTGTAAAACAGCATAATGCTATTTACATTGCTGGAGGATTTGTTCTCCCAAGTCTCTTCTGTCCAGCTGGATTTGTTCCCCAGAGTGTGGGAGAATAAACCCTTGTTTATACAGAGATTTGTAAGGTCAGAAGGGACAATTAAGTAATTTGGTTGCAAATAATTTTAGTAGTTAAGTAAATGTGCTAGAGGCTCTCTGAATGCATCTTGCATGTGAGTGATCAGGTGGACTTCCATGCCTCTGAGTCCCTTCCATACCCTGTCCTCCCTCTGCCTGTGGGCATGTTGCCTTCAGGCCCTGCCACAAGGCATGGACCCAGAGGAGTAAATCCCAGGAATTCCAGCAGTCCCCTTGCTGATGTTTGTTAGCAGCCAGGAAACCAGCATTCGATGCTGGGGCAGTGTCCAGCAGGGCTGGAAATTCAGTGTTTGTTTTTTTAAATGATAAAGCTGAGCTCTGACCAAATACAGATTGACTTTGCTGCTGCAACAACAGCTCATTTGACAAAAGCAGCTTGGGGCTCTGGTTTCCAAGGCCAGTGGAAGTGAGGGAGTTCCCAAAGCTTGCAGGACAGCAGCTCTGCAAAGCTGGGTCTGGCCAAGCTTCCAGTTTGAGACAGTCAGCTTGGCAAAATGTTCAGAGGGCCAAGTTTGGATGCACCCTGATGCTGCCATTCTTTTGCTGGCCTCAGTTAATAGCTGACTCTGTAGTTTCTGTCCTGTCCATAAACTCTTTTTTAAATTATGCTTGGAAAACAGAATGGTCCATTTGGCCTCAAAGAACCAGTTTCCCCTTCTTGTTTGATATCCCCTCATCAGGGTGAGGGAGGGCAGGATAAGAAATCTGTTTTGTTGTGGTGAGGGAATGTACCCTGCATACAGGTTATATTGAGGGGGTCATTTAGAGCATCTCAGGTTGCCTCAGCAGTGCTGAGAAAGGAAAAGGAGAGGCCCATCCACAGGATCACCACCAGCCTCAAAAGATGCCAAAACAGTAGCTGGGCAGAGCAACAGCAGAGATGGGTGGATGTGGAAAAGCTGATACAGTTGGATGGGCTGGCTTGGAGCAGAGCAGCCACTGTTCCCAGAACAGGACTGGCAATCTTGGATCAACCCCAGAGCTGCAGGACAGACAGAAACAGGATGGATTTCCCCTCCCACTTCCCAGCTAACCTGAATACTGGAGGCAGAGCTGAGTGTGAACCCCAAATCTGCCTCTGGTTCATCCCTGCTAAAACCCAGCTCTGGCACAGTGAGACACATCCATTTCCAAGTGGCCCAAAAATACAGCTATAACCAAGGGGATCAACCTGCTGCAGATGATAAATGTCTGCACCCCTGCTCCCTTTCCTCTTTGATCAATACCATCAAACCAGTTTGAGCCTGCATGCCTGGGTCAGAAATTCAAGGACTTGTAAATTATCTACTCTGGGTGGTCTTGGTGCAGTCCCTTTTGGGGCTGGTTGTCCCTCATGGCTGTGGGTGTTCCTTCCTGTGCAGAGTTTTGGGAGGAGGCTTTCAAAGACTGACTCATTATCTTGACTCTAAAGAACTGGCTCTCTGCAACTCTCTGCAAGGAGATTGTAGACAGGTAGGAGTTGGTCTTTTCTCTCAGGTAACAAGTGATAGGAAAAGAGGACATGGCCTCAAGTTGCACCAGCAGAGATTTTGATTGGGTGCTAGGAACAATTTCTTCACTGAAAGCGTTGTCAAGCATCAGAACAGGCTGCCCAGGGAAGTAGTGGAATCACCCTCATTGGAAATGATCAAAAAACCACATGGTTTAGTGATGGACCATGCAGTGCTGGGTTAATGATTGGAATGGATGGTCTCAGAGGCTTTTTTCCAGCCTTAAAGAGTCTATGAATCTAATTAATCCAGTTGATCTTCTCATTTGAGTTGTAATTCCTCATCAGTTCGGTCCTTCTCAGTGAGCTGTCAGTGACCCCCCTGCAGCCACTAGAGGGGGAAAAAGGTCTGTGCTGTTGGCAGGAGGAAGCTGTGCCAGGCACCAGCTTGTGTCACCTTCATCTCCCCAGGGATGTGGGACACGGGCACAAGTCTTTGCTCCGTTCACCACTTAGTGGATTTCTGCTGTTTCTACAAATAAGGTTTGGGGGCTTTTTTGATCTGGAAGATAGAGTGGTCAGGAAGGTTTAAGAAGTTGCTGTGATGTGATGGTTTCTCTGGTCCTTACAGGTGGTGTGTGTTGTTTCTTTGCAACAGGGCTCAATAAAGGACCAGCTGAAAGCTTACGGTGCTCTGACCGAGAATGTCACACGGAAATACACCAGGCAGATCCTGCAGGGAGTCTTCTACCTACACAGCAATATGATTGTCCACAGGGATATTAAAGGTGAGGGCATAATACAGAGGCTTCTTGCTTGCTTGGCTTTGTTCAGCCCAGCCTCCCCCTGCCCCAGTGCAAATCCAGCATAGTGCTGGGATCTGCTATTTGAAGTATTTTTGCCCCTGCCTTTCACCAGATTGAGCCATGAAAATCTTGAGCAGGCAGCTGAAACCAAAATCTTGGGCTGTTTTCTCTCTCAAGGGATTGCTGTTAACTGCCCTTACATGTCTGAAAATCTGGTGTAACATGGCCAGTAACTGAGAGGCTCTGCCGTTTGGAGAGGTCTGAAGCTGCTTTCTGCTGTCTGTGGGTGGGCAGGAGAATCTGTTGGCCCCCATGCACTGCTCACTTTTGGGAAACCTGCTGAATGAGGGGATGCTGGTGGGAGTCAAACCCTCTTGGAGAGCAGCTGCCTTAGGAGAGAAGGATTTGAAATTATGCTGAGTCCAGCCCCACCACAGCCCTTTGGGCTCCCCCCTGCCTGGCTCTTTGCCTGTGCTCTTCCTGCTCTCCTCACTGTAGCCACTTCAGGTTCCTGTTTCATTTCTTGGGGGTCTTGTCTTTGCTTCTCATGCCAGGTGCCAATATTCTGAGAGATTCTGCTGGAAATGTGAAACTTGGAGATTTTGGGGCCAGCAAACGCATCCAGACCATCTGCATGTCTGGGACTGGGATTAAATCTGTCACAGGAACACCATACTGGATGAGCCCAGAGGTTATCAGTGGAGAAGGCTATGGAAGGAAAGCTGATGTGTGGTAAGGAACACAGTAAAAACCCCGCCACTGCTACTTAAATCCAACAATCCTTTTGGGAAGCTGTAATAGGAACAATAGGTATAGCTAGTAGCTGGAAGCAGTGCAAAGGATGGAAAATAAGAGATACATGTTAGGATCAACTGTGCAGATATCCAGAGTAAAACTATTGTAGCTAAGTTCCCAAAACAGGAGCACTCAGAATCACAAGTTGCTTTTGGAAACTCTTGTCTTGTGTGAGTCTCACATCCAGCTCATCCCCATAACTGCTTTTTGATTCTGGAAAGCAGGTTGATAACAAAGCTCACTGAAAGACCTGTTGAGTTTTGTTGGCCCTGATTTTGGGTTCACTAAGCTCAGAGGCTCAGGGGGTCTTCATGGTCTTCCCAAATGTGCTGCTGGATGTTTGCATGTGGCTCAGGCACAAAGACAACTGAAATCATTGGCTGCTTGTGAATGTTTTGTTCTGTGGAGGATGACAGATGGAACCTGGAGGAATTGGGATGACACTACTAATCTTCCCAGTATGAGGAAGAAGCAATGTCTTCCCAGTGTGCTTTCTGTTGGGTGCCCATGCAAAGAGGGTCAACAAAAAGTAATCCTTCCAAGAGGACCCTAATTGGGTGGGAAAACCTAGAAAGTCCTTAGCAGGTGTCCATGTGCCCTGCACCATCTGCACTGGCTGATGGGAGGCAAATGATTATTTTTAAATTTTTTAGGATCAATAGGATAGGTTTAATTTTTTTAGGAACATTCATGAATAGAGGTGGCAGAGTATCTCTGCTGAGACCAGGATTCTTGAGCAAACTGAGGGAAACCTCTCAGGCTCTTTGCTGCTCATCCCACCTGCTCCTCTCAGGCACTTCTCAGAGATGAAGTTGGATGTAGGCAAACATTTCATTCTGGCACAGCTTCCCTGGGAACTACATATTATTGTTGAAATTGTGCTGTCTGAAGCTGGTCATGGGTTTCCCTTCAGGGGATGCTCCAGTGAGCTTCCAGTTAACTTAGTATCTCCCTGAGCTTTTATGAAACTTAGTAGCCTGAGAAGAGGAGGCTTAGAGGTGACCTTATTGCTCTCTACACCTTCCTGAAGGGAGGCTGCAGACAGGTGGGGTTGGTCTCTTCCACCGGGCAGCACTGTCAGAACCAGAGGACACAGTCTCCAGCTATGTCAGGGAAGGTATAGGTTGGATATTAGGAAGAAATTTTTCACCAAAAGAATAATAAAGTACTGGAATGCTCTTCCCAGGGAGGTGGTAGAATCACCATCCGTGGGTGTGTTTAAAAAAAGACTGGACATGGCACTTGGTGCTATAGCCTAGTTGGGGTGTTAGGGCATAGGTTGGACTCAGTGATCTTGGAGGTCTCTTCCAACCTCATGATTCTGTGATTCTGTGATCTGTAAAGTGGGCAGAAAAGCCACCAGCTTTAAGGGCAAGGCTTGTGCATCCACTCAGAGTTGAGTGCCAAGGACCTGTGTGACCAGGGAGCTTCAGGGGACCAGACATTCCAGGGCTATGTGCCCATCTCCCACAGGTTTGCTCCCTTTAGGCAGGTGCAATCCTAGAGCTGGTTAGACTTGAGCTGCAGCGTGGTGGAGTTTATGGGTCCCCAGGACAAGGGAAGAGATGAGAATCTTGACTCCATGTTTCAGAAGGCCGATTTATTATTTTATGATATATATTATATTAAAAGAAAATTATATACTAGAAGAATAGAAGAAAGGATTTCATCAGAAGGCTAGCAAAGAATGAATAATAAAATCTTGTCACTGACCAGAGAGTCCAACACAGCTGGACCTGTGATTGGTCATCAAGTAAAAACAACCACATGAGACCAATCAAAGATGCACCAGCCACATTCCACAGCAGCAGATAATTATTGTTTGCATTTCATTTCTGAGGCCTTAGTTTCTCAGGAGAAAAACCTTAGCAAAGGTATTTTTCAGAAAATATGTCTGTGACACTGCAGTGCCACCTCCCCAGTCCCTCACGCTGTGCTCGGCCTTGTTGCAGGAGCGTGGCCTGCACCGTGGTGGAGATGTTAACGGAGAAGCCGCCCTGGGCAGAGTTCGAGGCCATGGCGGCAATTTTTAAAATCGCCACGCAGCCCACCAACCCCCAGCTCCCCGACAGCGTCTCCAGCTCCTGCCGCAACTTCCTCAAGCAGATCTTCGTGGAGGAGAAGCGGAGGCCGACGGCCGAGGACCTGCTGAGGCACCCCTTTGTCAACTGCGGGCTCTGAGCGCTGCCAGCGGGGACGGGGAGCGCCGTGTGGGGAGGTCGGGCCTCACCCGGGTCTGTCCTGACAGTCCCTCCTTGCTCGCTGCTGCCTCGGCCCCGCCGCCTTGTTGGATTTTCAAGCTGCGCTCGGGACTGTGGGGAATTCAGAGCGAGGGATTTCCCGGCCTTGTGCGGGTGCTGGACCACGGAACCTCCCTGCTGCCAGCGGTACCGGGCTCGTCCCCCCTCGCCAAGTAACTGCTCTTTTGGGGGAAGTGTGGCAAATGGGAAATGTCCCCTCAGCGAGCGGGGAAAGTCCCCTCAGCGATGGGGAGTGTCCTCCCGGCAAGGGGGAAGTGTCCCCTCAGCGAGTGGGGAATGTCCCCCCCAGCGAGCGGGGAATGTCCCCCCCCAGCGAGCGGGGAATGTCTCCCTCAGCGAGCGGAGAATGTCCCCACCGGCAACGGGGAAATGTCCTCCCCAGCAAGCGGGGGATGTCCCCTCAGCACGGCGGCGGTGCCGGCAGCATCCCCAGGAGCGGTGGGGGAATGGGATGCTCAGCGGCCATCAGCACCTTTCGCAGAGGAACAGACAGGGCCTTCAGCCAAGCCGGAGGAGATGATCCTCAGACCGCAGAGTCGGGGGGACCTGGGCGTCCCCGTTCACGAGGGGACCGACCCCGCTGGAGCGGCCGGCGGGGCGGCGTTTCACACTGTCCTGTGCCTTACGCGGTTACAATCAAGGAGTGATGCTCGGCTCGGATCTGGTGTGAGGATGCAGCAGCCGTGTTGACTTTGCCTTGGCGTGTGTGTGTGTGTGTGTGTGAGTCTGGGAACCAGGGGGTCTTCTCTGGGTGCAGGAGGTCTCTGCCGGGTACGCCTGCGGACGGATGCCCGGGACCCCTGCCATGGGCTGAGGGATGGGTAAACGATGGTGGTGATGGTGGTTAAATGCTGTGTGGGCAGGGCTGAGCAGCAGCCAGGTTGTGCTGGGAGTCATCAGGATTTACATGGGAGCTGAAGGGGATCTTAGCAAGGACAGCTTTGCTCATAGCCACAGTTCTGCTGAGCCATTCCCCTGCTGCTGCACTGGGGTTGGAGAGATGCCATCGTGTTCTGGAAATGGAGCTGCAGGAAGAGCCCAGTGCATCTCTATAAAACCCAAGAGAGTGCCTAAAATTAGGCAGAGAGGACTGATGGCTGTGAATCTGGGTGAGTCCTCCTCCAGGCACCTCCTCCTCTGTGCCTTGTGGACCATCCCCAGGTACAGGGAAGGGGAGCATCACTTCCATGGTGATGCCCGAGGCAGCAGCTGCAGGACAATGGAGCCCCAGACTGGGAAAGCGGAGCTGCAGCAGTGGAGGGCAGCTGGAAGCAGATTCCTTCCCTCAGTAGGTTTGAAGTTGTATGAGAAAATGGGCCAGTCAAAAGCAGAGCTGAGCTACAGCCTCTGACCAGCACTGCCCTGCTGGAAAACCTGGGCAGGAAGCACAAACAGAGTCCCTGGAAGCTAGTTAATTAATTAATCAATCAGATCTAGGGGGGGTTGGGATAAATTAATTGCACTATCCTACCTCCCCTTCTCTGCTGCATTAGCCCTTTCCACTGACTCAGCAAAGGGTCCAAAAAGCAGTTACCAGGAGGCTCCATCCTCAGGCCGCTGTGTCAGACACAGATTTATTTTAATGCTGGTTTTCAGTGAAAATGAAAAGTGTTGCTTAGACTTAAAAGGAAAGTGACAAATGGGTTGTTTGTGTGAACACGTCCTTGAATTGCATCACTGATGTGGTGGTGAGAGCATGTCCATGTCCTCAGCTCTGAACAGAGAAGCAAGGTTTAGGAGGCTGCCCAGTGTAGCTGTGGGTGTCATTTCTGGAAACATTCAGGGTCAGGGCTTGGAGCAACCTGGTCTAGTGAAAAAGTGTCCCTGCCCAGTGGCAAGGGGTTGGAATGAGATAAGCTCTAAGGTCCCTTCCAACCCAAACCATTCAAAGATTTCATGATTTCAAGAATTAGTTCCGTTTTTAAAAAAACAACACTGAGTATTAGGGCAAATTAAAAGAAATACCTAAATGAATTCCCTATAAATCTGTCTGAAAGCTACTGAGGCCGTTTATTCCAGGCCATGTTCTGGGGAAGCTGGGGGGCAGTGCTGGAGCAGCACTGGGGCTTGTGTCAGTCAGCCATGGGGGTGATGGGCAGCTCCCCATGGGGAGGGGAAAAGTCTCCTTTTGCTGAGGGGGATGAAGAATTTTATTCTGTGAATAGGACCAAATCCATCAGTCTGGTCAGTAATATGGGATGGATGGAAACAAACACAAGGGGAAAAAAAATCGGCATTGTCTGGGAACGGGTTTGGCAGAAGAGGGTAACAAAGTGTGTGTTCACCAAAGCTAAAAAAAAAAAAAAACAAAACCAAAAAACCATTTTTAAGCTGTTTTCTCTTCTTTCATTAAATCTGTTTGGTTTGGGTTTTCTCAGCCCTTCAATGGTGGGAGGGTGTTTCCCTTCTTTCCAAAGATTTGAGAGCCAAAGGGGGCTCCTGGCTGCCCCAAAATGCTCCCAGGGCCCTCAAACCACCTCAATCCTCCCATGGATGGATGTGGCTTGTGTGAGTGTGTGTGTGTGTGAGTGTGAGACACTCCTCAGGTGCCTTTGCCTTTCTGGTTTGTAAAACCCTTGCAGTGTTCTGATGTACAGAATGGAACTAGGAAAAGCAAATGGAATTATTCTACCATGTAAAGTCATTTTCTGTTTGTTTGGTTTGGTTTTATTTTGTTTTGCCCGTAGCGGGCCCTGCGGCTTTCCCTGTGCGCTGCTGCGTGTCCATGGAGAAATAAATTCCTTTTGGGGGGTGGGGTGGGGCAGGACATAGCAACAGGCTGTCAGGAGAGTGCTGCCATCACCATCCCTGGAACTGTGGATGTGGGATGTGGTTTGGTGATGAGCATGGTTGGATTTGATGATTTTGGAGGTCTCTTCTGTCCTTAATGACTCCATGAACCTGCGTTCCTACTGCCTGTCCCCTGCTCACAGGCACAGCCCCTTCCCAACAGTGCAGCTCCCAGCAAGGGTGGGGGGCACAGGGGGCATTGGTGTCACCATCCTGGGGGCAGTGACAAAGCTTGGATGGTTCCTGGCTTTTTCTGGAACAGATGGGTCTCTGCAACTCTCTGAGCCAATGGATCTGCGTGTCCCTTTGTCCTGACAGTCCACCTTGGACTCCAAATGCACAGGATTTTGTGCTTCTAAACTTAATTTTCCTTTATTTGAATTAATTTCTTTTTATTGTAAAATTTGGAGTATTTTTCCTTAGTTCATCTTAATTTTCCAGCTCCTCCCCTCATTCCCCCATTTTCTCTGCCTTATTCCTTTCCCCCCCTTTCTCCCTTTATTTCCCCGTTCTTCCTTTTTTCTTCCTTCTTCTTCTTCTCCTTCTTCTTCTTTCTTCTTTTTTCCTTTCCTTTTTTTTGGCCCTATTTTTTGTCTTTTTTCCCACCTTTTCCCCTCTCCTTTTTCCCTCCTGTTTTTATTGTTTCCCTTTTCCCCTCCTTTTTTCCTTTATTTCCCCCTTTTTATTTTTTCTTTCTCTTGGCCCGTTGGCTTCGCGGGCGGAGCGCGGTTTAGCCCCCGGGGGGAGCGGCATGCAAATGAGGAGGGCGGGGAATGCAAACGAGCAGAATTGTTGCCCCGCTCTTTCGGTATGCAAATGAGGGGGCGGGCTCATGCAGATGAGCGAGGCGCTCCCGTGACAAGATGGCGGCGGCGGCGCGGCGGGCACAGCTGGTGCTGGGGCACTTGGCCGGGGCCGCGCCCAGGGCCGTGCCGTGCTCCGGGGGCCCCCCGCGGGCCGGCAGCCCCGACGATGTGGTGGTGGTGCACGGCCGCAGGACCGCCATCGGCCGCGCCCGCCGCGGCGGCTTCAAGGTACGGCCCGGGGGATCCTGCCCGCCGGGTCCCCACAGGGGCTTGGCATCCCCGATGGCAATGGGCTGCCCCCTTCTTCGCCTTCCCTCCTGGGTGCTGGGCCCCTGCTTGACCCCCAGACACCGCTGCTGTGCTCTGGAAGAGTAAATCCCAGCGCTGTGTGATGGTTTTAATGCTCGGGGTGGCAGTGGATGCCGGTGGCATCCCCCGAAGGAGCCGGGCGTTGTGTTCCAACTCCCCGGCAGCCCGGGCAGCGGTCACAGTCCGCTGTCACCTGCCCTGCCACACGGAGCACCCCCGGTGTCCCTCACCTGCACGGCTTGGCACGGACCTGCCACGCTTCTGGGACCTCATTCACAGGGTGCTGGGGAAGAACACGGTGCCAGGCTGACCCCAGAGGATGCTCCTTGTTCCTTGTCGCTCTTCCAAACAGGTCTCCTCATGCTGGCGGTGCTCCCCACCAGCTGAGCGGTCACCCCTGCTTCTTTCACAAAACAAATGGGGCTCCATTTGCTGGGTCTTGTCACATAAATCTCTGTAGCTGTGTGATTTTGAAGGCCCTGCAGAGCGTGTTTCTATAAATCCAAGGAAGGTGAGAAAGCAGCCTGTGTGTTGCAGGGCCTGAAGGAAACCAGGGGTAAAAACATGCAAATAATTCCACTGTGGTAGGGAAATAACAACCACAGTGAGCTGAGGAGTGGAGTAAAGCTGCCTTAGCATCCCTGGCCAGCCCTCTGAAGTGCTCTGAGGGTGAACTGGTGACAGGGCACTTACTGGTGTTCACTGGTGGTGCTGATCCCCTGTGCTTTTAGGACACAACACCTGATGAGCTGCTGGCTGCTGTGATGACAGCTGTCCTTCAGGATGTCAACCTCCGTCCTGAGGTGCTGGGAGACATCTGTGTGGGTGAGTGACAGCCTCTGCCTGGTGAAACTCCTGCTCTGGACAGCTCTGTGGGACAGGCTCCCCATGTGGGATACTCACAAATCTCCTGGGGCTGGAAGGGATTAGTGTGTAACATTAGGTTTTCATGCCTGTCCTCTT
Organism: Molothrus aeneus; assembly: GCF_037042795.1. Classification (NCBI taxonomy): domain Eukaryota; kingdom Metazoa; phylum Chordata; class Aves; order Passeriformes; family Icteridae; genus Molothrus; species Molothrus aeneus. Next base: position 4,807,777 of record NC_089646.1, on the reverse strand, counting down.
GGTGGTGGGGCTCTGACCTGGTGCTGGGCAGTACCGAGCTGTGGTGATGGGAACATCCCTTGAATGCCTGTGAGGGGAGTGCAGCCAATTGACTGGAATTGTGTCTCTGCATTCAGGGAATGTGCTGCAGCCTGGAGCTGGTGCCTTGATTGCAAGAGTTGCACAGTTTCTAAGGTAAGCTCTCAGCCAGACTGAGGTTCTTCCTCTCCTCATTGAGCCATGGAGCAGCACAGGGTCAGAGATTGCAGTTGGGCTCATGCACTCCCAGGAATTACAGCAAATCACCTTTTGCCTAGAAAGTGGACTTTGATTGACCTCTGAGTGCTGGTGGCAAAGAGACAGGGAAGCAGGTGAAGCTGTTTGATCTGTTTGTGCTGCCTGTGTTGGGCTTCTGAGAGGCACACGATGTTCTGTGGGCTCCCAGCTGCACTCTCTGAGGCTGCACCTCTCTCTGCTGGTCCCAAAACCATGGATGGGCTCAGATCTTTCTGTCATTGCTCAGTGCTGGTCAGTGGCTTGTATTGAGCTGGATCCCAAATTCCAGAGATTTCTGCTGGATCCCAGATTCCAAATATTTCAGTCAGTTCCTGTTGCCATTCTTTGCTTCTGTCAATCACTGCACAACTACCACTTCAAAAAGGTGCAGGCACAGCCTGCCATAATTTTGAATATTATGAATATTACAGAACTTTTTAGGGTTTCTGGCCTGGGTCAGAGCTCAGGATCTCCAGGGCAGGGTGTTGCTTACAGAGCACCTTCTGAAGACAGACCTATGGGGAAACAGCACTTGGAGCCACTTGCAGGTGAAGTGAGGAAATTATCTTTGAACTTTGCTTTCCCTTGGTGCAGGACCAAATAGATCACGAACTGGATAAAGGGATCTGCCTGGAACTTGAGGGTTAAAGTTTAATCAGGTGGATTCATGCACTCTTTAGAGCTTTGGGTTGTTGTTGTTTGTTTTTATCACTGAGTCTTTGCCAACATTCCCTTGTTTTCCAGTGGCATTCCAGAGACAGTGCCGTGCTCCAGTGTGAACAGGCAGTGCTCCTCCGGGCTGCAGGCCATTATCAACATAGCTGGTAGGTGTTGTGGGCACTGGCATCAGAGTTGATGCCTGTCCCACCCCAAGGGCTCAATCCTCCAGTGTCTCTGAACAGTGAAACAGTGGTAATATCTTGTGCTGTAGGGAATTTGCAGTGTGGTGTTAGCTAAATACCTTTATATCCTTGAGTGGCTGAGTTTATCCCTAGAGAAGTGACTTGGTTTTCTGGGGTAAGTTCCACCATCCCCTCCATATCAGGCAGCTTCCAGAAGAATCCTTCCAGCTCTCTCTGGCCCCATGTTAGCCTTCAGCCCCATCAGCTCCTTGTCCTGGCTCTGGCAGGCAGGAGGGTGAGGAAAAGCCCATTTGGCTGTTGTGGGTGCTCAGGTGTTGGGAAGCTGCAGCTGGGCTGGAAATGCTTTTGCTCCTGCTGACAGTAAGAACATTTATGCACTGCTGTTACAGGTGGCATCCGAAATGGATCCTATGACATTGGCTTGGCCTGTGGGTAAGGAAGTGTTTTCATAGTGCTTGCTTAGGCTTCCTGAAGGTAACACTCTGTCCCTGTGCAATAGCCTGCCAAAAAATTAGCTTTATAGCTAATCTCCAATTAACTAGCCTCTTGAAAGACTCTCTCTTGGATGAAGAAATTAATATCCAATGTGTGCTAATCAGTGTTCTGCAGACTTACAGGATCTGTTCTGTGCTGCAGTCCTAACATCACAAGCTGTGTTTATTTTTTGGAGGATTATGTAAACATTAGGTTGATTTTGGGGAAATACTAGTGACCACATACACATTGACTTCAGAAGAAGGAGTGAAAAAAAACCTATTCAGTAATCTTGAGGCCAAAATACTGGGTTCCTCTTTTCTTATAACTTGATGATTCTAATCTGTCATTAATTATTACTGCACACAGTAATGTCCACCAAGATGTTGTGCTTAAAGGGACTGATGGCCTTTGCACCCCTCACTGTGCCAGACACTGGGTTTTGCTGTGGGAAGCTCTCTGGCCTCTGCCCTGTAGAAGACATACAACCCATAAGTTACAAATAGCTTTTGGGAGCTGGCTTTATCCCAAGTCTTATTCTTCCACAGAGTGGAGAAACCCTGGATTCAAGCACAAGAAACAGTAGCTGGGGTTTCACTTACTTAAAACCCAGTCCTGTGCCTTCCTTCAGGAGCAGATGCAGCTGAAGTCAATGATGGAGTGTCCCATCTTAGGGCTAATTAGAGTTTAAATTGCTGATAGCACTTAGTATAAGCTGCCTTACTTTCTGCTTGCCTTTCATTTCCCAGGAGTAGTTTCTTTGTTATTTATTCTTCATGAAGGTATTTGTGTGGTGCAGAGTAGAATTCAAACTCTCTTCCCATTGTAGGCCTCATGATCTAGACTGACCTTACAAAAGCTCATGAGTCTTAACTGATGGCTTTGTATTTCTGCAGTAAATTTGAGTATCTTCAATGTGTTAATTCATTTGTGGGTCAAAGATTGCACCCTGTGGGATCCATGTCTGAAATTCTTTCTATTGCAAAACACAAATGGTGCAACTCACTGAAATCTCTTTGCCATGGTTTGCTCAATACTTCTTTTTCTACTGCCAACCTGTTCTTAAGATCTGAGTGGTATTTTTATGTCTGTTGGCAATCTCACTAAAAACTCCAGCCCTTGAACCTCATTATGTTTGAGGACAAATGTGCCAGAATCATAGCAATTCTTTCCTAGCTGTGGAAACACAAGAAATTAACTGCTGACATTGGTATCCTGTTCTAGTGAAGCAAGAACCAATTGAATCTCACAATCTGTTTTCATTTCATAATAATTCTTAAATTGATGATTAAAGAGCTTCTGCCTCAGCCAGTTCCTAATTAGCAGCTGTGTTTCTGTGGGATAATGGGAAAGCATGTTGTCAGGATACTGAGTTTTGATCAGTCTTAATGGAGCAATTCTAATTTTTCTTGTGTTTAGAGTGGAAACAATGTCCCTCAGAAGTGCAAATAACCCTGGTGATATCAGTTCCAGCATGATGGATAACCCCAAAGCTCGAGATTGCCTTATTCCTATGGGGTGAGTGTTTCTCCTTCCCACAGTTTAAGGGTTTAACAGATGCTGTCTCCTCAGTGACACCACAGTTACAAATCAACCTGAATGTGGTGAGCTTGGAGCTGTGTGTGTTGGCATCCTTGGCTGTGGTGGAAGATTAATGATGTGAAATGGGGGGAAATCAACAACTCTGATCAAAGATTTTCTTGTCTTAAGATGAATGGCTTGTTGAGCAAGGAGAACAGATTTGAACCTTGTTCTGGTCCTAGATTGGATTCAGGATTAGCTTCTGCCAGCAGTTCTGAGTTGAGAAGGCAGCAGTTGGTTTCAATGTGGCCATTCCTGCTTTTACAAGTCTGAGTGTCATTTTGTGTGACTCCAAGGACAATCTTGTGCTTCATCATATTTTGGCTTTCAAGCTAAAGCCATTGCTTATACCTCGTGTGATCTTAGTGGAAGCCAGTGCAGCTCCATGAGATGTGTCCTTGGATTAACTCTGTGATGTTTTTCCCCAGAATAACCTCAGAAAATGTGGCAGAGAAGTTTGGAGTTTCCCGGAAGAAGCAAGATGCCTTTGCCTTGGCTTCCCAACAAAAGTAAACGCTGGTTTTGTTAGTCTTTTGGGGTTTTTTAACCTTTTAGTTAAGAAATAAGAATAGCTAGAAAACACACTGCTACTTCCTGGTGAAGTGCAGCCTTTGTGTTGCCTTCCAGTCCTTAACAGTGAGCAAAGAAGCCTGAGGGGGTCCAGCTGAAATGCAGTGCAGGGTTGTGGGTGATGGGGGAACTGGAGTCCAGAGCTGGACTGGGACTGTGGGATCAGTGATCTCACACAAGTATCACTGGGCACACAGACCCTGAACAGTGAGTGCCCTGCTTGTTCCAGCATCCAAAGGTTCCTGCCCATGGCAGTGGGGGTGAAACTGGATGATCTTTAAGGTCCCTTCCAACCCAAACCATTCTGTGTTTCTGTGACAGAACCTCAGGGAGGTTTCTGGAACGAGTGCCTGGTGAGGTATTTTCATAGTGGCTTTGGCTCAGGATCACTGGAACCTGAACGTGGGAGCAGCAGCAGGAGGAGCCTTTCCCATGAGGGAATATTTGACTGTGGCTGTTGGTAGGGAACTGCTGAGCTTGTGAGAAGAGTGGCTTGTCCTCAGTGCAGGTGTTTGGCTCTGAGTGAGTCCAGTCCTACCTCTGATAACCTTCCTCTGGGTTAAATCACTGCCAAAATCAACTGACCCTGGAATCTGTGGGGCTGTGCTGCCAAAGCAGTGGCAGGTGATAGGGTAGAGTTTCTGCCATCAAAGAGTTAAACTTGCTTTCAGAGCTCTGTCCAAGCATCAGTCTGGTCCAATTATTTATCTAACACAGGAAGCCACTGCACAGGGTAGTTAAACCTTTAAATTCCGGCCCTGCTGCTCAGGGAACTTGGCATGCCAGCCTTTCTCACTGCCATGGGACTGATAACCAGAAGGGTTTGTGAATGTGATCCTTGCTCACATGAGGCAAGGGTGACTTTCTGGCCTTGGTCTCAGGATATCAGGATATCTGACCTGTCCTTCAGCACTTTGCTCCAATTCTGACTTACCTGGGAGCATTGAATATTTTCATTTTTTATGGGTAAAAGTGCAAAGTGATGAAGGGATAAAACAAGCTTTTAGTCTCCAATTTGTATTCTCTGAAGTATTCACCTCTGGAAGGTAAATCTAAATAAGCTCTGCTTTGAAGAGCTTATTTAGATTTTTAAAACATCTTGCTGATAGGAAAGATTAAATCTACATGGCTTGAGCTGATTCTGGTTTAGTTAATTGTATTCTGCCTGGTCATGACAGTTGTTGACTGCTGCTAGTTCAGGGTTCATTTATTTTCTTACAGTTGTGATGTGGCTGTACCCCTGAAAAAAATAAAACTTCATGTTGGATGCTGGTGGTGGTCAGTCAGGCACAGAGGTGTTGATGGGAACAGAATGGGGATATTGGTCTGAAATGAGTGATCCTGTGATCCAGATTTAGGAACAATGCCCATAATGTTGATGCAGAGGTAAAAAGTTTGTCTTTCCATGAATGAAAGTAACAATTTGCCTGTTTGTCTTGTCACTCAGTGATGATGTACCAAATCCTCTTGTATTTGCAGGGTTCCCAGACGAAGGAAGGAATGATGAATCTAACTTCATGTTTTTAGAAGGCTAATTTATTATTTTATGGTACTAGAATATATTAAAGAATACTATACTAAACTATACTAAAGAATACAGAAAGGATACAGACAGAAGGCTAAACGATAATAATGAAAACTTGTGACTCCTTCCATAGTCCCGACACAGCTTGACTGTGATTGGCCATTAAGTCAAAACAATTCACATGAAATCAATGAAACAATCACCTGTTAGTAAACAATGTCTAAACACATTCCAAAGCAGCAAAACACAGGAGAAGCAAATGAGATTATATTGTTTTCCTTTTTCTCTGAGGCTTCTCAGCTTCCCAGGAGAAGAATCCTGCGCAAGGAGATTTTTCTAAAAAATATGACAGTAACAAAATCCCACCTTAGTTCATTCTCTAACTGCTTTCCTTCACTTTAGTTCTCCTGCACTTCACCTCCAGAATATTTTAACCTTTCATACTTTCATACACCTTTTTTTTTTTTTTACCAGAGCAGCAAAAGCTCAGCAGATGGGACTGTTTAAAACAGAGATTGTTCCAGTGAAGACCACTGTTGCAGATAATGAGGGCAACAAAAAAACAATCACTGTGCACCAGGATGAAGGGATCAGACCCTCCACAACACTGGAAGGCTTGGCAAAGCTGAAACCTGCCTTCAAAGAGGATGGAAGCACTACAGCAGGTGAGCTCAGCTGTTCCATTTGTGCTGTTCCTCTGGTTTACCTGCCTTTCCTGGAACAAAAAGCATGTTAACAGGTCTCTTCCAACAGGGAATGCCAGCCAGGTCAGCGATGGAGCAGCTGCTGTTCTCCTGGCAAAACGCTCCAAGGCAGCACAGCTGGGACTGCCAGTGCTGGGGGTGCTGAGGTCCTTTGCTGTGGTGGGAGTGCCACCTGATGTGATGGGCATAGGGCCAGCCTATGCCATCCCTGTTGCTGTGGAAAAGGCAGGTGAGAACCTTCTGGCATTCAGGCAAAGCAGATCAGACTCCTTGCACTGAGATTTAAGGTTATATTATTCAAGCTTGTGCAGCTGTTGGCCCCAGGAACAGTGAAGTTAAATCTGAAACTGTAAAAAAGGTCCTGCCTCAGATTGTGGCAATGCCTTTGCCTTGTACTGGTGTGTAAATTGTCATTCACTCACCTTTGAGAAGCTCAGGAGTAAATCCCTGCACAGACTCAACAAGAGTTGACATGTGGCAAGAGTTGACATGTGGCAACATGATTCAGTGCTCACTTAGTGCTGTTTTCTCTCCTTTATTATGGCCAATGTTTAGGGGGTGGTTTTGTGTTTGGTTTTTGGTGGTTTTTTCTCTGTACAGTTTTGTCATCTTACTTAGGTTTTTTACCACACTCATTGGATTAACCAGCTTTTGTACTTGATGAGCTGATTTAGCCTGGCCTGGCTACAGTCCCATGCCCACCTGTAGCTTTATCTTCCACTCTCCAAACACCCTTCAATCCTTAATCCCTCTGCAGAGAAATCACACTTAATCTGAGGAAATTTGGTAGGCTCAGTGCCACGAACTGGGATGTTTTGCAGTCTTTAGACACTGCTGTACATAAACTTGTTCAAGTGTAGATACCCTACATGGAGCTAAGGTTCCTCTTTCTTAGATGGAGTAGAACTGGAATTCATGGAGGGAGGCTGTCAGGCAATTGCTCTCTTTGATACAGTCATGAGGCAAAAGGATCTCCTTTTAACTCCTGACTTATCTGGCCCATAGGTCTGACTCTGAATGACATTGATATATATGAAATTAATGAAGCCTTTGCAAGCCAGGTGAGTGAGCATCATGTTTGTGTTGCTGCATTGCTTGGCAACTGAGTGTATTTCAGCTTGATCTCAGCTTGATCTCCAGGTTGAGATTTTTAACTTGTTCCACATATTACATCTTCAGCCAAATGTTAATAACATGTGCAGACTATTTTCCTTTTCCTTCAAATAAAAATGACCAGGGCATTGCTTATACAGCTTAATATTAGAAAAAAACCCAAAAAGTCCACTAAGTAAGAATTGGCTATTGTGCTCTCATACCAACCTGCAACATCTGTTTCATCAGGTCTGTGATTTATTGTCAGGTTGTCTGAATGTGTGTGGGCTCAGTTTGAGATGAGTGAACAGTTTTAGCTCACTTCTCTGCCTTGGATCAGTTCCACTCCTTTCCCCTGAGAACGATGGTCTAGCTGGGCTCAGGCCTCTGAGCTGCAGGAGAGCTGAGAACTAAGGAAGACAAGAGCACCTGCATGAAATCCCTCCCTGTGTCTTTGCAGGCTGTGTACTGTGTTGAGAAGCTGGGCATTCCCATGGAGAAGGTGAACCCCCTGGGAGGAGCCATAGCCCTGGGACACCCCCTGGGCTGCACCGGGGCTCGGCAGGTCGTCACTCTGCTCCATGAACTGAAGCGCAGAGGGAAGAGGTGAGAGCTCAGCATCAGCACTGCCTCACACCTGCTGCCTGTGCAGCTCCCACAGGCTCAGGGGCACCAGTTTGGGTTCAGCTTCCTCCATCCCTTGGATGAGGTATCTGTCCCTTTGGGTTCAGCCTCCTCCATCCCTTGGATGAGGTATCTGTCCCTTTGGGTTCAGCCTCCTCCATCCCTTGGGTGAGGTATCTGTCCCTTTGGGTTCAGCTTCCTCCATCCCTTGGATGAGGTATCTGTCCCTTTGGGTTCAGCCTCCTCCATCCCTTGGATGAGGTATCTGTCCCTTTGGGTTCAGCCTCCTCCATCCCTTGGGTGAGGTATCTGTCCCTTTGGGTTCAGCTTCCTCCATCCCTTGGATGAGGTATCTGTCCCTTTGGGTTCAGCTTCCTCCATCCCTTGGATGAGGTATCTGTCCCTTTGGGTTCAGCCTCCTCCATCCCTTGTCCCTTTGGGTTAAGCTTTCTCCATCCCATGGTTGGCTTTGAACCTGAATTCCCCGGGGCTCTCCTAGTGAAACAGGAGAGCAGTAGACAGCTCAAATTTATTGTATTCTTTATTTTTATTTTTTCCTTGGATGATGTGAACCTGAGCTGTGTTTTTCTTTTCCTTAATTCCACGTGCTCTTTGTTTCAGAGCCTATGGAGTCGTGTCCATGTGCATTGGAACCGGCATGGGAGCCGCAGCCGTGTTCGAGTACCCGGGGAAGTGAAGTGAGCTCCAGTGCTGACACAACACCACCACAGCTGCTCCCTCTCTGCCTTCCCAAGGCCTGGCAAGTGATTGCCACTGAAATCAAGTGGGTTCTGGGATTTGTTACTAGATCTACAAATTTTAGACAGAAATTGTGAAGTAGAATTAATGGTGCAGTTCTGCAAAGAAGGTGAGGAAATGCAGAACTGGCACATGGCTTCCTGACATAACTAATTAGCTCAGCTGAAATTCAACTACAGCCCCTGGTGTGATGATTATGAATGATGTGGTGATTATTTTAAATTTAATTGATCTTTTTACTCTGTGAATATTACCAAAGGGTAATAGTTCATGAGACAGTATTTTTGTGTGACAAATTGGCAAAAAGAGTCACTCAAAACGAAGACATCAGTTCACGTGAAAAGACTTTTCCAGCATTTCCTTAAAAGGTTTCACCATTTTGTAAGAAGTTTAAAAGAGCTTGTTTTGAAGCAAAGACTTGACATCCTTGCCGTTACAACTGTGTCAGAAGTTGTCTGTGTGTTAAATTGTCCCTACACTGGAGGATGGGCTGTAGCTCGCTGCTGGTGGAGCTGCTCTGAAGCTTCTCTCCAGTGGGACAAAGTGGAAGGACTGAACATAATTTCCACAGGAAATGCCTGAATGGAAAGGTTCTGGTGAATTGCTAGAAGCCAGGATTTGGATGTGGCCATTCCTTCTTTTACATGTCTGAGTGTCAGTTGTGTGAGTCCAAAGACAATCTTGTGCTTAATCATATTTACCTACCTAAAATAAAGCAAATTGCAGCATTACATTTACTGCAAGCACTACATGAACATCAGTGACAGCTCAGCCCTTCAGTGCTAATACAAACATGTTCTGTCTTGTGTCTTTTGTCATCCTTTATTTCTTCTCTTGTCTGAACAGAAAGATCACTGAAACTCAGCTCGAAAAAGAAATTTACTCATTGCTGCTTTGAATTTGTAACAAACTGAAGTTCTTTGTCCTGACTTTTGTTTTTGCACTTAATAATACAATTGGGTTCTTGCAATACAATTGTTTCCTTTTTATGATGATTTTGAGTTGAAGGTCATGATGAGTTAGAGCTCTCTGATATTTTCACAATCCCATGCTGAAACCTGTCTCACCCAGCAATCACACAGACGCTTAGAGCCAAAAAACTGAATTATTTAGAGGGAATAATGAGCCATTTATAAAAGCCTTTTATTTAGTGGAAGTGGAAAATTTAACAAACTCAGAAGTGGGAATTCCAGTGACCTTTAGCTAAAATAATACTAAAATAGTTTAAAGAGAAGTGAGAGTAAATGGGAACCATGTGGGGGGAAAGAATGAAATTGAAGAAGGGTTCCTCCCTCTGTTGCTGAAGGGGATGTTCTCAAGGCACAAGCATGATGAAACACACAGGTTGGTAATTTTCCAAGGAGACCAGGGAAAGTTCTCTCTTCCCTTTTTCATGTAAGGCACTGAGAAAAGAGCCTGGGAAATGCTGGCCTATTCATCAATTCTTGTTTTATTATGTGCCAATGTCCATTTTAATGTCAAACAAATAAATGAGGCAAAACAAAAGCTACTTTAAGGTATGAATAGTCTTTAGCTGTGATTCAAGGTATGCTGGGCTCTGCAGAGGGCTTTGGCCTGACTTACACAGCTGCTTTGCAATTTAAAACCTTGTTCTGTGCCTAAAGCTGAGCTTATCACAGAAATAAAAGTAAAAGTCCACAGTGTGAGTATGACTGGTTAAGGTACCACGAGAATTTCTTTCCTCATAACCTAAATTTTCATTCTGCTAAAAGTCCAGTCCCTACTAAAAACAGAAGTAGATGAAAATACAGGCTCAGCTGCTGGCACATCTGCATCCAGCCTGTTACCTTGACATTTGTCCCACATTGTCCTGCTTAATGCACCTTCCCACAGTGCACTCCTCTCCCTCTGAGGTGCAGCTTGCAAGGCTTCTCTTCCAGCATTCCAGAAATGGTCACAATTGCTTCATAGTCAGTGTTGCTCCTAAAATGCACAGCAAAAGTTTACAGCTACATGCAGTCCTGTGTTTAGGGATGAGATGAAAAGGGGACAACGGTGTCCTAAGAATGCTCCAAGTCACAAGCACAGGTCACTAATGTCAGTGCCAAGTCCACAGGGCTGTGTTCCATGGGTACAGTACATGGTGTTTGAAAGGGATGTTCAGATCTGTGCCTGAAGACATTGGATTCATGTTTTGCAGGAATGAGAATACCATCCTACTTGGTAAATTCTAGTTTAGGTGAATAAATGAAATGAAGCTCTGCTGGGAGCCAACACCTGCACGGCCTTGATGGGAAAACTCCTCCCTGTGACAAAGTTTGAAGGGAAAAGTTTCTGTCACTCCTTTTGAGACAAGGGGCAGGCAGTGGAGTCCAAATTGTAAATTAACATCAAAAAGGTTACAACAACTCTAGTTTTGCACTAAGTTGAAGAGCATTATTTGCCCAAGGCTAATGCCACTCAGTGCTCCTGAGACTTCCTGTGAAGGATTTCTCTCTGTCCAAGTGCCAGCTGTTGTAAGGGCCTGAGGCAAATGCCTGTTCTGTCAGTCTTTGTTTTTTCCTTCTCATAAAACAATTCTCCTGCAGAAAGACCACGGAACTGGGGAGGTGAATTATTAAAATCACCTCACACCTTGCATATAATTATCTCCTACTGCCACACTGATCCCACACGCTGCTGTGTTGGGAATTCATTCTATGGAGCCCCACAGATGAGCTGGTTGCTAAACAGAAACATCTTTGCTTTCTGGTATTTCCAGGCATTTTCAGCCATGCTGATTAGTGCATTTGTCAGATAAAAAGAAGTGCTTCAGGCATATTCAGCAGAATTCCAGAAAAATATAGGTAGTCAGGACCCTGGGGAGGCTTCTGGACCACCATGCTCCTCTAAGTAGGGACAGTTTAGTGCTGCTGCTCAAGGCTCCATCCCACTGCAGTATCAGTGGCTCCACTGATGGAAAGCACTGGATTGTGTTCCAAGGAGATGGGAATTATGGCAATAACTCACCTACAGTTTGCTTGAAATTTCCCTGTCAGCAGCTTTCAGAGCTCACTGAAATCACTAGGATAGACTTATTTTAACTTGCTGCCACCATGTGATAACCTCAAAAAATACTTTGTAATGAAAAACGATTTTTTTTTACATGATTTGCATCTCCCGAATCAGAACAAAGAAATTAAAGTCTTTTGGTCATCAAATAATCATGAAATGTTTTGGGTTGGAAAAGACAGCAAACCTCATCTTGTTCCAAGCCCCTGCAGGAAAACCTTCCACTAGAACAGGTTGCTCAAAGCCTCATCCAGCCTGGCCTTAAACAGTTCCAGAGATGGGGCAGCCACAGCTTCTCTGGGCAGCCTGTGCCAGGGCCTCACCACCCTCACAGTGCAGAAGTTCTTTCTCATCTAACCCTGCCCTCTGGCAGTGTGAAGTCATTCCCCCTTTCCCATCACTCCAGGCCTTTGTCCCAAGTCCCTCTCCAGCTCTCCTGGAGCCCCTTTAGGCACTGCAAGGGGCTCTGAGACTCCCCAGAGCCTTCTCCAGGCTGAACAAGCCCAGCTCTCTGTGAAGAGCACAATTTCAGTCACAGTTAACTGTACCTTGCAGCAAAGCTGATCTGCAGAATCTCTCTGGTAGGTGCCTCCCCTTCACATGCCTCCAAAATGCCTTTGGTTGGGAAGATGGAAAATACTTGCATGGTTTTAGGGCTTTTCTGTTCATCTGCAGTGGAAGGGGCAAATGTCAAACAAAGCCATAGAACACCCTCTAACTGTGTACAGCAAGGAGCACTCATGGCAATGCTGAGCAACTAACACATCATGTCTCACACTGTCAGAGGGTTTCTGTGCATGTGCCCAGACTGTTTTCATCTTCTAATCAAGGGCAGTGATCAGTGGTCTCCACATTGAAATAATAAGGCCCTGATCTTCTTTCCTCTGGAATCTGTTATTAACATCTATTATTAACAGCATTAGGCTCATGCTCAAACAACCCATGAGGAACTGCTGGTTCTTGTTGCCCCTCAGGACTGATTTATAAATGAGCAGAGCATGTCCAAGAATTGTGAGGGCTGAGACTCAATCTTTTGGTTAGATGTGGAGTAACTGCTGAAATCAGTAGTGGTACAATAATGTCAAAAAAGGGAGGGGAAAGAGAGGAAGGAAAAAGCCCACATCAGTGAGAACAAAAGCAGACCATGTTTGCACCCAGGATCATCACATATTGCCCCTATATTGAGTGAGGGCATGCAGTCTTAGTGAAACTCTGTCACAAGGAAATCAATTGCAAAACCAGAATACCCAGCAAAGCAGTCCAGTAGCTTCTGCAGCCACTCCTGTTATACAGGAAGACATGTTCTGTCTTGGTCTGTGCAACAAAGCAGGTCTGGAAATCAACCCTGTCACAGGAGAGCTCCAGGACTGGAACAGTGAGGTAGGCAGTCACTGGGACCAGCTGCAAAACAGGGGAAAGGGAAAAGAGAATAAAACTCACCTCAGTTTTATAGAGTTTTAGTAATTCCTGCTCTAGCTGGATCATTCTTAACCCCAACCACTGAATCAAGAATCATTGTTCTGTGTTCTTTCACACTAGAGTCAATCCCATTCTACAGCCTTGAGTGAATGAAGCTGTTGCTTGTGTGTTACTTTTTTGGGGCAGGTTTTCAAACCAGACACTGTGGTCTTAATGAAGTAACACAGAGTGAACATTCTCATTTGTTTTTAGGGTTTTCTGTGGAGCTGCAGACATTACAGCATCTCCTGGTCCCTCAGGACTGTGTATGGCCCACTGTGAGTCATTCAGTTTGTGCAGATTGCCCAAGGTTATGATTCACTTGACTGTATCTTAGGTATGGTGCTCAGTCTTACACAGGTCATGCCTCAGAAATACCTGGGTGAAAAGAAAACAGAAGGGCCTGCAGGGTGCTGGGTGCTGCAGGCTGGGAAGGGGGTTATAGATTTCTGACTGGAAGGGATCAGTCTTTACATGCACCTGGGCTTTGACCACACTGCAGGAGCTCAATGGACTCAGGAGCCTTTCCAGAAGCCCTCGGTTGCTGCAGGAGGCATTGCCTGGCGACTCAGGCATGGCTTGTTCCCTGAGACAGCCCTGGCCCCTGTCTCAGAGTCATCCTGAGGTTGGGTGTGTGGCCCTTTGAGTGTCACCCAGGCTGCCATGCAGAGCTGGGGCACCAGGGTGTGACCCCAACCTGTAACTCAAGGCTGAGTAAATCCTAATCCAAGTCAGAGATGCTGCTGAAACAGCCCTTTCCCAGGGCCCAGAGACCCTGTCTGACCTTACCTGCGTAGTGCAGTTACTGTGCTCAATGACCAGATTTTGATTAAACTTCAGCTTTCTCTCTCCACTCTCCAGCTGGAGCACTTGGCATCCAGGAAGCAGCTGGGTCTCTGGCAAATGCTGATACCTGAGTAACTCCAGATTTGTGTGGAATGACACTTGCACCTGTGGGAAGAGAAATTCTGATGACCATCACATAAGATGACAACTGTGTACAGGAAATCCAAAATACACAAAGGCCCAGGCACACATTTTCCCACTGGAACCCAAAGGTGTCATGCCAGCAGCCAAATTCCCACTGGAACACAGCAATACAATTAAAGAAAAAACCACAGCTATTTCCTATGAATCCAGTACACAGAGATGGAGTGTAAAGGTGAACAGCTGATCTCTGAACCACAGGGGAAAAACAGTCTCTAGCAAGCCAAAGGTTTTGAGTTCCTGAGGGCACAAATACCACGTTCCCAAAGCTGTCTTAGACATCTAAATCCTCCTTCTTCCCCCACATGCAGAATTGAGATGTGTCTTCATGCCAAAATGAACACAGCAAAATGAGCAGCACACTTCAAAAATGCAACAGTTACTCATTCTTTGCAGGTTACCTAATTCTCTACTCTGGGACTTCATTTCCTTTAATGTAATTTGTACACCCAAAACTAATCAAATTTTCCTCTCCTTACACTGCCTGCATCTAATTTAAGGAAATGAGGGAAGACTGCAGTCCTTGGAAATCTTTTAATTTGTCTAACATATATATAGCTATTGATTTAAGTGAACTGCAAACCCACAGGGTTTTCTGCAGGAGTTTGCAACAGGTCAGAGTCGATGGGAAAAGCACATCAGGAACAGAAAAAGATTATTTGCAGAAAAAAACAAAAGTCTGCACCTGCAATGTAGAAGGCAAAATGGCAGTAATTAGCATTTGCTAATACAACACTATTTCCCCTGAAACTGGGAGATTTCTATGCCAGTTGTGTTTTTCTGTGGTTCCTCTGGGCCACACTAACACACCAATTACTAAACTCTCTAATCTGGCACAGGATTATTATTTTTGAGCCTACCAGCATGTTTTGCTGTGGATAAAGTAAATGTTGCAGTTGCTGTTTCCTTTCCTCCTTCTTGCTGTGGGATGTTTCAGTGCTCTTTTTGGGATCTGAGCTGGAGAGGCTGAAGGGCATAGAGGGTGTAGACAGAAAGAGCCTGAAGTACAGCCGAACCTTGGTACAATTCATGAGTTTCAAACTCTGAGTAATTACTGCATCTGTCAAAACCTGCGGGAGAAATGATTCAGAACTGGTCAGTTTTAACTCCCTGGAGAGGTCTGTGTTGCTCTGTTTGGTCATGGAGTACCAGCAGGGATCTGAAGGATTTTACCCCAAAGCAAGCCAACTATTTTCTACCTGTGTTACTCAACATTTTTTGAGTGAAAAACCAAAATAAAAGTAACATAATAAAGTTGAAGTTTTCAAATGCCAAGGGTCACACAACTGAAGTGACTCATTTTGCTTTTAGACCTTTATGTCCTGAAAATCAGAACTTATTTTTCTACTTACAAACTCCCCTACAATGAAAGAAAAAATTGAATAAAATAGGCATTATCTGAGCTCAGATTTTCTTATTCCTGGCTGATAAGTGCTTGTATGCTTTTTTTTTTTTCCCTATCTTGTTATGTGCAATACAGAAAATGAGGCTACTGGTGATTAGGAAGCATTTTCACAGCCATATGCACAGAGCTCTGAATTCTCCCAGCAGCACAGCAACACAAAGCAGCCAAATACATCAGTGTGGGAAATACTCACTCCAAAGAAAGGCTTGGCAGGTAGGAGATCACTCGCCACTGAATAAAACACCATTCCTCTGTCGTGATCCATCTCCACTTCCAACCTGAGTGTAAAGAAGCAGGGCTGGTCACATCCCTGCCCCAGGCTGACCCCTGCCATGAGGGTGGCAGCTGTGACTGTGGCACTTACAGGGGATGTCTCAGGACAGCCTCCACGTGCACTCGGAGCGCTGGAGCTTCGTAGCCGTGGCTGCGCCGCACCTTGCCGGGCACCCCCCTTGCCAGCTGCCAACAAGATGGAAACACAAATCCTCTGGGAAATGGTAGCACTGAACCTGAAATGCTGCTTGGAGCCCCAGAGGCTGCCAGCCAAAACAGGATTCTGCTTGGCAATGTAGTGCCTGTTTGTAGGGCATGATGGAACAGCAGAGGCCGAGCAGTAGCTGGACTCTGAATGGCTGTGGGTGGTACAGGTGCAGGGCAGGTTTAGATCAGGTGTTGGGAAGAAATTCTTCACTCTGAGGGTGGTGAGGCCCTGGAACAGGTTCCCCAGAGAATCTGTGGATGCCCATCTGTGGAACCATTCAAGGCCAGGCTGGATGGAGTGTGGAGCAACTTTTTCTGGTTAAAGACGTTGCTGCCCATGGCAGGGGGGTGGAGCTAGATGGTCCTTTCCAACTGATAGCATTCCAGGACTCTATTATTCTACAGTTCTTTCTTCAGGAATAAGGATTATTAGGGTTGTTTTTATTGAACATTCTATTAGCATTCATTCAGGTTACCTTGCACCTTTGCAACAATTAATGTCAGAGAATCACTGAGCCATTCATAAAACCCTGATCAAGCCTCACATCAGCAGTTGTTGAAGAGGAAGTTTCCCAGAGGAGAGATATGCTGTCCAAATTCACACAGGAAGGTGGATGCAGAGCCAGGAACAGAACTCAGCAGTCCTGAGTCTCACTTCCATTGTTAACTATTGTTAGCAATAAAACCTGATGTTGTGATAGCATTTCAAACCCCTGGGCTTTTGTCTGGTGTCTGCTGCCCCAGACAATGCAAGAAGATGGTGACATTCCCATCCCAGAATGCTTCCAAGCTCCAAGAGAAATGCAACAGATGAACAACCCTGGTTAAGGAAGGATGTACAGGCTAGCAGGAACAGGACTGTTTACACAGACTGGCCAGGTAACAGCAGCCTGTACATAAATTACAGGAAGGGAAATTATATTCCCCTTTGGCCTTGCCGTGGCAGTCAGTTTACCTTGCTGTCCAGGCTCATGAAGCCCAGCAGCAGCGCGTCACAGCACAGCTCAGCCTCGGTGTCCGGGATGACGAGCGGGGTGAAGGAGATGAAAACATCGCTGCTGCCACCTCCTGGAAGCACCTGCGGCCGGGAGAGAGCGTTCAGTGCACGGAGCCGCCGGGGATTGCACAAGAACCTCGGGACTCGGCTGCCAAAACGGAGTTGCACAAGCAGCATGCAATCCCCCGGGCACGGGCTCAGGCTTGCACGAAAATGCCAACATGGGACAGCCAAACTGACAATTACTTCAACTGCAAATATCACTGTGGCCATTTTTTAGCATCAACAGAGTTTAAACACGATCACAGACCAACTGTCTAAGTGCACAAGCATGTACACATCTGTTTGTTTTTAAAAATACCCAGTTCTGCCCACTCTTACTCCCTGGCTACCTCAGGTGATTATTCCACAACTTACATATATGAAACATTTTTTGAAGAGTTACAAGTGTGAACTAAGAGTATTTTACAGTTCAGTTTAGTCTTGGCTATTTTTTAATTTTACATGACAGCAGGGAATGTAATCACATGCACTAGCCAGCTGCAGTGGATTTTCTGGGATTTACAGGTTGACTAGATTATATTATTTCTTTAGGTGAATTGTGCAGGTTAAATCCTGGTACTGCTGCTGGCTACACCCCACAAAAGCTGCCTCCACAGTGAGGCACTTGTTTGTCTGACCTTTTTCAGCCTTGGCCATCTCAGAGCTGACTGCAGCTTCATTTCTGTCATCATTCCTTTTATGTAATCTTTAGCTCATTTTAACTTGTAACTGAAACCCTTTAGCAAAAAAATATTTAAGAATAAAATTGGCACACTGATGTTTTGGGCAGCCCTGTCACTCACAGCTAGATTTTTCTAGTGCTGTCTTTACTTTATGATATTCCTAAGGGATTGTGACACTGTGGCCTGTATTTGCACAACTCACTTGTGAAGCACTGTGGGTTACAGTGGTTTATCTCATGAGTTATCTACAGAGCACCCCTTTCCAGCAGCCTGGTTTCCAGCTCTGCATGTTTCCACGTGGCTCCCACATTTCACCATGCCAGCCCAAGTGAGAAGAGCAGAGATGTCACTCTGGTGTACAACTAACACTTCAGTCATCAGGTCACTGCTCAGATGTAGACAGGACACGTTCTGTCAACCTTGCAAACTCCTCTCATGATCATCTCCAAAGCCTTCCTTTCACTGGTTAATAGTCTACCTCAAACCAAACTCAAAGCCACCTCCTTCTCCTTCTCTGTCTCCTCTGCCCTGCAGAAAATGTGCTAAATCTAAGGCCAAAGAAAATGTAAAAGCTTACAATCTGCCTTGGAGCAATGGAGTAGGGGCTGTCTGCAGGCACTCCCTCATGAGGTCGGATGAGTACAGAGATATTTTTCTCTCCTGCAGACTCCTGACTGCTGATTTCCAGATCTTTGCTGTCAGAACCTGGAGGCTGCAGAGACACAGGGGTGGGGAATGGTTAAAACTGTTACACTGCAAGGGAGGAATGTGAGTGATGTGCACAGGGAACTGCTCAGGAAGCATGGCCAGCTCCAGTTTCTTTCTGGCACAAGGGCTGGACACGTGGATGTGTCCTGTACATTGATTTTCTCATCCACAGAGTAGCTCTCCTGAAACTGCTCCTGAATGCCTTGGAAAATGTGTATGCCTGGGTCCAGTTCTACCCAATCATGACACCTCTGGCCACAAAGCAGCACTCTGGGGCAATACTGTTCCATTTGGGCACAAGAAAGGTTAGAGCTGTGTTCAGAACAACTGTGCATGCTGAGCTGAAGCAGAGAAAACGTGATCTTAATATCTTTTGTGTGAAGCTTTTGCCAGAAAAATATACAATATCCTGGGGAATACCTTCTCCCTGTCACTCCCAGCCCCTCAAGACACTAAATTGCCACATTATAATCAAACCTCATGTGTAATAATGTTACCTTATTCTAACAGAACCAATCTAATTTTAGCACTGGGATAAATGCCTCCATATCATTAGCAGCAATTTGAAATTTGCAGGGTAGGTTCTGCTCCTTGACTACAGCACATGTTGACACCAGAAAGCACCCACGAGAAAAGCAGAGCCAAATTAAGGAGTTTTAGTTATTGTAATTCTTTCATGTAATAATGGCAATAGTTTGTCAGTGACAGTACTTTAAATAGTATTTTTTTAGCTTTTTAAACACTTTTAAGGAGAGCTAATTGCTTATAGCTCTCTCTGGAAACAGACTGTTATCCCCAAAGCCACCTACCCACATATTGTGTGTTTGACTGGGAGAGGAGCTGACATTTCTTTTAACAATCCATCTCTTAGTTACAAGTTCTATCTCCTGTTATTGTTTTCAACCCTTCATGCCAAAAATCCCCTCATGTATCTCAGCAGCAGTATAAGAAACTTCCTAAGAGCTGACCTCATCTGTGCTTTCCAGAGCTGGATAAACGCTCCCACAGGGAATGGCAGCTGGATCCAGCTTTAACACCACCTCTGACTCTGAGGTGCTACCACTTGATGCAGCTTCATTTCCAGCCATGTCCACAGGAGGAAAAGGGTCTCCAAAGAGCACCAACAGGTCCACCAGCTTTTCATCATCTGGCTCTTGGTTGTAAACTTCCAAGTCCAGGCGGATGTCTGAATGGGAAAGGATAAAAGGACAATTACTTCCAGGCAGTGAGAGGGCTCATGGCTTAGCTGGTACCAGAATATCAAGTAACAAATTTGTGTCTGGCAACAGGATTTGTATTAAAATGTATCTCTTAGGTTTCCCATGTTTGCTGTAAATGAAAATTATTTCAGAGCTTGCTATAGTTTGGCCACTTTCCTAAACTATAATCAAAATAAATTATGAGTATTTTGTTTAAGCAAACGGATCTAGTAGAATTATAAAAAAAAGGTGATTGACTTTGCTCTGAAAAGCTTACAATTTCACTCAAGAGCAAAAAAGACTAAACAGAAGAGCCAGAAGATGCCAGTAAAAAGCAGGTAGCACATCTGATTGACCAGGCTTAGTGTTGTAAGAAATTCATAAAAACAGGATGGAAAATCCGGAATTCCCACCATTTCAATGAGGCAAAACCCAGCTACATCAAGATGGGATGTGCAATTGCATAGTGGCAACACATTGAGTCACTCTCTATTTTTTTTTTTCTGCTAAAAACATCTTCATTAGGGAACAAGTATGCCTGTCAATTAACAGGTTAATGGGTCCTTCTACTTTTATTTCTATAAGGAACACAATGAAAGCATTAATGTTTGCTGTACAAAAGCCATCCTTACCAAAGGGAGTGGGATTGTTGAGCTGGACCCTCCGAAGCACAGGGGACCCTCCTGAGACTTGAGTGCCAAACCTGGGCAGGGAACCTTGCTGTCAGTGCATGCAGAGCACAGAAGTGTCTGAAATCACTGCAGAGCTGTTTAAAAGTGGAAATGATCTGGCTGCACTGGAGTGGCTCTCAGGTAAGGCATGGCCTACACTGTGAAGTACAACATTGGTTTATTTTATCTGTCTTTTTTCTTGTTTCCCCAGTTTTTTTCAGTTGTCTCAGACATTTCAGAGTAACCATGTGCAGTGCTGGGGTTCCCCAAAAACCAACCTTTACCCCTCATCCCAAGGTGCAGATACCATTTGTTGTATGAGAGGGTTTAAACCTTCCCCTGACACTACTGATCTTAGGGCTGTGTCTCTCCTGGTGCAGGTAAAGGGCCAGGGAGAAATGAGCTGTGGGTGATGAGAATTGCCACCATGTGCCAGCTGCCATCTCCACAGAGCCAGATGAGGCTGCACTGGGTGAAATTCTGCAGCTGCAAGCCCAGGACAGAGACTGCTGGCAGACTTCAGCAGTCTTGTAGTGCAGATTATTTTCTAATTGTCTTGGCAGAGAAAAACGTATTGATGTTCTAGAAGCAGATACTGTGCTTTGACTGACACTTTGCTGACCTTCTCATTATATCACAAGATGGAACAGGTGTGTGTGTTGGCTGCAGCCCATTGGTATTTAATTCACTGATTTGTCTGACAGTATTTCGCACTATACCTGACAATGGGTGGCTCTGGTTTTGGTCCTGTCACCTGCAGGAAGATTGGACAGCCTTTCACAGTCATTTGCATAGGAATTAATTTACATTGTAAGTGTCCAACCTATTAAAATGAATTTTTGCTATTAGAATCAAGATAACACTTTAGTTCTCTGTGTTATGAGATTATGTTTTGCAAACTGATTGGATTTTCAAATATTTTTGACTAGTTTCCTTTGACAACCTCTAATTTATATGCTAACAACAACTCTTCTCAGCAGGAAAATGCAATACCTCATGCATTTATCAGCTTTCCTGCTGCTTTTCTACACAACACAATCTATGGTATTGGTAGAGCAGAGCAGTGCACTGGCCAGCTCCCAAACAGATGTTATAAATCAAAACTACTCCAGTCATTTTCAAGGCACATGAAAACCTCCCAAAGAATAAACATGTCCCCCTAAAACCAAACAATTGTTCTTTACATGTCATTGGAAGTAGTGGTATAGCAAGATCCATCCTGAATTTTTACAGAAGTCTTAAAAAACTTGAAAAAGTATTTCTAACAGAAAGGCATCTGGGAAATACAATTGGTGTAAAATCTGCCATGGTAAAACCAAACCCCCACCTACCTTACAGACAAGGTTATCCTGGTACTCTCCCCACATGTTGTTGTAAGCTGCTATTTCTATGGTGAGCTGCTGGAAAGCTTCCAGAGTTCCTCTGGAAGGTTGGATATGGAAAGCTGCTCCCTTCCCCTGGGACAGCAATGCTGCTGCAAACTCTGAAGGAGCAGAGCAAAGAAGCATTTCATGAATTCTGAGGAAATGGAACAAAGTCTTTCAAAGAATACACAGGACCATGGTTTTAGTTGCCTTTAATCAGCTTAACCTCACTGACTTAGAAACCCTGGGATTATTTGCTCAGCTCACATTTATACCACTTTACCCAAGTTCCCTTCTGCAGTGGGTCTTACTCTGTTGTTTAGACTTAGTGCTTGCCCAGAATATTTTACAACCCTTCCAACAACCTGATCCAGAACTCTTTGGGATATGCAAGGCACTAACTGGTTACTTGAAAAGAACTGAGTAAAATAGGCTGGGATTTGTGTTGACTGTTTCTTGTTCCACTAGCAGCTGCCTGTTTACCTCTGTGTGCTCTCCCATGCAAAGAATGAATTAAAAAGAGCAAAGCCTTTCCACATTCTGAGTCACCTAGGCCTGCATGGAATCTGTCAGAACAGCATTTTTCTAATCTTAAGCACTAATTCAACAGCTGAAAAGCTCTGTCTGTGGAACAGATACCAAACTCTATGGCAAGGTACCAATATGTGCAAGTTTTATTTTGGATACAGAAAACACATCCACACTTCACAGCTTTTTGCTCCCATTTCCTCCCTCCCTCAGTCTCATGTGGCTGTAAATATTATCATTTTTCAGTACAACACATCAGAAATGACAGATGGGCTGTGCTGTAGCTTTCCACAGTGGGGAAGGTATGGTAAAGGGTTTGAGGGAGAAAAACTTGCTGCACTGGTACTGGAAAACTGTGTGGGAGAGAAAGAGCCAAACGTTCTGCATGTCATCCATCCCATGTGCTGGGAGGGAACTGTCACCAGAATCACCAACTTTGTTTCATACTGCTGTTTGCAAGAAAAAGATGAAGAAGAGAGAGAAAGAAAGGGAGGAGAAAGGAGAAAAAAGCAGAAGGGGAAGAGAAAGATTGACTTAATGCTTATCCAAGGTGGGCTTTCAAACTCAGGAATGAACAGAGGAATTAAGTAATTTAACAGTTTACACTTCACCAGCTACTCCAGCAATGAGAAGGTGTGCCTGACTGGCACATTTAGGGCTGGCATTCAGCTGGCTTTCACCTTCTGTCCACTGAAGAGATATTTTCATACCTGACTTTACTTTTCTGGCTGCATGCTCTGTGACAGGTCCCCTTTTTTTCACCAGGTAGCTTGGAGAGTATGAAAAAAAAAATTAATCTGATTTCAGGTTTAAATCAGACCCAAATTAATATTTGAGTCATTAGGCAGAACAGCAAGACTCACGGGCAGGCTCCTTGTTCTGGAGGCACCAAACAGGCACTAAAATACTCAGCTTCCAGTGTGAATGGAGCACTGATTGCAGTGAGATTTGTAAGAATCAGCTGATGCTTTACAACATCTTTGACTGCAACTTCAGACCCAAAGTCCAAAAGAAGCTCACATGGGCTTTGTGGCATTTGTCCTTCATCACTGCCAGAAAAAACAACAGTAGTATTTAGACGTGGGTCTTATTTTCTTATGCCACAGATGATTTCAGGTGTTTTAAAAATGTGCAATATGCCATGTGGTTGTGATGCACAGTGTAAAAGGATCATGCAGTCTATGATTGTTGCCATCGGCATTTTCTGCTTTTCATTTTTTCACTTCTACCCCTATAAGGATTTATTTGGGGTCAGATTTTTACCCTGTATAACATGCCAGTCTCCCAAATTAAAGACATATTTACTTATATGAAAAGATATAAAGATGAGCATGTTCCAAAATACAATCATCATTCTATGTATCAGAAAAATGAAATAAAAATCAGTCAGATATTACCTGTCAATTCCACTGCCAGAAGGTACTGAGTATGTGACATGTAGTCCCTTCACTTCTCCAGAAATGCTCAGGAAGAGGGGTTCAGCCATGTCTTCTATGCTACAGCAAAGTGTGAGGTCTTTCAGCTCACCCTGAAAAGCAAAGAATCAAGTTTCCTTGTGCATGAAGCATGTATCACAGAGGAAAGGCAGAGGAAAATACTCTTTGGGGTATTTATTTTCAAAAAGTGTGTAAACTTCCCTGGACTGAACCCAGAACAATAGAATTGTGAGAAGTTTTACTGAACTGTTCTCAGTGCATTTTCTGCAGCATCAGAGCTGCTTAGAAAGCAGTACTGAGGTAAAAATTTGTGGTTTTTTCTCAGCTTTGTACCTGCAGCTGTCTGTGAGCCTAAAATTGCTCCATTACTGATTTCTGACTCAATTGCTACGCTCCAAGTATTGAATCATAGAATCATTTAGGTTGAAAAGACTTCTAAGCTGAGTGAGTCCAAACATTAATCCAGCACTGCCAAGGCCACCACTAAATCATGTTCCCAAGTGCCACAGATACATAATTTTAAATAATAACTCAGATAGTACTGAACACCTACTTTTAAGCAAATAAATGAAACCCAAGTCTCCAATGACTGTAATGGGAACTAAGACACCATATCTATAGGAACATCCTGTGTTTAGCTGCTTTAGCTCAGCTATTTGAATGCCCTTGTAAAGTCTTTCTCTGAATTTCTGCTCCTGTATTTTGCAGACTCTCAGTCCCATCAGCCCCTTTTAAGTTTTCAAATATCAAAATGTTATGAGCCTAACTGCATTCAGAAAACCAAATATACACTGTATATGCCACGCTGCTCCATATCATTCCAGATATTCCAAAGTGAGGATCTGTATGCTCCAAGAAGAGTGATAAGCATTAAGAGCAATTGTACAGGACTTCAAGAAAGGAAGAAAACAGGAACAGCTGAGATATAAAGAAACAGGGAAGAAATTGCACACCATGTACACTTCTTTAATTCTTGCCTTCAACTGTGGGACCTCTAAAGCAAAGCCACTTCAGAGATATTTTATGGGAAAAAGAGCACGTGGTTTTGTACACAGAATTCCTTCCTTTTGCCAGATGGGGGCGAGATGAAAAAGCCAGTGTTGCTGTTTTTATAGAAGTGCATCAGTTTGTAAACTTACCACAGTGTTAGCTGACAGCTCTATGCAGAATTCCCTCTCTTCATTTGGCCCTAAGGTGCCACTGGCAGGGGACACCACGATGGAGCAGGAGGCTGCCTGGCTTCCAATGGGCTGCCAAACAGAAAGGACACTCAGCTCATGCTGATTCCCTCACACTGTCTCTTCTAAAAACACCAAGCTATTCTCAGGATTAGGACGCTTTCAGGCAGCAACACCTACAGTATGTCAAGACTGGCTTTACAATTCCCCATGGGAGATGAGATCCTCATGCCTACATTCATTCCAAGTAACTTCAGGTGCCCAGCTGAGGCTGCTGGGCTGGGAGCAGAGCCACTCCCATCCCTCTCACAGTCTCAGGCCTTTCCAGGGGGAAGCCAATCTATTTGATATCAGAGCAGGATCCCAGATGTGCCCACCTCTGTCCACTACAGAGGTGAGGGAGACACAATTCTGGTGTTGGCACCTTCCCTAAGTGACCAGCATGGAATGCACCCAGGGCTTCCACTCATTTGTTCACACATCAACATCACACATCAGGAAAAATGCCCTACATATTCCTCCCAGGCTGCAGATGCTCCAAAGTGTTTTCCTGTAGATCCTATACCATGTACATGCTCTGGTAGGATCCCTTGGGCACCTGAGGGCATCTGGAGTGGCACTGAGTGCTTTTATGTAGGCAATTGAGCAGAATCCTGGATGTCAGATGTGATGGATGCCAGATCTGAATGACCAAGGCACTGACAAATTTCCATTGACTGAAAAGAGAGTTCAGACACAGCTTAAATACTGACACTAAATTTGGGGCTTCTCTCTGTAAGGTGAATCCCAGCCAGAATGTGAATTCAGACACAATTCAGAATTCAGATTCAATTCAAGAGCACCAAAATTTCTTTGTTTTACCAAATTAAGTGCAAACCCTAAACTGCTATGGTACTTTGTTTAATACCCTGGTAGCTTTACATCCTATGACCCCTCACATCTGCTCATCCATTTTCCCAAGGATCCACAGACAGTAAGAACATGACATAAACTAATAATTAATCTTTTAATAGAAATTGGTCTAAAGCTGAAGTTCTGCTCCCAAGCCAATAAAACAGCAATGACTACTCAAAAGATACATCAGAAAAGCTTTTAAGAACAGTCATTATTTGTATTTCCTACAGAAATTGCAACTTCCATCCCTGCTGTATTCTTCACTCATTAGAAGAGCATTTACCTTTCCCCATAAGTACTTTGCTGGCAGCAGTGTCTGGTTAAAAAGTTTATTGGTTGCTTTGACAGGAACTCCAGTATAAATTTCATTGAATACTAGATGACTAGATATCAGGCACACTTGGGGGGTCTGAACTTCAACAAAAACAGGAAGATGACTGGAAATAAACACACAGATGGTCTATTGTTATTGTTAATGAAACGTGCTAGACATAAAACAGCATGCTGGGAAGAATGATGTTTATGTTTATTTAGCAATATTAGAAATTTGATAGTTCATTGATAGGTTACACAACCCCACTGTGAGTTCATATTTTTGTTGTAGGAGAGAAAACTACCTGAAGTGAAAACCAGATGTGAACCTCAGGACAAACCAAAACAATGCTGCTTTTGCTCCTTACCTTCCTTCTCCATTTTCCACCTCCAGTTCCAGCACTGTCTGGAGACGCTGGCACTGCAGTGATGTGAAGTGAACTGAAACTGTGCACAGACCCAAAGGAGGAATTTCTCCAGCTGATGGCTGGATGGTGAACATGGATACCTGGGAGAGGAGAGAGGGAACAGAAATTTTTTTGACATGTGCAAAGCAAGGATAAAATGTTGAAGCCACACAATCTAATTAGGGTTTCCAAGTGTCCAATTTTTCCTCAGATGTCTCCTTCTCTCTGCCCCTCGAGTCCCACCTGGGTTGATGTCAGGAAGCACAGTGGCAGCTTTGTGAAAGCCTGGCTACACAAGGAGGCAGGGCTTTGCTGCAGTCAGAGCCAAGGGCACAGCAGTGTCAGCTGTGCATGGACTGACAGGGAACATGAAGCAGAAGCAATCAGCCTCAGCAGCAGCACCTGCTCCCAGGCAGCAGCAAGGTGCCACGAGGGGGAAAGGTTCTTGGACAGAAGGGTGAGGAAGGAGGGTTGGGAGAGTGGACTCAGGAAGAGCATCAGCGAGGAGTGAGGGCTCAGATTCTTGTCCAAGATGCTGATGTGGGTGTGTGGGAGGAGTGTTCAGCAGTCTCAGCTCTAACTAAAGCCTTGAACTCTTACTTGTAGCAGCAGCAGCTGAAATAATTGTCATTCAGGAAATACTCTGTGTCTCTTTGGATCAGGCTGGCAGGGGATTTGTAATAAAGGGAAATGGAGAAAAA
The DNA here is from genome assembly GCF_037042795.1 of Molothrus aeneus. NCBI lineage: Eukaryota > Metazoa > Chordata > Aves > Passeriformes > Icteridae > Molothrus > Molothrus aeneus. Next base: position 4,780,868 of record NC_089646.1, on the reverse strand, counting down.
TTGTAAAGAGGCATTCAATCTCAAAAGCACTCATGCACTTATGAAACTGTGCTGGACTAGTTTTGTAAGAAGTTACAACAATTAGAACTTCTGATAGCTGGAATGAATAATACAACTCCTAAGCAGAAGAAATAAAATAGCTAAGGAGGGACTACAGTCAGCTGTAGCACTGACTTACCTCTTCATTCCTTTGAGCTAGAAAAACTTGGCTTTCTTGCATCCTCCACTGTGCTGGCACCTGAGAGAGATTATTTATCTCAAAGGTTCTTGACACAGTCTCACCCTGCTTAGTCAAACCAAACCGGAGTGATGGAACATCAATACAAAGAAATGGACCCTAGGACAGCAGGAAACAGACATCAGAATGGACACCTCTGCCAAAACTGCCTCATTAAGAAACATGCCATTATCTAGGATTAACATTTGATTTCACAGAGAATATCAGAAAGCAAATGCACTGTGTAATGCAGAAAAATTCCATGTGTCATGGGAATATCAACGTTGACTCAACAGTCACTACAGCAAAAATAACTCCTGTTTGTAACCACTTAAGATTCCTCAAGCCATTGAGAGGCAAAAAAGCTTTATTTGGACAATGGCCAGGCCACACAGCTCATCCTTCTGCAAGACTGAACTGCTCCTTACCTTAAAAGCAGCCTCAATATGCAGCATAACTGGCTCTGGACACAGCTCAACATGACATGGCAGGTTACGGCTGATGACCCCAGGTTTGCTCCCAGAAATTGCCAGTACAAATTCACAGCATTTATTCACATCTAGAAGAGAAAACACCAGGCTCCTGTCTCACTTTGTTGTAAGAAACCACCTGCTTCAAGCATGAAGCTACTGGAATCAAGTTAAGTCTCCTGCTGGCTCCAGTGGGCTGGAGATCAGCTAATTTTTCAGTTGGCACTATAGTGCTCTGTGACTGTCATAAATTGATAAAATCAATTACTGTCTCTTTCCTTAATTACTGCTTGCAAGTCACAGAAACTTTACCTATGACACCAGTACGAGGCTCAACTTCGACGATCTCACAGTCTGTGATTTTCTCCCATGTGTACTTGATCAATGTTTTGCTGTTGTTCCACAGCTGAAACAATTAAAATCAATGAGACAATTAATGCACTTCTCAGAGCAGCAAGTCAATTTGCTGAGAGCACTGATACACTGCAAACTGGGTTTTCAGTCACCATTTATTTGTCTCCTTCACATAGGTGAAGGTATTCCCTCAAACCTGAAGAGAATCCATGAACAATTTGTTCCAAGAATATGATCATATTTGAGACTCTTAAACTTCCCCCCATTTTTCAAAAATGCAACAGAATTTCTAAACATAAACTGAAAATCTTTTGAGTGCGCCTTTTTTTTTGCCAAAGACTCTGTTTGTGAGGGAGATGCAAGCTCTTGAAATATTTGGCCTGCTCTTCAGATCTAGTCAAAACATTATTTCTTAACTACAGCAAATAACTTTGTTCTCTGAAGTACAATTATCCCTAAGCACAGTTCAAATTCTTATCTTTTTAAGACCAAAAAACACCAATTGGAAACTGCAAAGGATGTTGTTATATCACCAGTAAGTGGCTTAATTACATCTATCACATGTGTAGTTATACTGGGTTACTGGGAAGTATGAAATGGCTGCCTTAAATTGAAAAAAAATAAGTTCTGTGGAGAGAAATCTTAAAGCCAAAGGCTGATTAGCAGGACCTCTAAGAAAAAATGGGAAAACCATTAACTGGGAAATGTCTTCCTGCCTGGCTCTTGCTAACAGGCCTGTTTTTCCCAAGTGAGTCTAAGATCAAAAGGATCCTGATCTGTAGTGAAGGGGATGCTGTGTGAGGGGACAATTGCAGCAGCATTCTGTCCCAGAATGGCCAAAGAGAAATTACCAGAACCTGCAGGAAAGAATAATATCTAGTGAGCTGCAGCATGTGTGATTTTTGTAGCTCTTCTCTTCCTGTAGTTCTTTGCATGAACAGTGCCTCAGTTATGAACTAATTTAATCATCCATTGACTATTCCTCCCAGCTGGAAAACTTTTACACTACTGGAGTGACAAAGTGATAAGCAAGAGGTTAGTAGAAAAAAACATTGAGAAGGGTCAAACTCTGTGGTAACAAACTGAAGAGATGAAAAAGGAACAAAGGCTGCTGCCTGGAGTGAAGGGCTGAGCAGGCTGGGTAGGGCATTTCAGTGCAGACCCTTCTGGATTCATGGCCTCCTTTAAAAACATTTCAGGAAAACTAAAATAACAATGACTGTCTGATATCTTCTAATAACACCTATGACATCTGGTGACACAAACCCCATGACAACAGTGAAGTGAAAAGCACACAAACCTTAAATTTTTTCTTGACATTTACACCAATGAAATTTTCTCCAGGGATAATAATGGCATACGGTTCCAGAAGAAGGTTGTATGGTTCTGTTGAGCCTTTAACTTCTATTTTCAGTGCTATTACATCCTCTACTCTGCATTCTGGGATGTTTTGAAGCATCCTCTCTTCTACTAAACTTTGGGATGAAATATGGTAGAATCATTAAATATGTTAAACCTCTGTTAAATTGGATCCTGTCTTTTAATTGCCAGATCAAAACTGATAAGCATCACAAGTTTCTCAAATACAGACTGCCTGTGGGCAATTAGCTCAGCCAATTAAAAACTTCATTACTCTTTAAGATATTCTAGTTGTCCCAGTCTGTCCATGAACAAGTATATAAGTGACATACTGCTGTGACAAAGAGTAACAGCAGGAAACCCTGGAAAATAAGCAGACAAAATGACAGTATTATCTTTTTCCAAGAGAGGAAAAGCTAGGGCCAGGCATGTGTCCAGGCATGGGAGAGGATATCAGAGATGCTCTTTGTACCACAACTACTTGCACAGATAATATTCTTTATACTTGTCAATCCATCATCACCAGAAAGAAGAAAAATCCCAGTAACTTAATGTAATAGCACAGATAAATTGTGGCCATATATCTTACTGAGAAATGTTTCTCAGCTTACCAAGGTGATTCTGTGGTGTCCCTCACTACCATCTGCAGCACACTGTGATAACTCTTCAGCTGCACAGATGAAGGAGAAAAGGATTTTAGTGTCAAGTAATCATTTATGTTGAAGATCAAAAAAAGATGGAAAAGTGGTTTACATGTAAAGGATAAATGATCATCATCAGAGTACTAAGCTCTGATAAACAATATTCAAACTCTGGAGTTACTAAAAGAAAACATATTTGACTGCAAAGCATTAAGCCAGATCCTGATCTCACAGTGTATGGTTCCAAGAAAAATACTCATTTTTTACATGCCTGTTATTATTTCCCCTGTATATTGCATACTACACACAAGCATCTGCAAAGGCTCCCCAAATTAAGCTCAATACTGCTGTACTAATTGAGAAGTTTCTTCTAACTGCTGCAGAGTATTCAGCTTAATTGACCATCAATCTGATCTTGAGTAAGAAACACGACTTTTCCTTTTCCATCATGGGAAGAGAATGCCTTCTGTATTCTAATGGAGGAGGGGGGAAAGAAACACAGAAGCAGGACTTAAATCTGAAGGGCAAAAAGCTTCATTTGTTAGGAGACAGATACTAATTCTGATGTATATTTTAATTGAATATATATTCTATGAACTATTTATTTTTTAAAAGCCAGGTAGTTTCTCTTCCATACAAATTTGAGGTGTTTCTTATGTCTGTCAATCAACACTGCATGGGACATTCCCACTCTTGGGCTTTCTTTGGATCAGGTTTCTCTAAATACAGTGAGCTCATGCTCCTTATTTCCAGGGACAGGGGAGCAGAAACTGAGAGAACAGCATTCTCTGGGATAACTGCATTCCAACATCCTTGCCCCCCTCTTACCCACAGCTGCACACAGCATTTCTCTGCCAAAGGCTCCCACTATCCCCTTAATTCACCACTCAGCTGTTCATAGAACCCATTTCAGGCCAAAAAAAACTACAGCTGGAAACAGTTTAAATAATCAGTGTTTGTTAACCTACTTATTTAGGCTGGAGTAGGTACAAGGCACATCCCCCAAGAAGAGGGGGAAGGGTCAGGAGCTGGTGGAGGAGCTGATAGAGGGGTGAGGGTGGTAACTTCACCAGCCAGCACAGCTGCAGTATGAGGATGTGTCCACAATTTCAGTGTAAAATTAACTGTGTCCAGTCAGATCTCCAAAATTACATGAGATCAGAAACTGTCTCACATTTTGCAGTCAAAACATGTTTTCTTTCAGTAACTTTCTACATTTTGAACACTGTTTATCAGAGCATAGTACCAGCTAATTAGATTTAATTTAGAAAAGTTGCACAGCAAGGATTTTATGACTTGAATAAAAATACACAGCTGGAGTTTGTGGATAGGAAGGAATCACAAGCCATACCTCCTGTGGAGCATAAGTGAGAACAAACTCATGATCTGCACAGGGAAGCAAAACTCCCTGCTTGGGATTTAGGGAGAAGGCTGACTCTGGGTCTTGATTGTTTTTGACCTCTGTAAAGTCTGCAGTTTCTTCTGGTATTAATGGTTTCAGATCAGGCTTTGTTATCTGCCAGAAGAAGGGAAGTTCTAGATTGCTGCAAAGAAGTCAATAAACAACAGAAAAGCTATGATTTAAAAAATTAGATATTTTTGAGCAAAATATATTAAGAAAATGTTCAGATTATTTTTCCAGGTAGGAAATTCCTCTCTTTACAGATTACAGGGGTTTGACTTCCCATTTTTTGTGAGTCACAAAGCTGCTGAGGCACCATAGAGTCAGAGTATATAAATCATAAAAAGAACATGCTAGTACGTGAAAGTAAATTCCATAAATTCCATAAATCTTATTCCATAAGATATCTTAACACTTTCTTGCCTTATTTGAATTTGTCATGTAATCCAGGTTTTAGAAACTCTGCAATTCTTTTTTCAAAGATCTGGGATGATCAGGACCATTCCTGCTGACACAAGTACATTTGCCTTGGATCACTGCTGATGACCTACATCACATTCTGAATTTAATCTAAATGAAAGATGTGGTCTTAACATGTCAGCAAACACAATGGCTCCATCTAAAATTATAGCCATGGCTCTTCCCCACTCTCTGCAATCCAGAAAAGGTTGCTTAAGTAGGTTGTTTCAGCAGAAGTGTATTCCATGGAATGTCTTCATGGGTTTGAGAATCTTGCTCATGCTGACCTCAAAAATTCTGCCTTACTAAGGGGAATAAGGACACTGGAATTTGAAAGTATCACTGATAAAACTGGACATTTACAATTTCTTGTATCACTTTCTGTAGCAGAAAGAACATTTCTTCTTCCTGCTTCTATGGAGTTTACTCTCAGCCTGGCCAGCTTTGTTTTATACAAATGCTGACACCAGATGTGCAGGGAGTGCTGTGGTGATTATAGCACAGAGAAAATGTGGAAATTGGCACAGTCACATCCTTTGTCAGTTTACAATATCCAGTTCACCAATCACACTTTCTTTACTCAAACATCAGCCTGTTCTGGCATTATGCATGTGTGATTTCCAGAACAAAAAATAAACTTCCAGATATTCACTGCTTGGAAACAGCAATTTAGATTAATGGTCCTAAACCCAGCACTGACCTGCTCACTGCTTTGATGGTCTACAGCCTCTATCTGCTGCAATCATGCAGGAGTGTATTTCTGTTAAAGTCTGATTGATTCTGAGCAAAATCAGGTTGCCACTATGTTCACTATGGTGTAATTGTCCATAAGGACACATTAGTTGACTTCAAATTGAATTGATATTTAAATCTGTAAGGACTCAATAGCAGGAACCATGTGAGAGTTTTAATGAGAGTTAATTACATTGGGCTCCCATTTTGATCCAGTGGAGTCCAGGATGTATTATGACTTTTCTATGGGAGATGTTCCAGTCAGAATTGTATGCTTGGAAGCATCTATTCCCTGCACTATGAAAGTAAAAGAGTGCTTATCTCAGTTGCACAAGTATATATAGCAGACATTTAAAATTAGATAAATCTAACCTGGATCACCCTGTATTCCCTGCAACCATGTATATTTATTAATTTTTTTGTAGATTTACCTCTATTAAAGCAAATATATTGACCTTGGCTAATGGTTGCCACAACACTTCAACAATGTACAACGTTCCTTGAACTTTAATTACCAAATAGGAAGCAAAAAGAAGAAAAGATTCTGTAAAAATTTAACAAAGGCATGAAGGTTTCTCCAGCTTGAGAGAGCAGAGTATGACAAATGAGATCCCTGGCAGCACTCCCACACTGCAGAGCATTACTCTGACAGCAGCTACCTACGTGGGGTTCCTTATGACCAGGATCTTCTCCTTAGTGCTCTGGGGGTTTTGGGGCTCGAAGCGTATGAGGTGCTGTGCTGTGCCATCAGTGACTTCACCCAGCTCAGCTTTGCTTTCTCCACCTGTGACAAACAAAAGCTCCAGAGCAATCACCTCTCCAAGCCCTGGAAGAAATAATTAGGTATTGCTGTTTACCATCTGACCATTAACATAGCTCACATCATCAATAGCAAATGTCATTAATGTTCATTACTGATTGTATCTGGTGTTTCCCCAAGTTTCAGAACTCCAATGTGTTAATTGTACAATATTTTCCTGATGTTGTGTTTATCAACCTATTAACAGAGACCTTCTGTTCATGAATTTCATTGACAGGGATTTCAGAGCCACAGCCTCAGCTCACTTACATCAGCATGGTTTCACTGAACTAAGCAGGGTGTTTACAGGGCTTGACAATGTGGCTCCCAGATGTTTTGAGCAGTAGATTAAAATTAAAACAAGCAGCAAATGAAGTATTAAAAAAATCCAAAGTAAATACATGTGACAAAGTGATTCAATAGATGACAGACCAAGCCTCATGTTATAGCACTCACAGTTATAATTCAGCACAAGCACCAACATTTACAAGAATTTGAACTGGTTTCATTAGTTAATCCAAAGACTGCCTACCTCAAAAGCTCAAAATGTGGTTCATTTCTGCCCTGTTACACCTCATGTTTCATAGCCTGTCAAGTTATCTTATTAACAGACAAGTAAAAGAGATGAGTTGCACCTGGCAACTGGTTTTCTTTTCTGTGACTTGGTGATATTTTACATTTGGATTTTTGCCTACCAAAGGTTAAGAGCTCAATGTTTTCTGAATCCTGTGTATTCCATGCACTGGGAAGGAGCAGTAATAACAATACAAGAAAAAAAAGGACACAGTATTTGCTTAATCCAATGGCATAAAAGGTTACCATCCCTTCATGCCAACAATCACCACTCACATTATCTGAACATCTACAGAATTAGAAAGGTGCTAGGAACAAACCTGTGACTGTAACATATTTGACTGGATAATTGTCACACAAAATGGTGAATGTTTGCTGGGAGACTTCTGGCAAAGAAGGGAAAAAAACTACCTGAAAGAGAGAAGGCAAATAGCAAGGTCTGTAGCTGTTTTCTCTCCCCTAAGTAATACACTTCAATTTGAAAATATTCTCTGAAGGACAGTTTTAGTAATTAGTAATTAAAAGCAACACTTGCAAGAAACAGAATCATTTTTTGCTCACATAAACCCAAACTTGCAAGGTCCAGCCAGATCTTCTGTTAAATTATTTGGTGAAGTAAAAAACCTTTCTATAGCAGTTGGCACTAACCTGTACTGTTGCATTCTGCCCTGGAGCTAGCACCAAACCAGCAGGCTGGATCCCAAAAGGATCCTGTACCACAAAATCAGCAGTGGCAGCCACCTAAGGTATTAAAACAAACAAACAAACAAACAAACAAACAAACAAACAAACAAACAAATTACTAAACTAAATGGATCAGATTGCTGTGTTTAAAACACAGATTTACCTGAAACAGGCATTCCTCTACAACATCACTGTTTTACCTGTTACCATACATTTTTTTCACACATCTCAAAAGAGTGTGGCTCATAAATATGGCTTAATTAAAAAAAAAGTTCCCTGCTTTATAATGACCTTGGTGAAAGCAGAAAGGAAAGTGCCGTCTCTGAAGACAAATGACAGTGTCAGAAGCCCTAATATTCATGTTCACAGCAGAACAGCTCTGCCTGAGAGAGGGGCTCTGTCTGTTTCTCCATGCTTAAAACTCACTTTGAGTTGGAACTATAAAGTCTCTGGAGGGACAACTTGGCCCATCTGCTCTTTCTCCAGCACCAAAATGCCAGTCTGCCTGTCCCATTGTATCTCCTTTGTCCACGCCTGGTTTGTGATGGGGAGCTACAGACAGAGCAGGGCTGGATTGGATTGCTGTGTCTGCAGGTGCAGCAAGGTCAGTAAGGGATGTTTTTGTTGAGGAGGGAGAGGAAATTACCTCAAGCAATGCTAGAGCTGATAGCATTTATATTTGCTTCAAGGGCAAGGTTAAAGTTCGAGCCAGTTTTCCTTTCCCTCATCTATGCCTCAGTTTACCTCTCCCCTGAGCAGGGCAAACTCTTCCACAGGAAAAGCAGAGCACAAGAAGGAGGTACAGCCATCCAGGGAGATTGGTTTTCAGGATAAAGTGAATGCCTGAAGGAATGGCACAATGCAGATATCTCCAGCAAGGCCTTGTGACTTCTGTGCTAATACAACATGACTGTTTAAAAGGCCTTCACACCAGGGCACCCACACCATGCTGGGTCCAGTATTGCCCTTCTAATCACTCACCCCAGATTCAGGAGGTGGCCAGGCTTTCCCTGGCATTATAGAGAACTTCCCAGTCCTAACTCCCTCATTTCTGCACAAAATTGTTGTTGTTTTTATTCCTCCAACAAGGCAGGAACCACAGTCTATAAAGTCAGGCACTGCAAAGAGTAACACAGAAAATCAGACTCCAGAGAGAGCAAAGGCTGCTGATTAAATAACTCTTTACAGACATTACTGCATGAGACCAGCCAGGTTTTGCAATCCTAAACCCCCTCAAATTCTTTCCATTTCAAAGTTGGACAGTGTGAGATGTATATTTCTACATTCATCTTACATTTTAATGATGTAAGATGATCGTTCCTCCTTAAAGATTATTGAATGATAAAAAGTAAGATGATTTTTTTAAGAAAAGCTCAATATAACAGGAAAGGTGAATTTACAAAAAAATCAAAGCAAATTTTTGCAAAAGTAATCCTGTTTATTATAGTTGAACTTAGATATCTGAGAGGTGCAGGTATACCATATTCATATATAATTAATTTCACATTCCATGAACTTTAATTAATAGCTGAATTAATAGCATTAATTAATAACTCAATCATAATTCCATAGTATTCATAATTAGTAATTACTATTGGGAGTTCAGGAATCAACAAAACACAAACCTAGAAATGTGCCCCCTACACACTTCTCTAATATAGCGAGCAAGAAGAGCCCAAGATGGCAAGAACAAATAATTGAGAAAAATCCAACAGGATTACATTTCAATAACTAATAAATCTGGATAAATGAAAATGAGATAGATATCAAAATGTAGAAACTGCACGGCCAATTTTTTCCACATTTGTTTTGTGACACAAAATTAAAGATAGTCACATAAAAAAACCCCAAGTCTGCTTAACTTTAGAGAAATTTAGTATTTGGACACTACTGACATGTTAATACTGGAAGTGATACTTTAGCTTGGATTGGGATGACAAAAGATTCTGATACTTGACTCTCCACTAATATATGATCTTCATACTCTCCCAGATATTCAGGAATAAACTGGACTGTATACTGGCATGCCATCCCAGGAGCAATCATTCCTCCCTTTCCTGGATATTTTCCTTGGGGAGAAAAATAAAAACAAAACAAAACAAAAAGGCAGAAAATTAAAACAAAAATTGAAACCTCCCCAAATTGGCAGCAGTATTTATGATCACATCCTCCTCTGGAAGGATGCCTGTAAATTCCCCCCCGTTATTGCCTAATTCAAGCTGATAAAAAGGGATGAGCACAAGAGGCCTGGCAGTGCAATCTGAGAATGTGCACATGTTCCAGGGAGCTCAGAGATTGCTTTGTCTGAAATATACTCCCCAGAAACACAGAAAATAGTGAGGAGAAACTTAGAGACATTACCCAGTTTTGCTTTACCACAAGACAAAAGGGCTTCCATGGAGACATCTAACTTCTGAATATTCCTCCAATTCTTGGGGTATCACAATCTCCCTAGGCAATCTATCCCAGTGCCTATCCCACTGTAGGAAAGATAATTTTCTTAACTTTCCTCTAACCTATCCTTCTTTATTGCAGTATGTTAATTCTTGAACTCTCCTCATAATTTTTTTAAGTGGAAAGTCCATCTGTTCTTAGATGAATTTTGGATAAGATTCAATCTAGGTATTCCATGGACATATTTCAATCTAACATCAAACACTTTAATTTAGTCTTCTTGAATTCCTCATTAGACCATCTCAATCTGCTTCTGAGCTGCATGTGAATGGCCTTAAGTCAGCTTTCAGTTTCTAAAGAACTGAGCCTCATGGAAAACAGACCATCTCTGGACAATCTTTGTTAGAGCAGGTAAATTAGATTTTGTATGTGTTAACATTTTAAAGGCAGAAAAGAACACTTACCTGGCCAAATGAAAAATACTGAAGTAGAGGGAGGGATAAGTCTTACATGTTGACCTGTTGAAGTGATGTTCCGTACCTCTATAGTCATCTTCATTTAAAAAAAAAATAAAATGCTCCATTGTAATTACCATCACTCATTAAAATATTTGCAATTCCCTGGTACTACTGCTAGGAGTAACTATTTCATCATCACAACCAACCCCAAAATCAGCTTATTCAAGAGAGGCTGAATCAGAGAGTACCAAAACAAAGCAGAGACTGAGAAGAGCCCATTTAGTCTTCACTGGTTTGTGTGTCAGTGGCAGGTGTGATGGAGTATCTTCAAGGAAGTTAGAGGGTCATAAATTCAATATACAGAAGAAATTCAGACTTTTATTAAAATTCAGACAGGCCAAACATTGGGTGAAATATGTAGATCATGACAGGATATAATTTTTCAGGGAAGCAGAATTATCTCTCTACAAAGAACTTTCTCACCTCATAAACCTGCCCAGCTTTATCATACAAAAACAGGACAGAAGGTGGATTGGCAAGAAACACAGGAACAAATGAGGTATCACTGAAAGATTAAAAAAAAAGAGACATTATCTTACTGCCTGGTTCTCTAAATACTGATAAAACAAGAAATTGCAAAATGTCTTTGGCAAAACTAAAACATCATACAGATATACTTTGTTATTAAGAAACCATATTAAAAATTTAGCTCAAAATATCTCTGGGTAAATCCACAGCAATTTCTATAGTGGAGCTCTGTGCATTCCAGCCCAGAATCCAGAAACTGTACACACTGCATACCCTTTAGCATCTTCTGCTTTTCTTCTGGCTATGATTTCTTCCACTTTTTCTTGAGAAATTACAAGAGATTTGCCTCCATCCAGAGTATTTGGTGGGAAAAAGCGTGGATTCTTCAAGTAATTCTGCCTTTTCTCAAGTCTGGAGAGGTACTCACTTAATTCCTCTGCTTTCCAGGACTTACTCTCTTTCCTGGCTTGTTTCTGTGAAGCTTTAGGTTTCTTTGAAAAACAAGAGTGCACAGTGCAACATGAAACACAGTGATCTTGGGGATGAGGAAAAAGGGAGCTGCACATGTGTAATCAAAGCTACACAGCAATGAAAATTGATAGAGAAAATACAGTATTTCTCCTTTTTTAACAGAGTAAATATAAGTACTGGAGTCAAATCAACGATGGGTCAACATTCACCCTTTCCTGTAGGAAGAGCAATAGGCCTTACAGATCAGGCAGACTAAAAGTACCTTGTAAAATGTACCTTACTGATGGTTTTAGCCTCAAGGCTGGAATCCTGGACAGAGGACAGAGCTGAAGACACACTTGTCACACTGTCAGTTAAGTAGACACTCTCATCCAGGGAAAAAGCACGTTGTTTACGTGCCCCTTTCAGGTATCCAGGTTCTGATTCTCCTGCAATTCAAAGAAAAATATTAATAATTCTGTAAGAGGAAAACATGAACAACAAATATTTAGTCTAAGCATAGGTCTATGAGTTTATTTTAAGGCTTGTTGCTAGCAAAAATCCTCTAGAATTCAATGTATTTTTAGAACTTATTTTGCATAAACAAAGCTTAGTACTTTAATAACAAAGCTTTTAGAAGCACCAATTAAACAGGCTGTATACACTTATATTACTCCCAGAAAGATATGTTAACCTTGTAAGGGAAGTGAGATTTTAATTTTGTTTGGAATTACAATGGAAAAAACCAAAACTCAAATCTTGAAATCTGTGACTAAGTTGATTACTCTGAAATCTTTGTTTTGGCTTGACTGAAAAACTTCATTTCAATGATCTTAAAACCTTTCATCTTGGCTCACACATAAATAAAAGAAGTAGTCTTGACATTGCCCAAAATATTTTCCTTACTGATCTTCATGTGCAAATAAAACCAATATATTTCCAGAACTGGAAAACTTTAAACCCTAAATAAGGAATACAATTTTATTTCACTGAAAACAGTTTTTACTTTAATGCAACTACTTCCTTTCTCTAGATACAAGATGTAGATGCAGCTTTTGTGTAATGAAATTGGATGGAGATAGAACACTAATGCAGTTTTTGTGTGAGATGGGAAGAACTGTAAACAAATGTGCAATAATGATCAAATATCATATTTAAGAAGATCTAAATTCAGTAGCCTTTAATTTATCAACTATACTTTGAAAATGTATTCTTAGTGGAATCTTACACTTAAAATACTTGAGTCCCTTCTGCTTTGGCAGAAAACTATAGAAATATACTCAGATCTGCTACATCCTCCAATGCATCAATTATAGAGTGTTCTAAAAAGTCTAAATTACTTTCTGCTGCAAAAGTTACCTTTTGGTGCTTTGGCAAGAGGTAATTTCTCAGTGATGTAATCCTCAGGACAGATTAAATTATTTTTTCTGAGAAGTTCATTATCCACAATCCAGCGAAAGGAGGATGCCACTGCAACAGGAAAGCCAACAAACAAAAAACAGTAATAAATAAAAAAAGCAAAATAATAGCCCCTTAAAACACACTATCTTGATCAATCCAAAGTAATGTTGTACTTACAACTCATCCCTGTCATAATATTATATAATATTATATATAATATATATTACACATATCAAATATATCTAATATATATTATATATACATTATCATATATATTTTAATCTACTATATATATAAGTTATATTATATTGAATATAATACATATTATATTTTATAGAAAATAATATTCTAGAAAATAATCTGGTATTTCAATCCCAAGACTTGGACATGCATCTCCACAATTCTAAATTCAGTTCAAACCCAGCTAAGCACCCATTGGAGAAATATTTAATCTGTTTGTTGCTGCTACATATCAAGGTATGTATGCTTGTAATATGTAGGTGGTAACCCCTCAATCCAAATTAAATACCTTGAACATGACCTGGCTGTTTAGTTTCTCAATGTCAAACAGATATTACTCTACTTGGACCTCTGCAAAAAATCTTTCAAAGTTGCTCTGTTGATGTAAAGCCAACCCCAAACTGGTGGCCAGGTACTACAAGCTTGTACTAGGGAGCAGCATTCCAGAATCCTCACCTGGAGGCAGCCCCAGTTTATGGAAATTTTTCCCTGCATGAATCTTCATCTGCTTTAGAACCCTTGCCTCTTCACGTTGTGCTCGGGCCTGGGCCCGACTGATCTCCTTTTCTGCTTTGTCAGCTTCTGTCAGTCGGCTCTTGTACTCAGCCAGAAGCTGCCACGGGCATGGGTGAATAAAGAGAAATTTGAGTTGTTACAAGCACATGTTTTCTGTTTGCCTTTGAGAGGTAAACACAGACATATTAGTAAAACATCACTGCTTTACAAGCATCAAGTGGCCTGCTAAAACACTGTCATTCCATGATGACACAAAGCAGAAAAAACCACCTGTGGCTCAAATCATCCAGCATCAGCCTCTACTTTTATACAATGACAACAGCTTTTGGAGTGATGACAAGATAAGAAACCTGGGCCACTGATCAGCAGGTACAGGGAAAAGTTTTCAGCCAGTACAACAGGCATTTAAAGGGCTACTGCTTTCACTGGTTGTACTCTGTGTCTGAAAAGCCAGCTAGAGATGATAATATAATGAAGGATCATGTGACTATTAACTTGCTTGAATTGTTCTGTGGGAAACTCTGTTCAAGTAAATTTCCATTAAAATGACAATTGTAGGATCAACGCTCCCCTTTAAATTGTATTTTACTGAAGATCTAAGTAGGGACTAAAGAGCTCCAAACTCTGACTTAGTTTGGACTTGTACCTTGTCTAGCTCATCTGTGTAACTGTCTTGATAAACACTGTCTCCTCCTTGGGAATTAATCCAGTTTGTTGCCATGTCCCCCTCCAAAACATCTCCAGTGTACAGGTCCTTAAAGGCACTAGCCAGCACATGGGAGATATCCTGGGGGAAAAAATGAGGATGTTTAGAGCTTAAAGCAAGAGACAGGATGGGAATAGACCACTGGGTGCATACAAACAGCTGTAATTAGCAAATGGGAAATGGTACCTGGAAAGGGGATGTGTGTGCACATGAACACTGAGGTGTGGATGTCTGTGTGTGTGTTGTGGGGCTGTGTGTCTGTGCTGGCTGGAAGTGTAGGTGATGATGATGGATACAGTTCTCTGTGTGCAATTGTGTGTGATGGTTTGTGCAGGGATGGGGCTGTGGGAGTGGGGAGAGTGTGTGGGAGGGAGAGTTGAGGATTGTACAGGTGATATGTTTGTGTGTCAGTCCTTGTGCAGGGCGTGTGTTTGTGCCCCAGGGCATGTGAGGCTGTTTGTAGGGGGGTTTGTGTATGCAGAGGGTTGTGTGTGTGAGGCTGTTTGTATAGGGGTTTGTGTGTGCAGGGCTCTGTGTGTGTGTGTGAGGCTGTTTGTATGGGGGTTTGTGTGTGCAGGGCTCTGTGTATGAGGCTGTTTGTATGGGGGTTTGTGTGTGCAGGGCTCTGTGTGTGTGTGTGAGGCTGTTTGTATGGGGGTTTGTGTGTGCAGGGCTCTGTGTGTGAGGCTGTTTGTATGGGGGATCTCTATGTGCAGGGATGTGAGAGGATGTTTGCAGTGGGGTCTGTGTGAGGCTGTGGGTGTGTGTTTGTCAGGCTGTTCATGGCGGTGTGTGAAGCTGATTTCAGGGTGGTCTGTGTGTGATGCTGTTTACACGTGGCTCTGTGTGTGTGCAGGGACATGTGTGTGTGTGTGAGGCTGTTTGCAGTGGGGATCTCCGTGTGTGAAGCTGATTGCAGGGGGGGGTCTCTATGTGCAGGAGGTCTGTGAATGTGTGTCTGTGTGTCCCAAGGGGACAGGTCTCTGTGTGTGTGGCTGTTTTCAGGCTCTGTGGACAGGGCTGTGGTGCTGCTGGGGGCTACGCTATTCGTGCCCGTGCTGCCCAGCCCCATTGCGTTACCTGGGGGTCGCCGCTGCGGCTCCCCTCAGCCATGCCCAGCCCGGCGCCGGAATCCTGCGCTGGAGCTGCTCCGGAGTTGGGGCTGCCCTCAGCCATGCCCAGCTCGGCGCTGTGATCCGCTGTGCCGATATTCGGGCTCTCCTCAGCCATGCCCAGCTCGGCGCTGTGATCCGCTGTGCCGACATTCGGGCTCTCCTCAGCCATGGCCGGCCCGGCCCCTCCTCAGCCTCCCGGCCCCGCCGTTGCCGAGTGACCGTGCGGGCGGGCAGGGCGCGGCCTGGGGTAATGGCGGTGCTCGCCCTTCCCGGTGCCATCGCCCCTCACAGCTCCGCCGGCGCTCGGGGCGGGGGGGCTGAGTGCGGCACCCCGAGGCTCTGAGAGGCTCGTAGCCCGTCTCTTCCCTGCTATATACTTGTGATCTTCTAAGGGCCAGTAGCGTCGTGACTTAATAAGAAATAAAATATTGACTCGAAACCTGCGAAGGGGATTTGCGCATGGCGGGGATTGCTCGGCCCTCCGCCGCTGTGCAGGTTGCGGGTGGGAGCTGAGGGAAGAGGCTGAATCCTCTCCTGCTGGCCCATACGTGGGACGGGGAGGTTGGGGCTCATCCCTGCGGCTGGAACCGGGCTGGGAGATGGAACATTCATCATCAACCCCAACCCATCCACCGGCCGCTCTGCCTGCGGTGTCCTGGCTCGTCCTGGCTGTGTACACTGCTTGCTAGCAACAGGCTCCGCTGAATCCGCTGATATTTTCCATAGGAACCATCCCGGTGTAGATTTTCTTCTTGTCCTGCTGCCTTTTTATTCTTTCTTTCTTTTTCCTCCCCCTCCTCCACTCTTTTTCCTCAGAGTGAAGGAACCTGACCATGGCCCCCGGGCTGCTCCATCACTAACTGGGTAATTTGGCTCTATAGGGTTTTGCACGAGTTGGGCAATGTTACACCCTGAAAACAGCTATGGCAAAAATAATTGGAATTTACCAACAGGTGTTGTTCCACCAGCAGATAAGCCAAAGGCTGTGGGTGTAAACCCCAGGCAACCATGGGGGTGGTTGAAATGCCTCTTGTTTTTTTTTTTTAGGTATATGGCACATGGGCTTGAGACTACAGGGTGTAACAAGTTTCAGGTCTTCAGCTCACCAAAGTCTTCATTTGGAATAAAACACCAAATTAAAGCCAGAGGCACTGCTGTGGTTTTAATTTCCCTGTGAAAAAGGAAAGGTTGCCCAAGAGAAAGCTTGGCAAATCTGCAATATCCTGTTCCAAAGATTAAGGCAGAGAAATCACAGATGTCTGACAAGGATAGGACCTGGTACCTGTATTTTCTAATAGAAAAGGTTCACAGCTTTCATAGAATCACAGAATCACTAGGGGTCGAAAAAGATCTCTAAGATCAAGTCCTACCATTACTCCACCACTGCTGAGATCACCACTAAAGCTTGTCACCAAGTGCCACATCCACACACTTTGTGAAGTGGGTTTTGAAGTATTCCAAGAGGTGGTGACTCTCCCACTGGCTTGAACAGCCCATTCCAATGCTTGATAAACCCTTCAGCAGAGATATTTTCCCTAATGTTCAACCTAAACCTTCCCTGGAAGGTGCA